>NW_027397156.1:1587213-1770701 GCF_003265705.2 Callorhinus ursinus | reverse complement strand
CTTTCTTTTTTTTTTTTTTAAGATTTTATTTATTCATTTGACAGAGAGAGAAAGCATAAGCAAGGGGAGCGGCGGGCAGTGGGAGAGGGAGAAGCGGACTCTCCACTGAGTAGGGAGCCCAATGTGCCCAATGTGGGGCTCGATCCCAGGACCCCAAGATCATGACCTGAGCCGAAGGGAGACACTTAACCAACTGAACCACCCAAGCACCCCTTCCACTCCTACTTTCTTTGGTGACCTCCCCTACACCTCTCCTACCCCCACACCTCCCTGCTTTAGGTCCTCCTTCCCAGTGAGTCTTTTGAGAGACCAACTGGGCAGGACAGTGGGGTGAGCTCACTTCCTAGTTCTGTAATTTGCATTCGTGAGACTCCTGTCTGGGTTTCCCAGGGGACTGAGCATTTGTGAGCATTTTTTCCAAACTCTGACCACTTTTCAGGATCTCAACTCCAGCTCCTACTATTGCCTAGCACTTAAGGTACTCACTGAATGATGGATGGTCTATCCTCAGCCTTATTCCTTAATGGTTCTATCCACAATTATAAGTTTGAAATTTCAGGGGGCCCACGGCCACATTGACCTCCTAAATTCCACTCCTCATTCGACAAGAATTTGTTGCATGTCCATTCTGTGCCAGGTACCAGCTAAGTAATGGGTCACAAAGATGAAAGAAAATAAACGTGGTTTCTTCCCTCATGGAATGGACATACCAGTGAATCAGAAATTGATCAAATCATCTCAAAGACAAATGTAAAGTTATTAGTAATGGTCATTACTGCAGCACCCTGGAGGGCAGAGACAGGGTGCTTGTCCCCTCAGGGGTGAGGAGTGCTTCAGCCAGGAAATTTTGCTGAGGTATGTGTGATCTCGCAGCTCTCCCTCCACGCTCTTGAGAATTGTTTCTTCCTTTGGTTTAGGTTTTTAGACACCACCCTGTTTTCTTCTTTGGCCGCTTCTCTTTTTGAGCCATAATAGTTTTTCTTATATGCAGATGTTATAAAATAGGGATAATCTATTCCTTGAAGGCTTGGTAGAACTTGTGTATTTGTGTGTTATGTGTGTATTTTGAGTGTAGGCTTTTCACTGCTGATTTAATTCAGGTTTTCAGTTTCTTCTAGGGTCAGTTTGGTAGGGTATATTTTTCTGGGAGATTATCTATTTAATCTGTTTCAGATTTATGGGTGTAAATGTTTAAATCACTGCTAGATCTATAGTTGTTTTACCTTTTTCATTCCTAATATTGTTTATTTATGTTTTACTCATTTTCTCTTGATATATTTGCAAGAAATATATCTAATTATTAATTGCTTCAAAGAGACACTTTTTGGTTTCATTCCAATTTTCTATTATTTCTTTGTTTTCTGTTTCATTTTATTCTCTGGTGTAATTTTTAAAATTATTTCCTTCCTTTTACTTTCTTTGGGTTTATTCTGCCCTTCTTTTTCTAACTTCCTTTTTAAAAAAGTTTTATTTATTAAATAATCCATATACCCAATGCGGGGCTTGAACTCATGACCCCAACATCAAGAGTTGTATGCTCTCCCAGCTGAGCCAGCCAGGCACCCTCTTTTCTAACTTCTTGAATTGGATGCTTAGTTCATTCATTAAAATTTTTCTTTTATAATGTATGCATTTAAGGCTATAAATTTTCCTCTAAGAACTGTTTTGGCTATGCTGAAGCAAGATTTTGTGAAAATATGTTATTACTAAATATTGTTAATGTTATATAAAATTTTGTTATATATTAATATTTTAGTGGGAGCAAAAAGATCTTTTCTGTTGTAAATAAGTAAAAATAACATTATCTTTAAGTATTGTCTTCCCCAACTTTATCTCATCCTTTTTTATTTAAAAAATTAGAGGTGAAAATGGAAAAAAAATTGAACAATTCTGGATAAGACTCAAAGTCCCTTTGATCAGTCTTCTCCCCCAGCCCTGGTCAGATAGTGAGTATTCTTCCAGAACTTTTTCCTTCTTTTTTTTTTTTTTAAGATTTTATTTTTTATTTGAGAGAGAAAGAGCATGAGAGAGAGAGAGCACAAGCAGTGGGAGCAGCAGAGGGAGAAAGAGAGAAACAGGCTCCCCACTGAGATCATGACCTGAGTCGAAGGCAGCCACTTAACTGACTGAGCCACCCAGGTGCCCCTTCCAGAACTTTTTCTAAACAAACAAATAAATTATATGTGTGTATGTTTTATCAGTTTCGGAATGTTCATGGCCAAAAATGAGGGAAGATCCCTTTCCCTTGTTCAGCCGTAGGGTAATAAACTAGTTCTTTTTATACAGCAGAGAATGGAAAGAGCAAAACCTCTGTCTACAGACATCTATCAGGAAAGAATCAGGTGGATCTTTCCAACAAAGTCTCTTTTCTCTCCTTTTTTTACTCCCTTTTCTTTTTTTTTTTTAAGTTTTTATTTATTTATTTGACAGAGAGAGACACAGCGAGAGAGGGAACACAAGCAGGGGGAGTGGGAGAGGGAAAAGCAGGCTTCCCGTGGAGCAAGGAGCCAGATGTGGGGCTCGATCCCAGGACCCTGGGATCATGACCTGAGCCGAAGGCAGATGCTTAACGACTGAGCCACCCAGGCACCCCGAGTCCCTTTTCTACTTAAAATATTATTAAGCAATAATGAGCTATTTCTTACTCTGATCTCAGCCCCTTTCCTACTGAGAACCCTCTGCTTGAATTTGTCAGAGCAGGGAAGACCCCTTTTCCCCCTGGGAGGTCGGTGAAAAGGCTCATGGTGCAGCATGTGTTCATGACTTCTCCCTGGCAAGGGTTTATCTCCTTCTTTGATACCTGAGATCATTGACAATGAGGACACCTAATTTTAACCTTTCCTTTTTTATTTAGGGCATGGTAGGTTACCTCTGTTCTCTAAAAGAAGTATTACACAGGCCTGTAGTAATTCTCCTAACACAGAACAAGAAATAAAGCCTAAGGAACAAATTATGCATTGATTCTCTCCAGTCATTAGAAAAATTCTCTCTTAGGGGCACCTGGGTGGCTCAGTTGGTTAAGCGGCTGCCTTCAGCTCAGGTCATGATCCCAGGGTCCTGGGATCAAGTCCAGCTTCGGGCTGTCTGCTCAGTGGGGAGCATGCTTCTCCCTCTGCCTGCCACTCTCCCTGCTTGTGCTCTCTCTCTCAAATAAATAAAGAAAATCTTAAAAAAAAAAATTATCTCTTGGAAGTCAAACAGCCCCAAGCCTGGCAATCCCATGTTCTTCTTGCGTTGCGTCTTAAGGTCCGTCTTTGTCCAGATAAAGAAAGGATTCTTATTTGGCCTAGCATCTTGGCCTGCCTCTCAGAAATCTCCAACGGCCTCAGCCCACTTGTATTTTGGGTTTTGTTTTGTTTTTTCATAAATGATATATATCCTTCTAGAATTTGTTTTTTGCTTTTTTAAGTCCAATAACATACCTTGGAGATAATTTTATGTTATACTTCTAGAACTACTCATTTTGTTAAATAGACAATGGATGTACATAGGCTTTTTAGCCATTCTGCTGTTCATGAATACTTCTGTTTTTTTCCCAACCTTTCATTATTACAAATGGTGTTGCATAAACATCTCATACCTCCCTGTGCATGTGGGAGTGTGTCTTTAGAGTAAATCCTGGGCATTGGGACCGCTGAGTCATAGGGTATGCATACTGTTCACTTTAATAGATACTGGCAAGTTGCCCTCCAAAGCAGCTCTACCAACTCACGCCCACCAGCAGTGGATTGAGGACACATATCTCCTCACATCCTGCCAAATTTCATATTAGCAAACCATTTTTGACAATCTAACTGGGGGAAAATGCTGTCTTATTGTTGTTCGAGCGTGTGTTCTTTTGATTGCCAGTGAGGCCAAGCATCTTCTGCAATCATTGGTGGCTTAGATCTCCTCTTTTGTGACGTCTTTATCCTTGTGTCACCACCAGTGTTCTAAAGTACACTCCTGGCTCTTCCCTACACACTCCTCTGCTCTGTGACCCAATGTGCAGGGCCTCTGCCAATCCCGTGGATCCCTTTAGATGTTTCCCATATGCCCTAGGGGCTGAGAAAAGCCTCCTTGTGGCAAGGGAGGTCATTCCTGTCCCATCCCTTAAGAAGCCTTAGGAGATTGCAGACCTGCTCGGAGGTGGTATCCCTTAGCTCTTTTGTGAAATGGAAGGTGGGACATGGCTGACCCTTAGACTCCATTGCTTCAGCACCAGATGCCTCCCTAAAGACTATAGTGACCCTGAGCCTAGACTGAAGGGCCCCTTGGTGCATGTTGACTCTTTTTTTTTTTTTTTTAAGATTTTATTTATTTATTTGTCAGAGAAAGAGTGTGCCCATAAGCAGGGGGAGAGGGAGGGAGAGGGAGAAGCAGGTTCCCCGCTGAGCAGGGAGCCAGACATGGGACTCAGTCCCTGGGATCATGACCTGAGCCGAAGGCAGATGCTTAACTGACTGAGCCACCCAGGCGCCCCTGCATGTTGACTCTTTTAAAGTTGAAATAAATTCAACATTTTAACCATTTTATAATGTACAATTCAGTGTTTTTTTTTTTTTTAGCATTTTCACAAAGTTGGGCGAGTATCACCACTATCTAATTTGAGAACATTCCCATCTCTCCTAAAAGAAGCCTCACACCCATTGGCAGTCAGTCCCACTTGTTCCCTCCCCTATTTGCCCTCCCCCCTCTGCCCCCTTCCCTGTCTACCCTCCCCCACCGCCTATTCTCAACATTTCATGTAAATGGAGCCATATAATATGTGGCCATTTGTATCTGGTTTCTTTCACTTAGCATAATATCTTCAAGGTTCATCCATGTTGTAGTGTGTATCATCCATACTTTGTTCCTTTTTATGGATGAATGATCCATTGGTGGATACACCACATTTTGTTTATCCATATATCAGTTGATGGATGTTAGGGTTGTTTCCACTTTTTGACTATTATGAATAATGCTGCTACCAACATTCATGTCAAGTTTTGTGTGAACATATGTTGGGTATACACCTATGAGTGGAATTGCTGCGTCATACGGTAACTCTATATTTAACTTCTTGAGGAACTGACAAACTCTTTTCCATAACAACTGAACTGTTTTACATTCCTATCAATGGTACATGAAGATCCCAGTTTCTCTACATGGTTACCAACACATGTTAATTCCATTAAAAAGTTATAGCCATCCCTAGTTAGAATGAAGGGGTATCTCATTATGGTTTTGATATGCATTTCCCTAAGACTAATGGTGCTGAACATTTTTCATGTGCCTACTGGCCATATGTATATCTTCTTTGAGAAATGTCTATTTCTTTGTCCACGTTTAAATTGGATTGTTCGTGTTTTTTGCTGAATTGTAAGAGTTCTTTTCTTTTTAAGATTTATTTATTTGAGAAACAGAGTCTGCACGGGAGTTGGGGGAGGGGCAGAGGGAGATATAATCTCCAGCAGACTCCCCGCTGAGTGCGGAGCCTAAAGCTGGGCTGGGGCTTGATACCATGACCCTGAGGTCTTGACGTGAGCCCAAACCAAGAGTCGGTCACTCAACCGCTCAACCGATTGAGGCACCCAGTTGCCCCAAGTTGTAAGTGTTCTTTATATATTCTGGATACTAGACCCTTGTTGGATATATGATTCACAAATATTGTCTCCATTCTATGGGTTGTTTTTGCACTTTCTTGGTAGTATCCTTGATACGTAGAAGTTTTTAATTTTGATAAAGTCCAATTTCTTTTGTTGCCATTTCTTTTCTTTTGATTTTGGTGTCATATGAAATTTGTTGTTTAATCCAAGGTCACACAGATTTTTATCTGTTTCTAACATTTTTATGGTTTTAGCTCTTACATTTATTTTTTTGCTCAATTTTGAGTTAATTTTTGTATATGTTTTGAGGTAGGTGTCCAACTTCATTTTTTTGCCTATGGATATACATTGTTCCAGCACCATTTGTTGAAAAGACTGTTCTTTTCACATTGAATGGCCTTGGCATCTTTGTTAAAATCAATTGACTATAGATATATGGGTTGATTCCTGGACTCTTGAATTTATTCCATTGATCTATATGCCTATCTTTATGTCAATATCACATCGGTTTTTTTTTAAGATTTTATTTTTTTGACACAGAGAGAGAGAGCGTAGGCAGGCAGAGGGAGAGGGGGGAGTGGCAGGCAGAGGGAGAGGGAGAAGCAGGCTCCCCGCTGAGCAGGGAGCCCAATGTGGGGCTCTATCCCAGCACTCTGGGATCATGACCTGAGCCGAAGGCAGATGCTTAACCAACTAAGCCACCCAGGCGCCAAGTACTACATTGTTTTAACTACTATAGCTTTGTAGTAAGTTTTGAAATCAGGAAGTGTGAGTCCTCCAACTTTTTCAAGATGATTTTGGCTATTCTGTGTCTCTTGCATTTCTGTAGGAATTCTAGGATTAGCTTGTCTATTTCTGAAAAAACGAGGCAGTTGGAATTTTGTTTAGGATTGGGTTGGACATGTACATTAATTTGGGGGAGTACTGTCATCTTAATAATAGTAAGTCTTCCAATCCATGAACACAAGATATCTTTCCATTTATTTAGGTCTCCTTTAATGTCTTTCAACATTTTGTAGATTTTGGTGTACAAGTCTTATTATACTTTCTTCCTTAAATTTATTCCTTAATCTTTTATTCTTTTTCATGCTATTGTAAATAAAATCGTTTTCTTAGTTTCATTTTCGAATTGTTCATTGTTCGTGTAACATGTTGACTTTTGAAAGAGGGAGTTGTTTTCTCCACAGAGTTGGAAAGGGATACCTTGTGGTGTAGGTGTGTTGCTATCACACCCTGTGGGCCATTTCTTGGGCTTATTTGGAACTTACCTAAGTCACAGATGGAGAGTTAGATTCTGTGACGCAAAGGGAAATATATATGACTCATCTTTCCCGCAGCCCCTTTGCTTCTGAAGGCTTCCTCGACTGGGAGAGGAAGTGAGTGGCAGGGGCTTTTGCCTCTCTCACAGGTGCTTCTCCTGACCCTTCTCTCCTTCATGGTTTTTAGGGGCCCCACTTCAGTTATTCTTGAAGAGCAAGGATTGTGTTAACCTCTCTTACCTGCAAATTGAGCCAGAATCTTCTTTCCTTTGGTGAGCATCCTGCCCATAAAGGAATGTTGAGGGTGACAGGCACAGGCAGGGTCCTGGAGGCTTGCGGTGGGGAGGCGGTCAGAGGAATCTTCTGGGAAGGGAGTATAAGGATCAACCAGATGGTGAAAATCTGAGAAGTGGAAGACCAGTCAAGGTAGATCTGTGCTGCCTAGACTATGTCCAAGGCCATTTCTCTGCTTGATCACTTGCTAGCTGGGTCAGTTACTTAAGCTATGAGTCTGTTTCCACTGTAACATGAGGATGCTGATAGGGTGGATGTGAACAGTTAAGTGTGGTAACATGGGGGCACACCCCACACAGGGCTTGACGCAAAAGGTGTTAGTAAATGTTCCTTGGAGTATGAGTTGATCCTCAAGCTCCTTTCTTTCTTGGGCTTGGGGCAGTGTGAGAGCTTAGGACTCCCGAAGTGTCACAGAGCTCAAAGTGGAAGGGAAAAGGTAGAGAAGGGTATATGGAAAGTATATGGGAAAAATTTCTCCTTTACTAGAGCTCAGAGGTAGCAATGGGAGCTTTAAGATGGTCAGTCTGGAAGGTTCTGGGGCTGAGGAGACTCCATTACATTTCATGCCGGAGAAATGGGACAGGCTGGCTAGGGACAGTTGCAAGAAGTAGGTTATTGCAAGTTTGTATGTTTTTATATTTGAGGGCATAGGGGAAAAAAAAGCTTATGCATAGTTACTAGAATTTTAAACAAATATTAGTTTATTAAAGTTACCAACTTCAAGACTGCCTAGGTGGCTCAGCTGGTTAAGTGTCTGCCTTCAGCTCAGGTCATGATCCCAGGGACCTGGGATCGAGCCCTGTGTCTGGCTCTCTGCTCAGTGGGGAGTCTGCTTCTCCCTCTCGCTCTGCCTGCCACTCGCCTTGCTTGTGCTCTCTCTCTCTGTCAAATGAATAAATAAAATCTTAAAAAAAATTATCAACTTCAAATCTAATTTTTCTTATGCTTTTAAAGTTCAAATTACATTTTTTGTTCTATTTTGAATCTAATAAATTTGAAAATCTTACTTATTGCTTTTTTTAAAAAAATTTCAGCCTATAGATTTTGTTTGATTATTTATAATATAGTAAAACAAAGACAATGAATGATCTTCACTTTTGGGGAGTATGTCTTTTATTGTGGTAAAGTACATATAACAAAATTTACCATCCTAACCTTTAAGTATGCAGTTCAGTGGTATCAAAGACATTCACATTGTTGTGCAACTATTACCATCCATTATCCATCCTTATAACCTTTTTCATCTGGTAAAACTGAAAACTCTGTATCCTTTAAACAAAAGCTCTCCATTCCCCTCTACTTCCAACCCCTGGAAACCACCATTCTCCTTTTTCTCTTTATGATTTTGATCATTTTAAGTACCTCACGAAGTGGAATCATACAGTATTTGTCTTTTTGTGACTATATGAAGTTCAGTGTGTTTATTTTTTTCTTTTATTACCTGTACCTTTGATGTCATATCTAAGAGATCATTGCCAAGCCAATGTTGTGAAGCTTTCTTTCTGTGTTTTCTTCTAAGAGTTTTATTGTTTTAAGTCTTACACTTAAGTCCTTGATTCATTTTGAGTTAATAGGTAACTATTCTTTTGCATGTGGACATCCAGTTATCCCAGTACCATTTGTAGAAAAGACTGTTCTTTCCCCATTGAATAGTCTTACACCCTTGTCAAAATCATTTGACATATAAATATAAATATATACATGCACAAAGATTTATTTCTGGGCTGTCTATTCTGTTCCATTGTTCTATATGTTTGTCTTCATGCTGATACCACACTATTTTATTTACTGTAGCTTTGTAGTAAGTTTTGAAATCAGCAAGAGTGAGTTCTCCAACTTATTCTTTTTCTTTTTTTTCTTCTAAAGATTTTATTTGTTTATTTGTCAGAGAGAGAGCACAAGCAAGGGGAGTGGCAGGCAGAGGGAGAAGCAGGCTCCCCGCTGAGCAAGAAGCCCAATGTGGGACTCGATCCCAGGATCCTGGGATCATGACCTGAGCCGAAGGCAGACACTTAACCGACTGAGCCACCCAGGTGTCCCTGTTCTTTTTCTTTTTTCTTTCTTTCTTTCTTTTTTTTTTCCAGTTTGTTCTTTTTCAAGATTGTTTTTGCCATTTGGAGTCTCTTGAGATTCCATATATGTTTTAGTATGGATTTTTCTTTTATCTTTTTTTTTAAAGATTTTATTTATTTATTTGACAGAGAGAGACACAGTGAGAGAGGGAACAGAAGCAGGGGAAGTGGGAGAGGGAGAAGCAGGCTTTCCACCGAGCAGGGAGCCCGACGCGGGGCTCGATCCCAGGATCCTGGGATCGCGACCCGAGCCAAAGGCAGATGCCCAACGACTGAGCCACTCTATTTCTGCAAAAAATATCACTGAGATTTTGTTAGGGATAGCATTGAATTTGTAGATCACTTTGGGTAGTATTGACATTTTAACAATATTATGTCTTCCAATCTATGAACAGGAATGTGTTTTCATTTACTTATGTCTTTAATTTCTTTCAGCAATGTTTTGTAGTTTTCATCCTACAATTCCTTTACCTCCTTGGTTAAGTTAATTCCCAAGTTTTTTTTTTTTTTGAAGCTATTGTATATGAAATTGGTTTTATAACTTTGTTTTTCAGATTATTCATTGTTTGTGTATAGAAATGAAAGCGATTTTTGTGTGTTGACTTTGTATCCTGCTACTTTACTGAATTCATTTGTTCTAACGGTTTTGTGTGTGTGTAATTTTTAAGGTTGTTTACATATAAGATTATGTCATCTGCAGACAGAAATAATTTTACTTCTTTTTTCCAATTTGGATGCCTTTTATTTCTTTCTCTTGTCTAATTGCTCTGGCTAAAACTTACAGTACTATGTTGACTAGAAGTGGTGAAAGTGGGCATTTTTAGGTATTTCTTTATCTTGGAAGAAAAGCTTTCAGTCTTTCACCATTGAATATTGAATTTGTGTGGGTTTTTCATATATGGATTTTATTCGGTTGAAGTTGTTACCTTCTATTTCTAGTTTTTTGGGTATTTTTATCATGAAACGGTGTTGATTTTTGTCAAATGCTTCTTCTGCATCAATTGAGATGATCATGTGGTTTTTTTCCTTTATTCCGTTGACATGGCATATTACACTGATTGATTTTCATATGTTGAATCATCTTTGCATTCCAGGAATAAATCCCACTTGGTCATGGTGTATAATCCTTTTAATATGCTGCTGAATTTTATTTGTTGAGGATTTTTTTGCATCAATGTTCAAAAAGGATATTGTTCCTTAGTTATTTTTTCTGATAATTTCTTTGTCTGGCTTTGGTGTCAGGGTAATGTTGGCTTCATAGAGGCCCATGAGTTAAGAAGTGTTTCCTCCTCTTAAATTAAAAAAATTTTGAGAAAGGTTGGTATTAATTATTCTTTAAATATTTGGTAAAATTCATCAGTGACATCATTGGGTCCAGGGCTTTTCTTTGTTGGGAGATTTTTTTGGGGGGGGTAGATTTTTGATTACAGATTCAATCTTCTTATTAGTTATAGGTCTATTCAGATATTCTAGTTCTCCATGATTTAGTCTTGGGAGGTCTTGTGTTTCTAAGAATTTGTTCCTTTCATCCAACTTGTTGGTGTACAATTGTTTATAGTACTCTCTTATAATCCTTTTTTTCCTGTCAAATAGGTAGTAATACTCCACTTTCATTTGTGATTTTAGTAATTTGAGTTTTCTCTTGGTCCATCTAACTAAAGGTTTGTCCTTTTTTTTTTTTTTTTTGGTCTTTTTGAGGAACCATGTTTTGGTTTCAATAATTTTCTCTATTATTTTTCTATTTTCTATTTAGTTTATCTCTGCTCTAATCTTTGTTATTTCCTCCCTTCTGCTAGCTTTGGGTTTAGTTTGTTCTTCTTTTTCTAGTTACTTAAGTTGTAATGTTAGGTTGTTGATTTGAGATTTTTCTTACTTTCTTATTTCTTATTTTCTTTTTAATGTGAGTTGTTTACAGCTGTAAATTTACTCCTTAGTACCACATTCATTGCATCTGAAAAGGTTTTGTATGAGCCTTTTGGCTAGCACCACCATCTTCTGGTAGCTTGCCAGAATGACCAACACAAAGGGAAAGAGGAGAGGCACCTGCTATATGTTCTCTAGGCCTTTTAGAAAACATGGACTTGTTCCTTTGGCCACATACATGTGAATCTGCAAGAAAGGTGATATTATAGACATCAAGAGAATAGGCACTGTTCAAAAAGTAATGCCCCACAAATGTTACAATAGCAAAACTAGAAGAATCTACAGTGTTGCCCAGCATGCTATTGGTATTGCTCTAAACAAACATATCAAGGGTATGATTCTTGCCATGAGAATTAATGTACATGTTGAGCATATTAAGCATTCTAAGAGCCAATATATATAGCTTCCTGAAACATGTGAAGGAAAATGATCAGAAAAAGAAGGAAGTCAAAGAAAAAGGTGCTTGGGCTTAACTGAAGTATCAGCCTGCTCCACTCTTTGTGAGAACCAATGAAAAGGAGCCTGAGCAGCTGGAACCTATTCCCTATGAATTTATGGCATGATACGTGTTAAAAAACAAAACAAAACAAAACAAAACAAACTTCTAGACTCCAAAGATGTTTCTCTTAATTAAGTAGAAGTGTGATGTTCCCTCCCCTAAAGAAATATTTAAAGCAAAAAAAAAAAAAAGTTTTGGTATGTTGTTTTTATTTGCATTTATATCTAAGTATTTTCTTTTTTTTTTTTTTTTAAATTATATTTACTTTAGAGAGAGAGCGAGCAAGCAGGAGGAGGGGCAGAGGGAGAGGGAGAGAAAGCCTCAAACAGACTCCCAACTGAGCACAGAGCCCTATAAGGGGCTTGATCCCAGGACCCTGAGATCATGACCTGAGCTGAAACCAAAAGTCAGTTGCTTCATCGACTGAGTCACCCAGGCGCCCTAGTATAATATCTACCTTTTAAAATCTATTGAGACTTAGTTTGCAGCCTAACATATGGTCTATCCTGGAAAATGTTCCATGTACACTTGAGAAGAATGTATATGCTGTTATTCTTGGGTAGGATGTTCTATACATGTCTGTTAGTTCTAGTTGGTTTATTGTTTTGTGTAAATCCTGTTTCCTTACCTTTCTGTCTGCTTGTTCTACCTGTTATTATGAGTGGGATATTGAAATCTCCAACTATCATTGTAGAGCTATCTGTTTATCCCTTCAATTCTGTCAGTTTTTGCTTCTTATATTTTGATGGTCTGTCATTAGGTATGTAAATGTTTTTAATTGTTATACCTTCTTGCAATATATATATATATATATTTTAAGTAGGCTCCATGCCCAGCATGGAGCCCAGTGTGGGGCTTGAACTCATGACCCTGAGATTGAGACCTAAGCTGAGATCAAGAGTTGGATGCTCAACTGACTGAGCCACCCAGGCACTCCATCTTCTTGTAGTATTGAACTTTTTATTAATATATAGTGTCCTTTATCTTTTGTAACCTTTTTTTAATTTAAAATCTATTTTGCCTGATATTAGCATAGCCATCCTTGCTCTCTTTTGGTTACTATTTGCATGGAACATCTTTTTCCATTCTTTCACTTTCAATCTGTTTCTGTCTTTGAATATCAAGTGATTCTGTTATAGACAGCATACAGTTGGATCATGTGTTTTCAGCCATTCTGCCAATCTCTGTTTCTTTTTTTTAAGATTTTATTTATTTATTTGAGAGAGAGAGAGAATGAGAGATAGAGAGCACAAGAGGGAAGAGGGTCAGAGGGAGAAGCAGACTCCCTGCTGAGCAGGGAGCCCTATGTGGGACTCGATCCCGGGACTCCAGGATCATGACCTGAGCCGAAGGCAGTTGCTTAACCAACTGAGCCACCCAGGCGCCCAACCAATCTCTGTTTTTTGATTGGAGACTTTAATCCATTTATTTTTGAAGTAATTACTGATAAGGAGAGTGTACTTTTCATTGTGCTATATGTTTTCTATATGCCTTATAGCTTTTTTGTCCCTCATTTCCTGCATTTCTGTCTTCTTTTGTGCTTAGTTGATTTTTTTGTAGTGAAATATTTAGTGAAATAATGAAATATTGTAGTGAAATAATGGGTCTTACATTTAACATCCTAAAGTTATAACACTTTGGTTTGAACCTATACCAGCTTGAATAACACACAAAAACTCTGTTCTTTTCACAGTTCATCTCCACCCCCTTTCAGTTGTTGATGTCCCAGAATTACATTTTATACATTGTGTGCCCCAAAGCATAAACTAATAATTGTTTTAAATGCATTAGTTTCTTATATTATGTAGAAAACAAGGTTTAGAGTCACAAACCATAAGTTAGAGTGATACTAGCTTTTCCACTAGTATTTTTTTTCTTTAAATGTATTAATCTCTTAAATCATATAGAAAACAAAAAGTGAAGCTAGAAACCACTCTCATGATAATACTAGCTTTTATAATTGCCCATGTATTTACCTTTATTGAGATCTTTATTTTCCATACAACTTTGAGTTCCTGTCTAGTGTCCTTTCATTTCACCTTGCTGGACTCCCTGTCTTTCAGGGCAGGTCTATCATGAACCCCCTCAGCTTTTGTTTACCTAGGAATGTCTTAATTTCTCTCTCACGTTTGAAGGACAGTTTTGCTAGATATAGTATTCTTAGTTTATTATTTTTTTTTAGCACTTTGAATTATTGGCCCCCTGTCTTCTGACTTCCAAAGTTTCTGATGAGAAATCTGCTAGTAATCTCATTGAGCATCCCCTTTATGGGATGATTCACTTCTCTCTGGCTGCTTTCAAGATTCTCCTTGTTTTTTGCCCTTTGAAAGTTTGATTATATGTGTCCTGGTATGAGTCTCTTTGAGTTTATCTTACTTGGAGTTCATTGAGCTTCTTTGATGCTGATATTTATGTCTTTCATCAAATTGGGGAAGTTTTCAGCCATTATTTCCTCAAATATTCTCTCTGCCCCTTTCTCTCTCCCCCTCAGCCTTCTGGACCCCCTTGATGCTTATGTTGATCCTCTTGATGGTGTCCCACGGGCCGCATAGGCTCTGTTTACTTTTCTTCATTTTTTTCCTATTCCTCAGACTTCATAACTTTCATCATTGTATCTTCAAGTTCACTGATTCTTTTTTCTGCCTGCTCAGATCTGCCTTTGAATCCCTCTAGTGAAATTTTCATTTCAGTTATTGCACTTTTCAGCTCCAAAATTTCTTCTTGGTTTCTTTTCAAGTTTTCTATCTCTTTATTGACATTTCCATTTTATTCAACACCATATTTTCTTTTTTTAAAAAAGATTTTGTTTATGAGAGAGAGAGCAAGAGTGAGAGAAAGTGCACAAGCAGCAGGGAGGAGCAGAGGGAGAGGGAGAAGCAGGCTCCTTGCTGAGCAGGGAGCCTGATGTGGGGTTTGATCGCAGGACCCTGGGATCATGAGCTGAGCTGAAGGCAGACGCTTAATGACTGAGTCACCCAGGTACCCCCAACACCATATTTTCTTGACTTTCTCCACATCTTCCTTTAGTTCTTTGAGCATTTTTTTAAAGACTTTGTTTATTTATTTGACAGAGAGAGAGACAGCTTGGGAGGGAACACAAGTGGGTGAGTGGGAGAGGGAGAAGCAAGCTTCCTGCTGAGCAAGGAGCCCGAAGTGGGGCTCGATCTCAGGACCCTGGGATCATGACCTGAGCTGAAGGCAGTTGCTTAACCGACTGAGCCACCCAGGCACCCCAGTTCTTTGAGCATTTTAAAGACAGTTGTTTTAAGGTCTTTGTCTAGTATATCTGCCATTAGGTCTTTTTCAGGGACAGTTTCTGTTGATCTGTTTATTTCCTTTGAATGGGCTATACTTTCCTATGTCTTTACATGCCTTGTGATTTTGTTGTTGTTGTTGTTGTTGAACACTGGACATTTGAATCTAATAATGTGGTAACTCTGGAAATCAGATTCTCCCCCTTCCTTAAGGTCTGTTTTAATGTTATTACTTGTTTTTTTGGTTGTTGTTGGCTCTCTTCGTACTGAATATCAGCCTGAAGTATAAACTTAAGTTTTCTCAGGTCTTTTCTGGGTTTTTCCCTGGGCATACGTTGTCACTTTCTAATTTTCCCCATATATGCAGTTGTTTTTGAATGTCCTATTTGTTAGTGTCTGGGTCCAGAAAGGGAAAAAGTGAAAAATGAAGAGGGGAGAAGGGCACTGGCCCTTTAAGTCCCTTCAAAATCATTTCATCCACAGAGGGGGGACCTAGCAACAACTGGGGGAGGTGCAAAACCAAGAGCCTCCTGCCTTTTCATCTGCACCTCTGTGATCAGAAGCAGCAATCAGCCATCAGAGCACAGATTGCTGATATTTAGAGGACAGAATCCTTTCTGCCCAGCCTGGCTCTCCCAGGCTGTGTGCAAGCTGCTCCAGGAACACGAGCTTAGCTACCTGTCGTGTGTCTGGGGATAGGGAATAAGTAGTTATTGCTGTGAAAATAGCTGAAATCGACCAAAATTCACCATAATTTACCATCCAAGTCTTCCCCGTGGAAGTTGCAGGCCTTCGACAGACACTAAAGCAGTTACATCAGACCAATTCTGCCAATGCAGCTGTTGTGTAGGAGTGGCGCCAGATTCCTGCTCCTTACTCTGCCATTTTCCCAGAGTCCCCCCAGTAATCTTCACTTTTTATAGTAATATTCAATTAACTTAAGTTGAATGATCTAAATTCCATTAACAATCAACTCCATTTACAGCTATAGTCCACTGAATCCTTTAAAATATTTTCAATTGCATATCTAAATTTCAAATATTTGATTTTCTTTTTGAGTACTCAGACACATGACTGGACAAGCTTATTGACCCTAACAAAAAACTTCCTAAATACTTAAATACTTGTAAGTCTCATAGATGTTTAGCTATAGTAAATCATAAGTTCCCTCAAACATTATAATTCTGTTTACAGTTGACACCTTTTACATGCTTCAACTTAGAATCACTAATTGAAAATCAGTTACACATTTTTTTATTTAAAATTGTTATTATTATCACAAATTGTATTTTATCCTCTGATTTTTTTCCCATACAATTATTTTATTTAGATTGAAGTATAATTGACATACAATATTATTAGTTTCAGGTGTACAACGTAGTATTCAACCTTTGTATATACACTGTGGAATGATCATCTCAATAAATCTAGTTACCATTTGTCACCGTACAAAATTAATACAATATTATAGATTGTATTTCTTATGCCATACGTCACAGCCCCATGACTTATTTTATTTTTATTTATTTATTTTTTTAAGATTTTATTTATTTATTGGACGGAGAGAGACACAGCGAGAGAGGAAGCACAAGCAGGGGGAGTGGGAGAGGGAGAAGCAGGCTTTCCACCAAGCAGGGAGCCTGATGTGGGGCTCGATCCCAGGACCCTGGAATCATGACCTGAGCAGAAGGCAGACGCTTAATGACTTAGCCACCCAGGTGCCCCCCCCATGACTTATTTTAAAGCTGGAAGTTTGTACTTCTTGATCCCCTTCACTAATTTTGCCCTTTCCCCAACCCTCTCCCCTCCGGCAACCACCCATCAGTTCTCTGTAACAATGAGTCTGGGTTTTGTTTTGTTTTTTTGGATTCCACATATCAATTACACATTTTTAATAGAACAGTGAGGCTAATCTTATAGTTCTACTATGTTAAATTCTTTTAAGCACTACAAAAACTTTAAATAACAAATTTACATAGATTTTCCCAATGATTTAAACTTCTTTGAAACTTAGCATGAGTTTCATTTGCCCCATCACTTTTGGTTTGTATCAGTGAGGGTCTGACTGGAGAAGAAAACCCACTCTGAGTGAAATGGAATAAGGAACTGGTAAAGGAGTCTATGGAGGCCTGTTGCCTGTGCGTCTGTGGTAGGCCTGAGATCAGCATATGTCAGTGGGGAAGGCATGCTGGCTGTGAGGTGCAGGAGAGCAAGGACCGAGTGGAATCTCTATCTGTCCTTTACCACCCCCAGCCTTGATGATCTTGGCTCTCTGCAGAGGGACCTGGTGATGCATACGTGCCTGGCCCAGGAATTAGAGTCTGAAGGAAGAGATCTGATAGGAGCTGGAGGCCCCACTGGGCTGGCTGCCCGCCATGCCCACAAAGTGAACCAGCAGAGCAGCCCTGATGTGTACAAGCTGTGGCAGTCCTAGCGCCCAGCCTGACCTTGACAGCATCATAGCTGCTGCTTCGATTCTGCCTTTCACCCTTTCCAGTCTCACATACGTTTCTCTTGTGGCCAGCCCTAACCTTGAACCGTTTGAAAAATGTGGCTTCATCTTCGTTAAGCTGACAGAGTACAAAGCCACCATGTTAATTCCAAACCTTCTTGGAGTTAAAAGGACATCTCTCTCTTTTTTTTTAAAGATTTTATTTATTTATTTAATTGACAGAGAGAGAGAGAGAGAGACAGCGAGAGAGGGAACACAAGCAGGGGGAGTGGGAGAGGGAGAAGCAGGCTTCCCGCTGAGCAGTGAGCCTGATGTGGGGACTCAATCCCAGGACCCCGGGTTCATGACCTGAGCCGAAGGCAGTCGCTTAACCAACTGAGCCACCCAGGCACCCCTAAAAGGACATCTCTTCACTTAAGCAAGCAGTTTGCCTAGCTCATGTGGACAATGTATGACCATGATCTGTGATTACCATCTCAAGAAGGCTAAAGTTGTCTATTTGCCCGAGATTTGAGGTCAGGATGCCAGACCTGGTGCCCATAAACATCTATGTGAGTCTTTTTGACTGAGTACACTAAGTTCCCTTAAATGTTTTCAACTCCATTTGTAAATTTAATATTTTGATTTTGTCTAAGTTCATACTCTTCTGATGGGTTTAGATTTGCATCCTGCCTTCTGTATCCAAATTGCAGCCTTGCTATAGAGTACATGGCAGTCTGGGATCCCCACTCAAGCTGCAGCTACTCTTGGTAACTCTTCCCTTTGGCCTAAGTGACTACTGATCCTTTCCTTATTCTTGTCTGAGTGGGTCACAACTGTAGAGATGTTTCAGTGACATCCTATGTCATTGTGCTCACGACCTGGAAATCATACTAAGGATTCCGAGAGCTGGGTTAGGACCCTGCAAAGTCCCAGGAGTGACTCCAGAGCGTGGAGAGTAGAAGTATGTGCACTATGTATACCCAGGATCAGGATCTCCATAATTCATATTACACATCCAGGGTAGACCCCAGGGAGGAATGTGGGGTTCAGGGTCACCTCTAGGAAAAGGACTGAGGCCAGCAAGAACTACACACAGACTTGTTAAAAAGAGCAACAAGGCCCCCTGTGGGACACTGGGTGTGGGTAAAAAGGCTTAGTGTCTGGGGGACTCTGCTCTTGAGTCCTACGCTAGAATTTGAGCAGAGGCAGGACGCTTGTTGTTCCATCTGTCTGGGCTTGGGGTGCCACCTTGTGGTGGAGTAGTGATTCTGGTCTTCAGAGAGTCCAAGCCCTCACAGGAACCCAATCTTCTGGCTCCAAGGTCATTACTATTAAAATATAAGCGCAGAGGTGCCAGTCATCTGACCTCTTCCCAAAGCTTTTCTGTGTCTACGGAGCAGGCTAAGTTTCAACGAGTCCTTGGGATTTGGGGAAGCCCCCAAGTGAAGTCAACTGATATGAGGGAAGGGACTTAGTCCCAAAGACTCAAGTCTGTAGCGGTTGAGGATTCTGTCTTTAATATAACTCCACAGAATGTGCCAGAGCATTATCTGATCTTAAAAGCCCCTGTACTTTCCAGCCTATTTTAGCCCAGGCTGTAGACCAGTGGCTCTTACTTAGCTCTTTTGGAGTCAAGGGGCTCCTCTGAGGCTCCAAAGAAAGATGTGGGTTCTCCTTTAGAAAATGCACAAGCATATGATATTGTGAGTAGAATTTCAGGGAGTTCGTGAACTCTTTGGGGATCCAAGGATGCCTATAGTTTGTAAAAGCCCCTACTCTAGATTCCTGCTTCTGTTAGTGTTTCAGAGGCTTGATGCCCTCAAATAGATTTGCTGTCCTTCTGAGGAGATTGGCAATGTCCACATAAAGACAAGACATCTGGAGACAGAGAAAGGAAACGATAAAACTTCTTCTTGTGAGAGAAGTAACATCATTAGCCTCATGATGTATAACAAGCTGCCTTGTGTTGAGAAACAGACTTTCCTTTTGTGAAAGTGTCTGAGAAAGACAAATAATAAAAACAGGTGACTCACATAATGAGGCGGAAGGTAAGCTACTCTCTGGAAGAGCCTCCGAAAGCAAGTCTTAAATTCTATTTCAGATGGTCTGAAATGTCTCTGAAAGGCTTCCAAAGGCAAGGCAAAATATTTAAGAGATTGAAAAACTCACACTGGCCTGCTTCTAAATAAAACTTAAACATATTGATCCATGATCCTTTAAGACACATCTTTAAAGGGATTTTCTTTTGGTTTGGTGCTATTCATTTGCTCAACAGATATTTACTTAATGCATATTGGAAAAGAGAAGTTTAGAGTTGGCAGGAACTTCAGGCATCTGTTATTCTGCTTCCTTTATTCTTGGACAAGCAACATGAGGACCACAGAGGTAAAGCATCACTCATTCATTTATTCATCATTCAAGCTTAGCAATCACTTCCTATGTGTCAGGAACTGGGCTTTGTATGAGGAATGAAAGAGGAAAAACACTGAGAATCTAATGGGATAGAGAGGTATTTAGGCAAATGGCCATAATTCCTTAAAGTTAATTATTTTAATTGAGGCTATTCAAAAAGCAGAGGAAGCTTAACAAACAAACCAATTATATCTGCTACAGTAAGATGACTTTACAGAGGAAATAGCACTTGAGCTTGCAACTGATGGATGAATGGAGGTTTGCTAGGCAGGCTAGCTGTGTTTGTTCCTGGCTTCAGAAATGGTATCCCGATTGGTCAATGCAATATGGTGCCTGGCCAAGGGATGAGTGGGTCCTGAAATCCAGCCTGCACTCCGCTGGGAGGAAGAGGTGCCTTTTCCTATTTTGCACAAAGGCACCATGTGGGTCTCCAGCCCTGAGATGTGGGCAAAGGCAGAGACATGTAGAAGAACAAGGTATGTTCTGAGAACCTGAGGAGCCCTGAGGAGCATTAGTTCAGAATTCTTAGTGTAAAAGTACGGAGTGAGAGGTGACGAGTCCCGATGAGACTAAGAACAGTGAAATGTAGTAAGGAGGAAATAGGAAGGGAAGGAGCATGGAGCCCAAACTCAGCACCCAGAAGCGCTTTGCCTCAGGTCACAGGCCAGGCCCTCAGTGGCATTCAAGGTCAGGGCTGCCTGACTTCAAAGCCTTAAAAATGCCCACACTTTAACTCAACAACTCCAGTTCTAGGAACCAATCCTAAGGAAATAAATGAAGATGTGTTCAAAGCTATAGGGACAGTCTGTGAAAAACTTTCTGTAACATTAAAAAACATTAAAAACAAAAGGAAGTAAAGAACAAAACAAAACAAAATATTAAACATTTTTTTAAAAGATTATTTATTTATTTATTTGACAGAGATAGAGACAGTGAGAGCGGGAACACAAGCAGGGGGAGGGGGAAGGGAGAAGTAGGCTTCCAGTTGAGCAGGGAGCCCAATGCAGGGCTCGATCCCAGGAACCTGGGATCATGACCTGAGCCGAAGGCAGATGCTTAACGACTGAGCCACCCGGGTGCCCCAAAATATTAAACATTAAAAAAAAAGGAAATAATCTAAATGTCCAACAATAAGAAATTGGGTAAGTGTTTTGTATTAAAAATGTTGGAATCTAGGGGCACTCCCTGCTCAGCGGGAAGCCTGCTTCTCCCTCTCCGCACCGCCCCCCCAGCCCCGCCCCGTGTTCCCTCTCTCGCTGTGTCTCTTTCTATCAAATAAATAAATAAAATCTTTAAAAAAAATGATGGAATCTAAAGTAGATATTAAAAAGATGCTTTATTTTATTTTTTTAAAGGATTTTATTTATTTATTTTAGACAGAGAGACAGAGGGAGAGTGGCGGGGAGGAAGGGGCAGAGGGAGAAGAGAATCTCAAGCAGACTCCACACTGAGCATCGAGCCTGATGTAGGGATTGATCCCAGGACTCTGAGATCACAACCTGAGCTGAAATCAAGAGTCGGACTCTCAAGCGACTGTGCCACCCAGGCGCCCCTAAAATGACGTTTTAAAAGTATATTTATTAATAGGGGAAAGGTTCAGTACATTATTGAATGAAATGAGCAGATTAAACTACATACTGACTAATACTATTTTTATAAAGATATTGAATTTATACCTGGTAGGTCACAGTAGTGATTAATTTAAAGGATGTGATGATGGATGACTTTTATTTTCTATACTTTTTGCTAACCTGAATCTTCCAATTTTTTCCTATAATGAATAGGTCTTACTTATGCAGCAACAACAAATAAAGTTACAGTAGAGTATTTTACAAAGAGTTTCTATCTCTTCCCAGGGAAGATAGGGGCATCTCTTAGGATTAAATAAGGTAAAGCATTTAAACATTCAGCACAGGGCTTGGCATATAGTTAAGCATCATTAAATGTTAGCTACCAATGCTACTATATATATATATATCTCAACAACTACATCATTAACTACCACTATTACTCTAATTACTAGTCCTGTTTACAACAACAGCACTACCCCATACCATGGCTATCACTATCACTTCCTGCTACTGGCTCTGGTTTGGGGCCAGGACTAGAAAGAAGGACAGTCTGGGGCTGTGATTTTGGTTTTCAGGACACCGTCCAAATAAGAGGCTTTGTTTCAGTAGCAAGTTTTGGTTGGGAGGCAGAGTTAGAGATTAGAAAATGGAGTAGAGACTCAGCTCTCAGGCCAGCGCTGACCTTGGTGATGTCAGGTTCAGTGCCAGAGTGCTGGGTTGGAGCTTCAGGTGCCAGGAGAGGGCCTGGGCATGGGAGGGGTCTGCAGAGTCTGGGGACTCCTCAGAGAGCCTCACTAAGTCTGGGATTGCCATGAAGGCCCAGTCACGCTTGCCTTCTTCCATATTCCATCTGAACCCAGACCAACTGCTCCCCCTTTCTTGAGTTCATCCCAGTGGAAATCTTGCCCAGAAAGCATATCCCTCTTGACCCTTTGTATCACCTCCCTCCAAGCTCTTACCCAGCTAGGGGTTCTCTTTCCAAAGCAGATCTTACACAATATTTTTTTTTTTTTTAAGATTTTCTTTAGGGGCACCTGAGTGGCTCAATTGTTTAAGCGTCTGCCTTCGGCTCAGGTCATGATCCCAGGGTCCTGGGATCAAGCCCCACATCAGGCTCCCTGCTCAGTGGGGAGTCTGCTTCTCTTTCTCCCTCTGCTGCTCCTCCTGCTTGTGCTCTCCTGCTCTTTCTCTGTCAAATAAATAAATAAAATCTTTAAAAAAAATAAAGATTTTATTTCTTTATTTGAGGGAGTCAGAGAGAGTGATAGCTAGCATGAATGGGGGCGGGGGAGCAGAGGGAGAGGCAGAAGCAGACTCTGCTGAGCAGGGAGCCCGATGCAGGGCTCGATCCCAGCACCCCAAGATCACAGGCTGAGCTGAAGGCAGACACAACCGACTGAGCCACCCAGGTGCCCCAGACCTTATCCAAGCTTCTCACCACTTCTTAAGTCTGCAACAGTTGGTGGTGCTCTTTGGACTATCTTCCTCTTCAAAAATTGTCTCCCACTGTGAGGTATTGGACAACCCCACGGCATCTTAGCCTATGCCAGCTAAATCCAACCACTTCTGGCTGTTTAATTGATTTGTTAACAGGAGGATCCCTAGCTCTTAATGCCCCAATGATAAATGATTGCACATTCTTAGTCTCTGATAGCATTTTCTGGGAAGATATGCAGTGTGGCAGGATGCAGAGGCACCTGAAAAGAGCTTGATTTTTTTTTTTTTAAAGATTCTAACATTTGTTTTGAAGTGTAATTTATGTGTAATACAACACATAGATATTAAGTGTATGGTTTGATGAATCTTGACAATTGCATATGCACATGTTACACCATTCTTACCAAGTTAGGGAATATTTCCATCACCCTGGGAGGTTCCCATGTGCCCATTTCCCCCACCCCACCAAATACAACAGTTGTTCTAGTTTTTATCATCACAGATTAGTGTTTCTAGAATTTCATGTAAATGGGATCATTGTTTTTGTCTGATTTCTTTTGCCCAACGTAATGTTTCTGAGATTCATCTGTGTTGCTGCCTGTATCCATAATTTCCTTTTACTATTGAGCATATTCCATCATGTGAATATACGACAATTTGTTTATCCACTCACTTCTTGGTGGAAATGTGGGTTATTTCCAGTTTTTGGCTAATAGTGTCAAAGCTCCTGTGAAGATTCTTATACGAGCATTTTGGATATACGTTATTATTTTTCTTAAATAAATACTTAGGAGTGGAATTTCTTGGTCATAGGGTAGGTGTATATTTAGCCTTCTAAGAAGCCCCCAAAGAGTTTTCCAAAGTAGTTGTAGCATTTCAGACTTGCACTAACAATTATGAGCATTCCAGTTCTTCTACCTACTTGCTATTATTTGTGGTTGTCAGCTTTTAAAATTTTAGCCAGGCTGTTTTTTTTTTCCCCCAAAGATTTTATTTATTTGACAGAGAGAGAGAGAGAGCACAAGTAGGCAGAGCGGCAGGCAGAAGGAGAGGGAGAAGCAGGTTCTCCGCTGAGCAGGGAGCCCGATGTGGGACTCGATCCCGGGACGCTGGGATCATGACCTGAGCTGAAGGCAGACACTCAGATGGTTATCTGAGCCACCCAGGCACCCAGCCAGGCTGTTTTATTAGCTTTGTGCTTTATTAATGCAGCAGTGACACAAATTCTCCTTTATCTTTAAAAAATGTTATGGCTTTAAATTATGATTTATTTTGATCGTGGAATAAATATGTGAATGAGGGGTGCCTGGGTGGCTCAGTTGTTAAGCATCTGCCTTCGACTCAGGTCATGATCCCAGGTCCTGGGATCGAGACCTGCATCGACTCCCCGCTCCATGGGAAGCCTGTTTCTCCCTCTCCCACTCCCCCTGCTTGTGTTCACTCTCGCTGTGTCTCCCTCTATCAAATAAATAAAATCTTAAAATAAATAAATACATGAATGAAAAAACCCACAGAAAACAAACAAACAAAACCCCAAAATGCTATACACACTGGTGGGTGTATAATGGTATGTCATTAATACCTTTGGATTATTTACAAGTGATTCACTTAATTTTCAATTATTGGGGGATTTTTTGATATTATTATTTCTAATTTAATTCTGTTGAGGTCAGAGAACATAATCTTTTATTTTTATTTCTTTTAAAGATTTATTTATTTACTTTGGGAGGGGGAGGGCAGGAAGGGCTCAGAGAGGGAGGGAGAGAGAGAATCTCAAGCCGACTTCCTGCTCAATCCCACAGCCCATGAGATCATGACCTGAGCTGAAATCATGAGTTGCACTCTTAACAGACTGAGCCACCCAGGTGCCCTGAAACATAATCTTTTAAATTCAGTCCTTTCAAATGCTTAAAGACCAACCTATGATATATTTTGGTGAATGTTCCATTTGCACTTATAAAGAATACATAGTCTGCTGTTGTTGGGTGGAGTGTGCTATGAATTTATGTTAGGTCAGACTGGTTGCTAGTGTTCAAATCTTCCACATCTTTCCTGATTTTTTGTCTTTGCGGTCTATCAATAACTGAGAGAGGAATTTTTATTATTTTTTAATTTTTAAAATTTTTTTTAAAGATTTTATTTATTTATTTGACAGAGAGAGACACAGGGAGAGAGGGAACACAAGCAGGGGGAGTGGGAGAGGGAGAAGCAGGCGCCCTGAGAGAGGAATTTTTAATCTTCAACTATGATTGTCTATTTCTTCCTGTAATATTTTTGTTTCATTTAGTTTGAAGTTCTGGTTTAAGATGTATACACATTTAGTCTTATGAATTCTTAATAATTCATACTTAATTCATTCCTTTTAGTGAATAGACTTTTTTATTGTTATGAAATGAGCTTTAAAAAAATCTCTGTAATACTTATATTGAAACTGGCTGGGGCGCCTGGGTAGCTCAGTCGGTTGAGCGTCTGCCTTCAGCTCAGGTCATGATCTCACGGTCCTGGGATTGAGCCCCGTGTTGGGCTCCCTGCTCAACAGGGAGCCTGCCTCTCCCTCTCCCTCTGCTGCTTCCCCTCCTTGTGTGCTCTCTCTCTGTCAAATAAATAAATAAAAATGCTAAAAAAAGAAAGAAAGAAATGGCTTTCTTACATTTAGTGTATGCATAGTATTTTTCCATCCTTTATTGTCAACCAGTCTGTGTCTATTTTGAGTGTGTCTCTTATAAAAAGCATATAATTGGGCCTTGGTTTTTAAAAATCCACTCTGATAATCTTTTACATGAAGTGTTTAATCCATTTACATTTAATGCACTTGTCAATATGGTTGGGTTTAAGTTCACTGTCTTATTTGGTTTTTATACATACCCTCTACAGTACTGCCCTTAGACAGAAGCAAGACTCTCCAGTGTCCCACACCTCAGGGGGCCTTGTGCTTTGGAGTGCCTTTCTCAAGAATTTTAAGTCCTCCTTCAGTGCCTTGGACCAGTGAGCCTTGCAGTGCCATCTGGGCAGGGTGCCTCTGGACCAGACCTAGTCCTGTATGGATCCCTGCCACCAGAATGGTGCTGATACACTGGTTTGGGATGACTCTCAAGTTGGAAATGTTCAGGGCTCTGGGACAGTAATATGGCCACTGCCAACCCTTGGGCTTGAGTATATATGTGGGCCTGTGGTTAGGCTGTCCTCTGTTCATGTTACTACCATGGCGTTGCTTCCATTCTGTAGTGCCTACCCTATGTCATCCCCCTGTACTCTAAAGCCAGTCAGCCCAACCCCTCTGCAGGCTCTGAACTATGGGTCCCTCTTGCCTTCTGCTGATGTGGAGATGTGTGCTTTTGGCTTGTCTTTTTTTCTTTTTTTTTTAACCAGTTTAGAGATTTAATTCACGTACAGTTCACATATTGAAGTGTACAAGTCGATAGTGTTTAGCGTATTCACAGAGTTGTGCAGCCATCCCTACAATTTTAGAGCACTTTCGTTATCCCCAAAAGAAACCATGTGGCCATTAGCAGTCACTCCCTATTTCCTCCATTAAGGGAGCCCTATGCCACCATTAGTCTACTTTATGTCTCTGTGGATTTGCCTATTGTGCACATTTCATATAAATGGAATCATATGATATGTGGTCCTTTGTGATTGGCTTCTTTCACTTAATGTAATGCTTCTGAGGTTTATCTTGTGTTGTACCATATATTAGTACTTCATTCTTTTTCATTGTCAAATAATATCCCATTGTATGACTATACCATGTAAATTTTTTCAAAAAAGATTTATTTATTTATTTCAGAGAGAGAGAGCACAAGTGGGAGGGGCAGAAGGAGAGAGAATATGTCAGGTAGACTCCATGCTGAGCGTGGAGCCTGATGCAGGGCTCAGTCTCACCACCATGAGATCAGGACCTGAGCCCAAACGAAGAGTTGGTGCTTAATGGACTGAGCCACCCAGGTGCCCCTCTTGTCATTCTTGAAGAATATGCATCCATCACCACAGTCAATTTTAGAACATTTTCATTATTACCCCAGAAAGAATGCCCACACTCCTGAGCCATCACCACTCATTTTCCCTCAAGCCCTCCCAGCCCTAAGCAATAGGCAATCTATTTCTATGTATTTACTTATTCTCAACATTTCATATAAATGAAATCTTACAATATGTAGTCCTCTGTGATGGACTTCTTTGACTTAGCATAATGTTTTCTTGCTTTACCCATGTTGTACTTCCTGTCGCTAAGTAATATTTCATTGCATGGATATACCACATTTTATTTACCTATTTATCAGTTGATGGACATTTACATTGTTTCATCTTTTGGGCTGTTATGAGTAATGGTGCTATCAACATTTGTGTACAATTGTACAACTGTTTTGTGTGTGGACGTGTTTTTATTTCTCTCAGGTATATACCTAGGAGCAGGATTGTTGGGTCATGTGGTACTTTTATGTTTAACCTTTTTAAGAGTCACTAGACTATTTTCCAAAATGACTGCAGCATTTTACATTCTCACGAGAAGTGTATGAAAGTTCTAGTTTTTCTACATCCTTACCAACACTAGTTATTATCTGTCTTTTTAAAATTATAGTCATCCTAGTCAATGGTATCTCGTTGTGGTTTTTACTTGCATTTCTCTAAGCTCTAATGATTTGAACATCTTTTCATGTGCTTGTTGGCCATTTATACATCTTATTTGGAGAAATGTCTATTCAAGTCCTTTTCCCATTTTTTTAAAAGATTTTTTTTTTTTAAGGAATCTCTACATCCAACATGGGGCTCAAACTCACAACCCCAAGAGTCACATGCTCCACCAGCTGACCCAGCCAGGCACCCCAGTTCTTTAACCATTTTTGAATTGGGTTGTTTATCCTTTTTTAAAATTGTGTTATAGGAATTCTTTATATATTTTAGATACAGGTCCCTTATCAGATGTATGATTTTCAAATATATTCTCCCATTCTGTGGGTTGTACTTTTACTTTCTTGATGGTATCCTTTGAAGTACAAAAAATTTTAATTTTGATGAAGTCCAATTTGTGCTTTTTTTCTTTTGTTGCTTGTGCTTTTATTGTCATATCTAAAACAAACAAACAAACAAATCATTGCCTAATTAGAAGGGGTAAAACAGATTACACCCATATTCCTTCTAAGAATTTATAGTTTTATCTCTTGAATTTAGGTATTAGGTATTTTATCCACTTTGAGTTACATTTTTAAAAAGATTTTATTTATTTATTTGAGAGAGAGATAGAGCTGGGGGAGGGGCAGAGGGAGAGGAAGAGAGAGAATCCTCAAGCAGACTCTCCACTGAGTGCAGAGCCTGACGAGGGGCTCAATCCCATGACCCTGAGATCATGACCCGAGCCAAAATCAAGAGTCAGACGCTTAACCGACTAAACCATCTAGGCGCCCCAGTCCTGGGTTAATCTTAAACCATGCCTGGGGCGCCTGGGTGGCTCAGTGGATAAGCGTCTACCTTTGGCTCAGGTCGTGCTCCCAGGGTCCTGGGATCGAGCCCCGCATCGGGCTCCCTGCTCAGCGGGAAGCCTGTTTCTCCCTCTCCCACTCCCCTTGTTTGTGTTCCCTCTCTCGCTGTGTCTCTCTCTGTCAAATAAATAAATAAAATCTTAAAAACAAAAAATCTTAAACCATGCCTGACGAGGAATGGACATTCTTCTTGTGATTGGCTCCTTGGAGTATTGCTTCATAGTTCAGGAGTTAGCTAAGGATTTGAAGGAGTTTGCTGATTTGGGGGCTCTCTTCTTGTTCCTTCTTTTCTGAGAGTGCCCTTCAATTTCCAGCCGAACTGACAATGCCAAACTTAGACTCATTAACAAGAGTGCCAATTTCTTCTTTGGCTCTATCCACCCTCCTCCCCCATGCACAACATGAAAACCTGTAAAAGCCAGATAAATATGGATCTCCCTCAGTATGTTTTCCTTTTTTAAAGCACTAAATTTCTTCCAGTTTCTACCCTTTTGGTGACTCTCCAATGTCTTCAAATAATTGTTTTTTAATATTTTATTCAGAGTTTATAAATATATACAGTAGTCCCCCCTTATCTGTGGGGGATAACCTAAGAACACAGATGGTACTGAACCTATATATACTATGTGTTTTCCTATACATACATACCTATAATAAAGTTTAATGTATAAATTCAGCACAGAGATTAATAACAATAACTAATAATAAAACAACAGAACAATGATAACAACATACTATAATAAAAGTTGTGTGAATGTGGCCTCACACGTACACACACACACATAACACATCTTCTCATACTCTTCTCACGCTTCTTGTGATAATGTGAGATGATAAAATGCCTCCGTGATGAGATGAAGCGAAGTGAATGACGTAGGCTCTGTGATACAGTGTTAGGCCACCTTCTGAGGCTACGTCAGATGAAGGATCATCTATGTCCGGCCTGTGGTTGGCCAGAGGTAACTGAAACCACAGAAAGTGAAACCGCGGATAAGAGGGAACTACTGTATTCAATACAAGCTACTCTGCTTTTAGCAGAGCAGTCTGATCTATGACCTCATTGTCGGACTTTAGCTAGTCTGTGTACAAAAATGTGGAAGGACCAGCTATTTTCTGGACTGGAAGTCCAAAATTCTGGCAAAGTCTCAATCTTAAAGGGAAATCAGCTTATTTGCTCCTCCTTCTAGCACTCACAGGTTCATTATCACGTATTCCATGTTAGGCACTAGGCTAGCAGGAGACATGGTTCCCATCTTCAAGTTTACCATCTAGTGAAAAAACAAACATTGGTGTGGTGTTTCACTGTTTACAGAGCACACATTCTGTGACGTTTAATTGTCACTACAATTCTTGTTTCCCCCACTTAACAGAGATGGAAACTCTTTGACCAAAACCTCCAGTTCTTGCTCAACCATGCCCACTGCACCTGGTCTTCCCTCGGGCAACCATTCCCCTGCCTCTCTGCTTGATTTTCAGCCATTAGCTCCTTCCATTTTCACTTCCCTGTCTGTCTTAGATCCAACGGCCCACCACTACTTCTGTCACTCTTTTGTTGATATTATAAAATCCTTCGTCTCTCTGACCTTTAATCACACCTTTGTGGAAGCACCCCAATCCCGGATGGACTGAACGATTTCCTTCTCTATGCATACAACTGGGTCTCTTTGTACCAGGGCGGTCTCACAGGTCTGCATGGATTCAAGTTTACGGTCACCAACGGAGCCCTCAACACTACCTGGTGATCCTGTTCCATCCTTCTGGTGAACATGCTCTTTCCCTCCATGCCACAACTACTCACACTTCCTCCATTCAAACTTCCAAGTCCTATCTCATCCTCTTGCTCTCAACAGCTGACTTGGCATCCATCTTTACCAAAAAACTAAACACCACCAAATTTACAAAGACCTGTATTTACATATATCCTCACTCCCTGTCCTCCTTTACAACGGACAAAGGTCCCTCCTCCTATCAGTTCCTCCACATGCACCCTGAAACCCACTTTTTGCAGCCTGCTCAGAAATCTTATGTTGATGATTCCCTCCCTTTTGAGGTTTCAACCTCTTCTCTATGGGCTCCTTCCCCAAAACTTTTAAATATTCTCAAGTTTCTCTTCATCTTAAAACAAAAACAAAAAACCTTCCACTCAATATTGTTCAAATACTAGCTCTTCTCAACTTTATCTGTAGATTGGACACAATCTCAACCAAAATCCCAGCAAGTTGTTTTGTGTATATTGACAAACCAATCTAAAGTTTAAAAAGACCCATGGTGTGCCTGGCTGGCTCAGTTGGAAGAGCATGAGACTCTTGATCTCGGGGTTGTGAGTTCGAGCCTCACATTGGGTGTAGAAATTACTCAAAAAAAAAAAAAAAGACTTAGAGTAGCCAATTCAGTATTGAAGGAGAAGGATAAAGTCAGAAGAAGACTGACACTGCCTGCTTCAAGACTTACTATAAAGCTACAGTAATCAAGATAGTATGGGGTGGGCAAGAAGAATAAATGGATAGATAAATGGAAGAGAATAGAAAGCCCAGAAGTAGATACACAGGAATATAATCAACTGATCTTTGGCAAAGAACCAAAGGCAATCAATGGAGAAAACATAGTCTTTTCAACAAATGGTGCTGGCACAACCCGACATACAAAAAAGAGTCTAGAATAGACATACTTTTCACAAAAACTAACTCAAAATGGATCATAGACCTATATGTAAAATGCAAAACTATAAAACTACTAGAAGATAATATAGGAGAAAATCTAGGAGACCTTGAGCTTGGCAATGACTTTTTAAATACAACAGCAAAGGTAGTACAAATACTACTTTCACAAATGAAAGAAAAAATTTGATAAATGAGACTCCATTAAAATGAAAAACTTCCGCTCTGTGAAAGACGCTGTTAAAAGAATGAGAAGATAAGCCACAGACTGAAAAAATATTGGCAAGACACGAATCTAATAAAGAAATTGTGTTAAGGGCGCCTGGGTGGCTCAGTTGGTTAAACGACTGCCTTCAGCTCAGGTCATGATCCTGGAGTCCTGGGATCGAGTCCCGCATCAGGCTTCCTGCTCAGCAGGGAGTCTGCTTCTCCCTCTGACCCTCTTCCCTCTCGTGCTTTCTGTCTCTCATTTTCTCTCTCTCTCAAATAAATAAATAAAATCTTTAAAAAAAAAAAGAAATTTTGTTAAAAATATACAAAGAACTGTTTAAGCTCAACAATATGAAAATAGGCAACTCAATTCAAAAATGGGCCCCGAAAATGGGCAAAAAGATCTGAACAGACACCTTGCCAAAGAAGATGTACAGATGGCAAATAAGCATATGAAAAGACGTTAAACCTCATATGTCATTAAGGAATTGCAAATGAAAACAACAAGATACTACTGCACGCATATTAGAATGGCTAGAACCCCAAACACCAATCTCTGGTGAGTATATAGAACAACAGGAACTCTCCTTCATTGCTGGTGGGAATACAAAATGGCAGAACCAATTTGGAAGACAGTTTGGCAATTTCCTACAAAGCTAAACATAGTCTTATCATATGATCTGGCAATTTCGTACTTTGGTATTTGTCCAAATGAATTGAAAACTTATGTCTGTGCAAAAACCTGCACACGTATGTTTTGGCAGCTTTATCCATAATTGCCAAAACTTAGAAGTAACCAAGACATTCTTCTACAGTTGAATGGATAAAAAACAGTGGTACATCTAGATCATGAAATATTATTATGCAAAAAAAGAAATGAGACATTGAGCCACAAAAGAAAACCCAGGGAATAATCTTAATGCATATTGCTAAGTGAAAGAAGCCAGTTTGAGAAGGCTACATATTCTGTGATTCCAACTGTGACATTCTAGAAAAAGCAAAACTATAGAGACAGTAAAAAGATCAGGGGTTGCCAGGGGCTTGGGGAGAGGGAGGGATGAAGAGGTGAATCATAGGGGATTTTTAGGGCAGTGACTACTTTGTACGATATTATACGATACTGTGTGGAGGGGGAGAAAGAATATATGGATACTCTCTGTATTTTCTGTGCAATTTTTCTGTAAACTGAAGCTTTAATAAATAAAGTTAATTAATTAAATTAAACAAAACAAAGCAGTCACTACCTTCCTTCAATTCCATATCCCCCTATAGCTATTGTCATTTCTCTCTTCCCATGATGGCCATGCTTCTTGAAGGAGTTTGTCTAAGTACTACAGAAAATAATAATTGACACTGATTGAATGCTTATTATGTGCTGAAATGTAAATTGTTATATTTACCTCTCACAACAGTCCTATTGCATTGGTATTATTTTTATAGATTTGGACCCTGAGGTGTGAAAAGTTTGAGCCACTTGACCAACTTCACATTGTTAGTAAGTGTTGCAATCAGTATTTGAGGACAGGCTGCTGGACCTTAGGGGTAATGCTCTTAAATCACTCTACTCGTGGGCTTCATTTTCTCTCCAGGGGTTTGGCATTGCACAGCTCCACGGACCTCATTATTCTGTAGTCTGCGTTAATGGTGCCTCCTGGGGCATAACTTGAAAGACGCCTTCCATGGCTGTGCCACGTGGTAGCCCTGCTTACCTCCCACCCATTCTTCATCTCATTTCCGCCCCATCTCTTCACTGGATCTACTCTTGCTAAGGTCGATGACTACATTTTAATAGATCCAGCAGACACTTTTCCATCTTCTTATTTAACCCCTCAGCAGCATTTGACAGAGTTGACCGCTCCTTTCTTCTTGAAATGTTTTTTTCCCCCGCAGACGTCATGTTTCCTAGATTTCTTCCTCCTCCTTTGGCTATTCTTTCTCCGTCTCCTCTGCTAGTTCTTTCTCCTCTGCTTGGCCGTCAAGTGCAGGTGCTCTGCGGGGTCTCGTCTTGGCCCTTTTATCTTGTTACCCTCATACACCCTGTAGGCGATCTACTCTTCCTCTTCGTTTATCATCTCTGAGTCTAGGACTCCAAAATTTATGTCTCCAACCTATTTGGCCCCAACGTTGGAATGTCTCATAGACATCTTATACTCCAAATGCTCAAAACTGAATCTTTCAGGTCCTTTGCCATACTTAACCGAACCCTGTTCCCCTTTATTTTACTTTGTGTTTGAAATATACATCCAAACAGAAAATTGCAAAAGTGCATATGTAGAGTTTAGTGAATGATTACAAAGTGAAATGACATAATTGCCATCTATATCAAGAGATGGAGCATCATTGGAAGCTCAGAGGTCATCTATGTGCCCCTCTCCAATCATAATCAACTCTCTCCTTCCTTGAGCAATCACTGACATGGTCTTCGGTGATGATCATTTCTTTGCTTTTTGTTATATTAGTTTCACCACTTATGTATGTATCCCTAAACAACATAGTTCAGTTTTTTAAACGTTATGAGTGGAATCACACTGTATGTTTTCTTTTCTGTCTTGCTTCTTTTTCTCAACAGAATATTTATGACATTCATGCTTCTTGCCATGTTTCACTCTAGTGCATCCATTTTCACTACCGTATAACATTCCACTGTGTGACTAAACCATTGTTGATGATGCACACTGGGTTTATTTCCAGTTTTTTTTTTTTAATTTTTTAAAAGATTTTATTTATTTGAAAGAGAAAGAGACAGCGAAAGCAGGAACACAAGCAGGGGGAGTGGGAGAGGGAGAAGCAGGCTTCCCGCTGAGCAGGGAGCCTGACGTGGGACTCGATCCCAGGACCCTGGGATCATGACCTGAGCCAAAGGCAGACGCTTAACGACTGAGCCACCCAGGTGCCCTATTTCCAGTTTTTGGAACTGGGATTATAAACACTGCTTCTGTCGACCCTACTGTACAGGAATCCTTGTAATCATATGCATGCATATCTCTTGGTATATACCTAAGAGTGGACTTGCTGGGCCATACATTATTGTCAGTTTTACTAGATAATGCCAAACTGATTTCAAAAGCAATCGAACCAAGTTACACTTCTTGGGCAGTATATGGGAGTTCTGGTTGCTCCACACACTTACCAATATTTAATGCTATGTACTTGCAAAAGAGTTTTGAATTTTTGCTGATCTGGTGGGTGTGGTTTTATTTGTATTTCTCTGGTGTCTAATGAAGCCGAGCACCTTTTTATGCATTTATCAGCCGTTTGGATTTCTTTTTTTGGTGAAGTGAGGTTTAAGCTTTTGCTATCTCAAGGTCTGGATTCTTACTGACTCTTCTGGGTAATTCGTTATGGTCTTGTCATCTTTCTGGTGCTTTTTTCCATGATTTATAAAAGTACCCATTATTTTTGGTTGCTTTCCGCCAGAGATCTGGACTGAAAAAGCTAGTCTGTTATTATTGGAAACTGGAAATTCTCTATTAGTTTCCTTAAAAAATTATTATTATTTTTTAAAGATTTTATTTATTTATTTGAGAGAGAGAGAATGAGAGAGAGAGAGCACAAGAGGGAAGAGGGCCAGAGGGAGAAGCAGACTCCCCGCCGAGCAGGGAGCCCGATGTGGGACTCGATCCCGGGACTCCAGGATCATGACCTGAGCCGAAGGCAGTCGCTTAACCAATTGAGCCACCCAGGCGCCCAAAAAATTATTTTTAATGAGATATTTCTGGCATACAAAAAAGCGTAGGCAATTGGGGTGCTTGGGTGGCTCAGCTGGTTAGGTGTCTGACTCTTGATTTCAGCTCAGATCATGATCTCAGGGTGGTGAGATAGAGCCTCATATTGGGCTCCATGCTGAACGTGGAGCCTGCTTAAGATTCTCTCTCTCCCTCTGCCCCTCCCCCCCACATGTTCTCTTTCTCTCTCTCTAAAAAAAAAAAAAGAAAGAAAAGAAAAAAGTATAGGTAATACCATAACCAATCACACACATAACCATGGTTCTGCTTAAAAGGTGAAACACTGCAGGTAAAATTAAGGCCCTTTAATATCCCTTTCCCCTTTTTCCCTAGAAGAAGTTAATATCCTGAATTTGGTTTCATCATTTCCTTGCACATTTTAATAATTTTTCTACAAATATCTTTATAATCTATATATGATATTTTGCTTGTTTCTTAATTTCATATAACTGGCATGAAATTGTATGTATCTTTTTGGCAACTAGTTTTATTTTGACAATTCTCTCTCTCTCTCCACCCAGTGTGGAGCTTGAACTCACAACCCCAAGATCAAGAGTCGCACACTCTTCTGATTGAGCCGGCCGGGGGCTGGGGGGGGGGGCGGGCTTACTTTTTAACTATTAGAACACAATGCCCCAGGGGTGCCTGGGTGGCTCAGTCCTTCAGCATCTGCCTTTGGCTCAGGTTGTGATCCCAGGGTCCTGGGATCGAGCCCTGCGTCAGGCTCCCTCCTTCATGGGGAGTCTGCTCCTCCCTCTCCCACTTCCCCTGCTTGTGTTCCCTCTCTCGCTGTGTCTCTCTTTGTCAAATAAATAAATAAATAAAATCTTAAAAAAAAAGAGAAAACAATGCCCCAATCAACTTTCTTTTATATGTTTCTTTGTGCATGTGAACCAGAGTTTCTCTAGATTATAAACCTAGATGTGAAATGTGAATCATATGTCAGAATATGTATCTTCTGTTTAGCAAGATATGGCCAAATTTCTCTTCAAAATTATTTAAATTTATTTTTCCATTAGTTATGCATGAAAGTGCTGGTTGCTCCAAATCCTTGCTAATTCTTGATTGCATCAGATTTCTAAATTTTTGCTAAATCTATATGTGTGAGAAAGTACCTAGTTATTTTATTTTTACTTTATTTTATTTTTTTAAAGATTTTATTTATTTTTGGACAGAGAGAGACACAGCGAGAGAGGGAACACAAGCAGGGGGAGTGGGAGAGGGAGAAGCAGCCTTCCCGCGGAGCAGGGAGCCTGATGTAGGGGCTTGATTCCAGGGCCCTGAGATCATGACCTGAGCAGAAGGCAGACGCTCAACGACTGAGCCACCCAGGTGCCCCTCATTTGTCTTTTTCTTACTGATTTTTTTTTTTTAAACATTCTGGATGGTAATTCTTTGTCAGTCATATGAATTGTAAGTATCTTCACCCAGTCTGTCCTGAGTTTATATTGTCTTTCAGTGGACAGAATTTTGCATTTTAGTATAATCAAATTTATTAACAAATAGATAACAACAAACAGAAAATCCCACCCCCCAAAAACACACACACACAAAACAAACAGACAAAAGAAAACAGCAAACAAGATGGCATATTTTAATCTAACTCTGTCGATAATCACTTTAGATGTGAATAGTCTAAACATACCACTTAAAAGATAGAGGTTAGGAAGCAAGACCCAACTATATGCTGTGTATTAGAAATTCACTTTAAATATAGAGTATTCAATAGGTTAAAAATAGAAGAGTAAAGAAAAATTTACCATAAAAACACTAATCAAAAGAAAGCTGGAATGTTTATATTAATTTCACATAAAGTAGACTTCATAACAAGAACAGATCAGGGATAAAGAGGGACATAATATATTGATAAAAGGGTCATTTCTCCAAGAAGATATAGTGATCTTGAACATATATGTACCTAACAGTAGAGCTTCAAAATGTGTGAAGCAAAACTAAAAGATCTAAGGGAGAAATAGAAAAATTCACAATTTTAATGGAAACTTCAATACTCTTCTTTCAGTAATTGATAGAACAGATAAACAGAAAATCTGTAAGGATACAGATATCTGAATAGCACTATCAACCAACTTGACCTAATTGAACTGACATTTATTGAACACTCTACTCCACAGCAGCAGAATATACATTTTTCTCAGATGCACATGGACCATTAACCAAAATAGAACATATTCTGGGCCACAAAATAAACCTTAACACATTGAAAATAATATAAATCATACAAAATATCTATCGTCTTAGATCATAATGGAATCAGAGAACAGTATCTGAAGATATTTGGAAGCTAAACTGCACTCCTCTAAATCACCTATGGGCCAAAGAGGAAGTCTTTGAACAAAATGAAAATTAAAATACAACATATTGAAATTTGTAGAATGACACTAAAGATGTGTTTTGAGGGAAATTTATAGCGTGAAACGTACATATTACAAAAGAAGAAATATCTAAAATCAATAACATAAGTTCTCACCTTAAAAGAAAGAAGAGTGAATTAAACCTAAAGCAAACAGAAGGAAAGAATTAAAGAACCAAAAACTGGTTCTTTGAAAGATGAATAAATGTGATAAACAACTAACCAGACTGACAGCTTTATGGCCACAGATTTGATAACTTAGATGAAATGAACTGCTTCCTTGAAAGACACAAACTTCCAAAACTCACTCAAGGGAAAATAGATAACCTGAAAGACATCGAATTTGTAGTTAAAAACTTTTTTTAAAAAAAAGATTTTATTTATTTATTTGAAAGAGAGATAGCAAGAGCAGGAACACAAGCAGGGGGAGTGGGAGGGGGAGAAGCAGGCTTCCCGTGGAGCAAGGAGCCCAATGCAGGGCTCTATCCTAGGACCCTGGGATCAGGACCTGAGCCTAAGGCAGATGCTTAAAGACTGAGCCACCCAGGTGCCCCTGTAGTTAAAAACTTTCTAATTAATAGAACTCCAGGCTGAGATTAACTCACTGATAAATTTTACCAAACACATAAGGAAGAAATAATAGAATGCTGCACAATCTATTCCAGAAAATAGAAGAAGGAATATTTCCTAGCTTATTTTATAAAACCAGCATTGCCTTAATACCAAAATTAGACAAAGATGTTATGGGAAAAGAAAATTACTGATATCAGTATTCCTCATGGACATAGATGCATAAGTCCTCAACAAAATACCAGCAATTCAAATCCAGTAATATATAAAAAGGATAATGGGGAGGGCCTGGGTGGCTCAGTTGGTTAAGCATCTGACTTTGGCTCAGGTCATGATCTCAGGGTCCTGGAATTGAGTCCTACATCTGGCTCTGTGTTCAGCAGGGAGTCTGTTTCTCCCTCTCCCTCTGCCTCTCCCCCTACTCGTGCTCTCTCTCTCTCTCTCTCACAAATAAATAAATAAAATATATATTTTTTTAAAAGCATAATACATCATGACCAAATGAATGCAAGTTTGGCTCAACATTCAAAAATCAACGCAATACATCATATTAACAGACCAAATAGGAAAAACCATATGATCATCTCAATAGATGCTGAAAAAGCATTTGACAAAAATCAACATTCATTCATGATAAAAACTTTCAGCAAACAAAGAATAGAGGGGGACTTCCTTAACCTAATAATGTGCAGGTAACACTAAACTTAATAGTGACAGATTGAGTGAAGATTGGGAACAAGACAAGGATGTCCTCTCTCACCATTCCTGTGACATAATAAATATATATTTGGCTTCTGCCCTTAGTTCTTGACACAGAGCTCCTAAAACACTTGTAATTTCCTGAGTGATAGGAATGTCTTTTTTTTAATTTATATTTATTTATGTATTTATGCAAAAATTCAGATTTTGTTTTTACTTATTCTTACATTGCTGGGAGCTGATGTCAGGAACTTACAGGCAAACAATAACTTTTGTTAGCTGAACAAAAAAGAAACACAATGTGGCATTATCATTAGGTAAGACTTGCTTTTTTACATTTCATACATGAATGCAATATTATCCTTTCTTAAACAAAATGCCCAGATTACTAAAGAAACCATCTTTGGAGGAAGTGTTTAATAAGCATATTCTCGTAATGGGAGAGTTCATTGCCTCCTCTTAGAAGAAGGCTGTGTATGTAGTTATCTGTCAAATTTATCTGTGCAGCTCACAACATCTTATTGGGAATATCAATATTTCCACACCACAGTTCCCCGAATGACTTTATTTATTTATTTATTTTTAAAGATTTTATTTATTTGTCAGACAGAGAGAGCACAAGCTGGGGGAGCGACAGGCAGAGGGACAAGCAGGCTCTCCGCTGAGCAGAGCAGGGAGCCCAATGCCTGAGGTGGGGCTTGATCCCAGGACCCTGGGATCTTGACCTGAGCTGAAGACAGACCCTTAACCTAATGAGCCACCCAGGTATCCCACCAAAATGACTTTAAAATCCCAAAGTTCTGTGTCTCCTTTGGCTTGTTTCTCTCTTGATTCCACCCAGGCTTTATTAATGGTTCACTTTATATCATCATCTCCATCTTCATAAATTTTCTTTAGAACATTCATCAATCCCTCACTAGGATGTATTTTAGTGTTGTGGGAGGACTTACTTTCTTTCTTTCTTTCTTTCTTTCTTTCTTTCTTTCTTTCTTTCTTAAGATTTTTTTATTTGGGGGGGAGAGAGAGAGAGAGAGAGAGAGAGCATGAGAGGGGGGAAGGTCAGAGGGAGAAGCAGACTCCCCACTGAGCAGGGAGCCCGATGTGGGACTCGATCCCCGGACTCCAGGATCATGACCTGAGCCGAAGGCAGTCGCTTAACCAACGGAGCCACCCAGGCACCCAGGGCTTTTCTTTCTCTCTGCATTCTTTTTTCAACCTGAGTCAGGTAGTCTGACTGTGTGTTTTCTGCTTTCTTTCTATATAAGAACTGTATCTGTCTTGATTTTTTTTTGAACTGCCTTCCACGGAGATGGGTTTCAAGAGATTGTTCACAACCATGGAGTGACTCTTCCCATTTAGATTCTTTACCAAAAGATCAAATGAGCTCTCTGTGAAGTGCACCTGAACGTTCTCAGTGGGGATTTGATGAACTCCACTTAAGGTGTTGTAGATTTTCACAAATTTATCTGCCGATCCCATCCGTAATTACTGATTTTCACTGTCTATCCCGTTGTGATGGGAGCAAGCACAGCACCTGGCTTTTCACTGTCAAGAAGTTCTGCTGTTCCCTGTGATTTCTGCTGCATCTTGGTCTTGATTTTTGTCAGCTGTAAGGGCATCACGTACTCTTTTTCTAGTGGCCTTTTCCAGCAGCACCTTCACCTCCTCTGGATCTTTCTGTAGCTCTTCTAAAGCTGAAGCCGTGGTCAGGCTGGGTCGGGCAAGGCCGGAGCTGCAGCGGCGCAGGGGAGAGAGCAGGAAACGGTGCAGGGAGCCTGCTCACTCAGAGGCAGAGCCCGCCCCCTGTGCATACAGCTGACCCTGAGCCAGATGTGACCGCCTCCTCAAGCGGCGCCTCCCAACTGTGTTTTGTTTTCCTGCGGTGACTCTTGGTGGGCTCCTGGATAGCTTCAGGGTGGAAACTGGTCACCGGAAAGATTCAGCCATGATTAGAAGTTTGGAACTTTCAGCCCTACCCACCCATCCTCCAGGAAGTATAGGAGGCTAGAGATTGAGTTAGTAATTCTGTTTACATGATGAAGCCGCCATAAAAATCCCTAAACTAGGGGGTTCAGAGAGCTTCCAGGTTGGTGAATGCATCCGTGAGCAGAGACCGTCATGCACCCCAAGTTCCTTGGGGCAGAAGCTCCTGTGCTCTGGACTCTTCCAGACCTTGCCCTGGGTACCTCTTTATCTGGTTGCTCGTTTGTATCCTTTATAATATCCTTTGTCATAAACCTGTTACTAGTTAGTAAAGTATTTCCCTGAGTTCCATTAAACTGTTCCAGCAAATTATTGTAGTTGAAGAGGGGGTCTTGGGAACCCCTGATTTGTAGGCAAGTTGGACAGAAGTATAGGTAACCTCCTAGCTCTGTGTCGTTAGTGTCGAAATTGAGCTAAATTGCAGGACACTAAGTTGGTATCTGCAGAGAACTGGAGAATTTCTTGCTGTGGACAGCCCACACATTTGGTGTCACAAGTGTTGTGAATAGAAACAGACCCTATTAATTGGCATCAGAGGAGTGGGATTTGCTAAAACAGCCATGGCTCACAGAAACTTATGGCTTGGGAAGAGAAAGTAAGGAAGGGCAGGGAATAAGGAAACTTTGATCCCTGGACGGCCACCTAGTCCCTCATGGTCTGAAACTGCAGCTGGGCTGAGATCAGCCACGGATAGAATTTAGAAATGGGGGTAGACCTGATTCTCAAGGAGTTGGCTCATTAGATATATAAAGAAATGCAAAAATAATGAGAAGCATGCTAAATATACACTCCCTTGGTTATTATCTGTAACAGCCAAAGTGAAAGTAGAAGAATCTGGTGGGTTGGACTTGGATGCTGGACCACTAGCTTCAGCCACTAGCTTCAAAGTCTAAGCTGCAGCCGCTAGCCTCAAAGCTGCCTGCAAAGAGGAAAATTATGCTCTAAGGCCTCCGTTTCCCACGAAGGTTGTCAAGATGGGGGTGGGGGTAGGGACAAAACTGAGAAACTACTGAAAGCAGGAGTGTAGTGTGAAGGAGTTGTCTTATTTTGTAGATTGGTATCATCGGCTCCCTGAAGAACTTTTACTGAAGTGGGATTGTGAGAGTAATTGATTTGGGGGCTGTGTCTTTGGTTTTGAATGCTGTAGAACGGAAGAGTATGTTTGGGTTGATATAGGACCTGCAGCTCACCATGGAATAATCACAGATGGATGATACACGATCCAGGAATGCACAGGAGATTATTCAGGACGGAACAGCCAGCATGGTGGACGGGATAGAAAACACTGGGAAGTGTGTTTATCCTGAGAAGATGAACTACCCAACTTCCCCTATAAATGCCGAGTGGAACACTGCAGATGAAGCAGCAGATGAGCTTCCTATACAAGCCATGTGGGACTGGCTTTGTGGCTTTGTGATGACCAGGATTTTCACCTGCTGAATAAGCCCATTACCCTTGACATACGACAAGATGCTCCTTGACACAGGAGCCCAGCGCACCGGGTATCCAAAACCTGTGGGTGGAGTTTTAACAGGGCCTAAGATTAGATCAGGAGCATATGCAGATGCAGCAGTTGATGGAATTAAATGAAAGCTGGGATGAAAATTGATGATGGTTCTGAGATGAATGGCCAGTATCCTGTTTGAAAGGCTGCTGTGTTAAGACTGTCAGATGGAGGGCGCCTGGGTGGCTCAGTCGTTAAGTGTCTGCCTTCCGCTCAGGTCATAATCCCAGGGTCCTGGGATCGAGCCCCACATCGGTCTCCCTGCTCCGTGGGAAGCCTGCTTCTCCTTCTCCCACTCCCCCTGCTTGTGTTCCCTCTCTCCCTGTGTCTCTCTCTGTCAAATAAATAAAATCTTAAAAAAAGAAAGAAAGAAAACCAGTATGTATGTTCTAAGAAGTCAAATATGCTCACTTGCTGTAGCTTAAAAAAAAAAAAGACTGTCAGATGGAGAGACTGAGAGAAGAGAATCATCTCTCAGTGGGCTCAACTGCATGCTGTTTTCTAGCGGTGATGCAAGAATTGAACACTGGTTAAAAGCCCCCGTGTTTGGGTTTTTACAGACTCATGGGCAGTGGCCAGTGGCCCGGCCATAGGGCCATGGTAGATGGGCAAGGGAAAACTGGACTAGTAAGGGGATGCCTGAATAGGGCGTGGCCATGAGGAAATCACTCTGGGAATTTAAGGGGCACATTAAAGCAGGGCGTGTCGATCCCCACTGGAAGAACTCCCTTCCGGATTTAGAAGGTGACTGACACCACGAAGTAGACCTTTTGGGGCACTCCGTTGAGGTGAGTGGGCATGTGGTGCTGCAGCAGCACATAGGTGGGCTGAATCTAGACATCTTCCTCTTGTGCTCTCTGAGACACACAATACCATAAGAGAGAGACTGCAGATGACTCTAGGAAAGATGCTCGGGGGAAGGCTGTGCACATAGATGGTGTGTGGACTACATTGGACCAATGCTGGTAGCCCCAGGGGACTATAAATAGGTCCTAACTGGAATGGACACTTACTTATACTGGGCTGGGCTTTGCATACTTGATAGTAGATCCAAATGCTAAAACTACTATTAAAGGTTTGGTACAGAAGACACTGTACCAATTTGCACCACTGAGGAACATTTCTTCAGACCAAGGGATGCACTTTATGGCCCATAGTGTCCAACAGGAGGCAAAGAGATATCACACTGAATAAAGGAATCATGTCATATATCATCCTCAGAGTAACTGTCCAATAGAGAATTGGAATAGGTAGTTGCAACATTTGCTGCCTAAAAGCAGGGGAGATAAAGTCCTGAGGGGCTGGTTTACATGCCTTTCTGAGTATATGCTCACACTCAGTGTTAGGGGGAGCTAAGGGGAACCCCTTGGATGGGTCCTCCAACACTCTTGGGGACCTGGAGAAGGGGGTGGGGGAGGATGCCGGTGTGACTACATGGTTCCCCATGTCACCATGTTTTCTTTCTTCCTACCTGATGCAGTGGTCCCAGGACCAGTGATGCAGCTGGGGGCACCAGGAGCAGGGATTAATGACACCTTCACAACTTTATGCCAGAAATCTTAAGGGCCTGATAGGGTGGACTGTGCCTGGACCGCATCTGGCAAAGCTGGGGTTAATGGTGGATACTGCTTGCTGCCTTGTGGTCAAGACAGCCACTATTTCTGCCCCTGTGTCACCCTTCTCTGTAGGAATGGGAATGGACTGACAGAGAGGAACTTGCTAAACTAGTATTGCCGTCGGCAACCTGGACCAGCTCAGTGGCTGGAACCTCGTTTGCTTTCCAAAGGTAGAAATGTTTGGGTAAACATAAATGGAGAGAAAGAGAAATAATGGTTGAGGATAAAGGAATGAATAAGTGGGTTATGCAATAAGAGGAATCTAACATTGTAATACCTTGAGAGAGGCTCAGAGCAAGAGAATACTGTTATCTTTCAGCACAGTTATATTAGATGCCTGGAAAGGGTAACGCTATGTGTTTGTTGAGAGAACCCCTGCTTTTATGATCTGAAAGGATTTCAATCTAAAATGGAACCAGAGGATATGACATGAAGATCCTCACACATGTGCTCTCAGAACAGAACCAAGAGTCTGATTTTCATTAAATGCCTGATTTACAGAAGACCGAGAAGTATCTCCTGATCAATGAACATCCAAATGAACAAAGAACCTCTCCCCATCCTCAAGCCAATGAACTTTGTGCTTGGACTCCAGCTGGGTTTCCCCCTCTTTGCACTCCTTGCCCATAAATACAGCCAACCCCAAGTGGTCAATGGACTTGCCTGTCACTTGCTACAGCATGCGTTTCCCGAATTGCAACTCATCTGCTATTCCCAAATAAACAATTTCCAGTGATTTGAACTTGCCTTATTTTACCTCCTTTATTTAGGTTGACACCAACAAGGGCAAATGGCAGACTGGAAACGTGAGTGGGCATTGCTCTGGAGACATTCTGCTCATACGACATGATGGTGAGCTAGACCAACTGTTAATGACTAAATGGGCCTCTAGTGATGTTCCATATCTCTTAAGTCCTATTTTTCAGGCTATATCTATTACAAAGGATATCACTTGGGAAAAAATTTCTGAGAACTGTTGGGACTTCAAACCGTGTGGTGTACAGCTCCCAACTGACAGATGGTTGTGTAACTAAATCTTGATGATCAAATTCTTAGAAAGGTCCCTGGTTATAATTGACAATATATAATGGCCACATACACAAATACGTATCACCCTTGTTTTTGTGGATAGAAAGCTATTAAGCAAAACAGGGAAATACAATGGGCCCTGAAAGGATTAAAGTAGTGGGCATAATGTGGTGAGTTCGAGTTCCCTCAGAGAATGGCCACAACCTGAGACAAGGAAGGCTGTGGGAGGCCTTGTGGCATAGTCAGACTAAATTACATCTAGGTGTGACTACCTCTCATCTAACTCCAGTATAGGAGACCCAACATTTTTGGGTCTAAAACTTGTTTCCTAACTGCACTTGGGCCATGAGTATACAACGGCAACAGCATGAATGGTGGATTAAACAATACTGGCCCACAAGACAGAAAAGAGACTTACGAGAGCACTTAGCCAGTCTAGATATCTTGGGACAAATGGAATTTATTTTTAATAAAGAGTGATATTCAGAGAAAAAGACTCATTAACTAGACTAGGCAGATTAGAGGGAGTTGTCTTCAGGAGGAAGGCAAATGATGGGAGTCAGCCTGGAAGGATAACAAGGCTTTACCAGAGTGAGTCAGGCTGACTTAACAAATAATGCCGGATAACGCTAGCACCCGGCACAGGGAAAGGACTTGCACCCTGGGCCAATAGAGTCTCTTGACTATTTTAACACAGGTTAAAGGAAGTTAAAGTGGCCATGGGGTAATAGCTTTCAGTCCTAGCTTTGAGGCTCAAGGGGCACACCAATGGGAATCTTATGGAAGATTATGGAATCTTATGGCAAACTCATGGAAGTTCCCTGGAAGCACTTATCCACCCCAAGATAGGTAGAAATAAATTGTATCTTGTAGTATAGGTAGTAGAGATAGAAACTATTTTAAATACCACTTGTGGAATGGAAACCAGTCTCAGTAAGCCTGGGAGATGAGATGGGATCATTGGCTTTGTCCCCAGTTAACTTGGAACCCAGAAATAACCCAATAGCCAATTGTAACAAGGCCCGTTCTTAATAATATCTGGTATTTGGGCAAAGGTAGCTTCTGTTGGGAAGGCAAAGCAAATACCTCTGTCATTCTTACTGGTTTGTTCTGTAATGAAAGCGAATTGTACCATGATCATATTGTGATATACTGATGTTGGTGAAATTCACCTTCCTTATGTAAATAAGTCTTATGGTAATACTGATATCGATGGTCAAATATATTGGGGGATTGAATTAAATCCTCCTCAGGATATAATACCTATGGAAAACGATTGGCCTGAGGAAGACCTGGATCTAGCTAACCATTAGCTGATTTCTATGCTAAATAGTAATGCACAAACTTACTGTAAGGTACAAATAGCAGTTGATTAAGGGGGAAAATGAGTAGTCAAATTAGTACAAAAATATAAAACGTATGTAATGGTTCTCTAGAACATGTTAGTTGTTTCCTTTCTTCGATCCCTATTCTGTACTGGCTTGTCTAAATGTTAGGCTTATCACGTTGGTACCATTGCTGTGTCTGTTCTATAAATGCTACACCAAATGTGAATGCTCTGACAGGTATGATCATTTTGCTGTAAGGAATCTGTGACCAGAACACCTATTCAGTATACTGGAAGTCCTGGCCAATGTAACAAGGCAAGAAAATAAAAGTTTTCCAGATTGGGAAGGAAGACATAAAACTGTCTTTGTTTGACAATGACATAATTATCTGTGTAAAGATTCCTAAGGATCTACAAAAATATTCCTAGAACTAATAAGTAAGTTTAGCAAGTTTGTAGGATACAAGGCCAATATACAAAAGTCAAACATATTTCCATATAAGAGCAATTGACAATTGGAATTTGAAATTAAAAAAATATGATTTATAATAGTCCCTCACCCCTCACCCCCCACTTAAGTATTTAAGTCTACATATAACAAAGTATGGGCAGGATCTGTATACTGAAAACTATGAAACACTAATAAAAGAAATCAACAAAGATGTAAATAAGTGGAGAGATGTACTGTGTTCATGGGTTGGAAAATTCAATATTGTATGGATGTCAGTTCTCCCCAGTTTGATTTATAGAGTCAGTGTATCCTCAATCAAAATCACAGTAGGCCTTTTTAATTTTTTTGATAGAAATGGCAAGTGGATTCTAAAATTTATATGGAGAAGAAAAGGAACTGAAAGGAACTAAAAAAAGAACACTAGTTGGAGAAACTACACTATTGAATTTCAAGACTTACTAGGAAACTACAGTCATCAAGATGGTGTGGTATTAGAAAAAGGGTAGACACATAGGCCCACGGTGCCAATGGAGAGCCCAGAAATAAACCCACACAAATATTATCAACTGAGTTTTGACAAAGATGCAAAGAAAATTCAATGCAGAAAGAACAGTCTTTTCAACCACAAAAAAACAAACTCGAACACATACCTCATACTTACACAAAAAGTAATGGCTCATAAGCTTAAATTGAAATAGTGAAGTGACAAAATATCTAGAAGAAAACACAGGAGAGGGGCATCTGGGTGGCTCAGTCAGTTGGGTGCCTGCCTTTGGCTTGGGTCTTGATCCCAGAGTCCTGGGATTGAGCCCCGCATTTTACTCCCTGCTCGGCAGGGAGTCTGCTCTCCCTCTGCCCCTCCCTCCTGCTCATGTGCATTCACTCTCTCTCTCTCTCTCTCAAATAAATAAATAAATAAATAAATAAATAAATATAATCTTAAAAAAAAAACCCAACAACAAAAAACACAGGAGAAAATCTGTGTCAACCTTGGCTTTCGTGATCAGATTTCAGATACTACATCAAAAATGTAATCCATGGGGTGCCTGGATGGCTCAGTCAGTGAAGTATGCCACTTTTGATCTGCGGGTTGTGGCTTTGAGTCCCACGTTGGGTGTAGAGATTACTTAAAAGGAAATGCAATCCATAAAAGAAAAAAATTGATGAAGTGGACCATATCAAAATTTAAAAACTTTGCTCTGTGACAGATATGTTAAAAGAATAAATAGACAAACCACAGTCTAGGAGAAAATATTTGCAGATTGCATATCTGATAATGGACTTGTATCCAGAATACATAAAGAATCTTTAAAACTGAATGAGAAAACAAATGACCCAATTTAAAAATGGGCAAAAGATTTAAAAAGACACTTTGGCAAATAAGATATATGGATGGCAAGTAAACATGTGAAAAGATGGTCAACATTTGTCATTAGAGAAATGCAAATTAAAATCACAATGAGGTACCACTGTTCACCTCCCAGAATTGCTTAACATCAACACCACCACCACCAAATGTGATGGAGCAGAAGGAACTCTCATTGCAGGGGAAGTACAAAAAGGTATTCTATAGTCACTTTGGAAGACAGTTTGGTAGTTTCTAATCCTGAGAAAATATCAGATAAACCCAAACTGAAGGACATTCTATAAAGTAACTGATTAGCACCCTTCAAAACTACCAAGGAAAAAATAAGGAAAGAAAAAAAATAAGGAAAGAAATTGTCACAGATCAGAGAAGACTAAAGGGTCATTCATGACCCTTTAGTATCTTGGTTTGGATCCTGGACCAGTAAAAGGACATTAGGGAAAAACTGGTGCAATCTGAATAAAGTCTATAGCTTAATTAGTATTTCAACAACGTTCATTTCTTACTTTTAACTAATGAATCATGAGTATGTAAGATATTAAAATAAGGGAGGCTGAGTGAAGGATATCAAAACTTTTGTGCTATCTTTGCAACTTTTCTGTAATTCTAAAATTGTCCTAAAGTAAATACTTTACCGAGAAAAGAAACCCCACAATCCTTTAAAGTGGCTAATATTAAGGTGACTGACAATCCCAAGTTAAGGTAAATACGTGAAACAATGGAAGTCTCAAGCATTGCAGGTGGGATTGTTAGGGTTACTTCCATCATTTTAGAAATGTTTTAGCAGTATTAACTAAAACTATACATATTTCTGTCTTATGATTTAGCAATTCTACTTCTAGGTATATACTCAAGAGAAATGAGTGCATATGTCTGTAAAAAGACATGTATAAGAACATTTGTAGTAACTTTATTCAGAATTGCTGAAAACTTGAAACAACCCTTAAATTAGAAAGAACCAAGAGAATGGACAAATTTAGGTGTATTCATATAGTGGAATACTACATGGCAAACTAATTTTTTTATTTTTTAGAGAGAGAATGAGAGAACGTGAGCAGGAGGAGGGAGGGGCAGAGAGAGAGAATCCCAAGCAGGCTCCACAGCTCGGAACCTGACGCCAGGCTTGATTTCACGACCCTGAGATCATGACAGGAGCCGAAATCAAGAGTCGGTCGCTAAACCAACTAAGCCACAGTCACCCCATACATGGCAAAATTTTAAAAAGAAACCAAACTACCGACTAGCAAAAACAAGGATACATCTCAAAAACATGACATTGATTAAAAGAAGTCAGACATAAAATGACTAAATAGGCAGCTTAATAGACTAATTGATGGGGATAAGTCACAAGTTAAATAGTGAATATCTCTATAGACTAATTGACGGGGATAAGTCGTAAGTTAAATAGTGAATAACTCTAGAGATATCCTGTATCACAAGATATATTACCTATCTCCCAGATTGGATTGTTAACTGAGACCCAAACAGTAAGGATTACTGAGGGGGGAGGGGTGTGAAGTCTTCTGGGGTGCTGAGAATGTTCTGTATCTTCTGGGATGGCAACATGAGTCTACCCATATGTAACACTTCTTCAGGCTGTACACTTAAGATCAGTACACTTTACATAGTTTACCATATGTATCTTATGATGTAAGAAAATGTGAAATAAAGAAAAATAAAAACTATAGTGGGGAACAAAAGAAACTTAAGTGGTTTCCTATTGCTTTTTAAAGTCCAAAATCATTATTATAGCTTATAAATCAGAGTGATCTGCTTCCTACCTACTTCTCCAGCTGTTCTCTGTTCCCAAGCTCCAGCCAAACTGTGTTTCCTATCACAGGGCCTAGGCATGCACCGTTCCTACCTTCCACTGGGAGAATTCTCTCCTCCCCACTTCACTTAGCTAACCTTAATTATTCTGCAGGTCACATCCTGAATTTCCTCAGGGAAGCATATCCTGATCCTCAAGCTTAGATTAGGTCTCTGATTATATGGTGTGCTTCTACTTTATAGTACTTACTTCACTGTAATTATTTTTCAAGCTTCAGAAGGTTAGGTAGTAGGTCCGTCTTGTTTGTTTGTTTTATCTTCAGATGTCTGGTACATAGTAAATACTCATTTAATATTTACTGGATGCTAATTTTGAAAGTGAGCCTTGGATTACTCATTTAACAAATGCGTAGTCCAAGGCCACAGAGTAGGAGCTGAGACTCAAGGCCATCAACAAACCCTGTTGACTCTGTCTCCAAGGGGTATCTTCAAACTGTGTACTCTCTCCACCCTCTCCTGTCTATTGCAGGAGCCTTCTACCTGGTTTTTCTGCTTCCATTCTTTACTCATTATCCACTGGATTATTACAGATAATAATGCCCTGTTGTCTATTCTCCCAATAGCAGCCAGATTGATCCTTTTGATCAATGATCATGAAAAGAGATTTCACTTCTCCCTTGCTCGAAACTTTCCAATGGCTTCTCTGAATTTAGAATATAATGAAGCTCCTTATCTTGGTGTATGAAGCCTTATGTGATATGACTATCTGACTCCATCTGGAGCACCTTCACCCACCCAACTCTAGCCTAGACTCCTCTAATGTCCTAAGGTCCTAGGCACTTTCATACTAGCTGTTCCCTCCGTCTGGAATATTCTTCCTTTTGGTCTTCCTTTTGGTTCCTTCTGGTTGTTCAGTTCAGATGTCCCCTCCTCAAAAAGATCTCCACGACCATTCAATCTAAAGTAGCTATATAGTCACTCGCACTTGCCATGTCTCAGTTTTCAGGATAATGCCGATTGTTCCCAATTTATTTTGATCATCTGCTTCGTCTCATGAGAGCAAGAGTGTGCCCTTATCGTCTGTTTAGCTCTGTATCTTTGATACCTAGAACAATGTTTAGCAGCACATAGTAGGTGCTCAGTAGTTAAATATTTGAGATTTGATGAATGCATGAATACCTCAGTGCCTGAGCTCTTTGTACCTTCCCAGCTGTTGGTAACCACAGGCTCACTGAATCCAGTTTCTCCATAGACCTCTTAGAGCTGTGCTGTCCAGTACAGTAGCCACTAGCCGTATGTTGCTATTTAAATATAAGATTAAATTCAATTTAAAATTCAGTTTCTCCAGGGGTGCCTGGGTAGCTCAGTTGGTTGAGCGGCCAACTCTTGGTTTCTGCTCAGGTCATGATCTCAGGGTCCCGGGATGGAACCCCACGTCGGGCTCTGAGCTGAGTGCAGAGTCAGCTTGAGACTCTTTCTCCCTCTTGATCTGCCCCTCCACCCCACTCTCTCTCAATCTCAAATAAATAAATAAATAAATAAATAAATAAATCTTTAAAATAAAATTCAGTTCCTTAGCCACATGTGGCTGGCAGCTCCCATATTGGACAACACAGATAATAATTTTTATCATTACGGGAAGTTCTGTTGGACAATGCTTTTTACAAATGGACTAACCCCAAAGGGAGTCTTTGGGCCTTGAGTATAAAAATAATTGCCTTTTGAGGGCTTGTTGCTCTGGAATGGCTTCCGCATGAATTGCCCTATTTAACTGGACAAGCAGCTTTATCAAATGGGTGTTTTGACGGTCAGTCCATAATTTGAGGATCTCAGAGGTATATGACGTGGAACAAGTAAATCTTTTCATGATAAGCACATAAAAATGAACAGATGCCTAGAAGATGGTCTCCTAAAATGGAACTATATAACTCTGTGCTGAGCAGAAGCATGGATGGGGGATGTGTTGACACTGGGTTGGGGGAGGTGTAAGGTTGGCAGTCCTAGATACTAAACTAAATTAACTCTAAGGTATAATTCCTTTAAGAGGAACAGTTCTGTCAGAAATATAAATATAATTATAAAGCTTTGAGGAACATAAAACAGACCAATATTATAGGCCCAGGTCATTAATGAGAATCTGAAATAAAATATTAGCAAACAGAATCCCAGAGGTACAGTAAAAGAAAAATAGAATAAGACCAAGTGTGGGTTTTTCCAGAAGAGTAAAGATAGTTTAGTATTAGGAAACTGACTTGTGTAATTCATCAGGCTGATAGATTTAAGGAGAAAAGTAGTGTGATCAACTCTGAAGAGGCTTAAATGACATGTGTTTGCTTCTTGTAAAGATTCAATATCCATTGTTAGTTTAAAACCTCAGTGGAGGGATGCCTGGGTGTTTCAGTCGGTTAAGTGGCTGGCTGTGACTCAGGTCATGATCTCAGGGTCCTGAGATCAAGTCCCGCATCAGGCTCCCTGCCCAGCGAGGAGCTTGCTTCTCCCATTGCCTGCTTCTCCCTCTGCTTGTGCTCTCTCTCTCTGACAAATAAATAAATAAAATCTTAAAAAAAAATAAAAAAATAAAACCTCAGTGAAATAGTAAGTGATGGATATTTTCTTAGCAAAATAAAATAAGCCTATTACAACTCCTGCTGAATGGGGAAATACTAAAAGTATTCCCCTTAAAATCAGGATCAAGACAGTAATGTTCATTAATGCCATGACCATTTAACATCGTTCTGAAGGTACTAGGCAATGTATTTTGATGAGATTAATATGTATTAGAAGTATAAAAATTAGACAGTAGAGATTAATTTCACAGGACTTAAAGGTGATAACCCAAGTGAACCAACTGAAAAGCTATTATAGTTGATAAGAGAATTCTGTAGGTAGCTGGGTTAAAAAAATTGAGTCAGAAAAGATCCCATTTCTGTAGCATTTATGAAGATAAAGCACCTAGGAATGAACTTAGCAAGAAATACTCAAGACCTATATTTTAAAAAATTAAACATTGAAACACTACGGAGGCACACAAAAGGAATCAACACATAGAAAGTCACCATGTTCTGGGCTGCCTGGATGGCTCAGTCGGTTAAGTGTCTGCCCTTGGCTCAGGTCATGATCCTGGGGTCCTGGGATCGAGTTCTGCATTGAGCCCTGTATCAGGCTGCTTGCCTCGCGCAGAGCCCGCTTCTCTCTCTCTCCCTCTGCCTGCCGCTCCCCCTGCTTGTGCTCTCTCTTTCTCTCTGTCAAATAAATAAATAAAAAGTCACCATGTTCTTGAAAGGAAGACCAGCATGAGAAAGATATTAGTTCTCTCTGAGTAATCTATAAATCCGGTGCAATCTCAATACAAACACCAATTGGAGTTTTTTTGGGGGAAGGGGTACTAAAGAAGCTGATCTTAAAATTCATTTTGAAAAAGAAATTAAGAAAACAGGGCCTCCCTGGGTGGTTTGGTCAGTTGGACATCTGCCTTTGGCTAAGGTCATGATCTTGGGGTCCTGGGATGGAGTCCCATGTCGGGCTCCCTGCTCAGCAGGGAGCCTGCTTCTCCCTTCCCTCTGCCTGCTGCTCCCCCTGCTTGTGCTCACACACTCTCTCTCTCTGTCAAATGAATGGGTAAAGATCTTAAAAAATAAAAAGAAGTAAGAAAACAGGAACATTCTGGAGAAGGAGATCAAAAGGAGCTCTAATAGATATTAAAATATAGGGGTGCCTGGGTGGCTCAGTCTGTTAAGCGTCTGTCTTCGGCTCAGGTCATGATCCCAGGGTCCTGGGATCAAGCCCCTCATCGGGCTCCCTGCTCCGCGGGAAGCCTGCTTCTCCCTCTCCCACTCCCCCTGCTTGTGTTCCCTCTCTTGCTGTCTCTCTCTGTGAAATAAATAAATAAAATCTTTAAAATAAAAAAATATTAAAATATAGACTAAATTAATTGAAAGACTGTGGGTGATAGCAGATTAAAAAGATAGATCAAAGGAGGAGACCTGAAAATCCAGAAGTAAATGCAAGTTCTTACACAAGTTTGGTTTACGATAATGGCAGTGTTTCCAATTAGTGAAGAAAAAAAAACATTGTTTAATAGGTGACTTCAGGGATAGCAAGATAACATTTGGAAATTGTCCCATAGAAAAATAGTAAGAAAGATGAACAGACAGTGGAAAGTAAATTACAAATGACTCTTTAACATAATGACAGTGTTTACTCACAATAAAATGAAAAAGTTCAGTCACAATAAGAAATGCAAATAAAAATTACACCGAGATAACATTTTTCACCTTTCAGATTGGCAAAGATCAAAATGTTTGATAGCACACCAAAGTTGGTGTTTGCGTATGGAAATGGACATTCTTAAAAATAGCTCATGTTCAGTCTTTATGGAGGGTGATCTGGTAATATTTATCAAAATAAAATATACCTATCTTTTGACCCCCAATTTTATTTCTAGCAATTTTTTGATAGCAATACTCCCACACGTGCAAAACAATACACGTTATTATTGTGGAACTTTTAAAAAAATATTTATTTATTTATTTGAGAGAGAGAGAGCATGCACCCATGCAAGCAGGGGAGGGGCAGAGGGAGAGGGAGAGAGACCCTCAAGCAGACTCCCCGCTGAGCACAGAGCCCGACTAGGGGCTCTACCTCATGACCCTGAAATCATGACCTGAGCTGAAACCAAGAGTCGGACACTCAACCAACTGAGCCACTCAGGCTTCCCTGGAATTGTTTTTTAATAGTAAAGAGTAGAAATGAATTAAAAAGCCTCAAAGCAATCTAGTTAAATGGGGCAGCCATATAATGGGATACTATGCATAAGCAGATATAAAAATTAAGGAGGGAGCTTTTTGATACTGATACGGAATTATCAGCAAGCTATTTTGATAAATGAAAAAGACAAGGGGAAGGATGTACAGAGAATGTGCTACCATTTGTGGAAAAAAGGGAGGAAGGGAGTATAAGTGTATATATTTGTAAATTACCTCTGGAAAAGCATCAGAAACAGTAACATTGGTTGCTTCCAGGGAGGGCACCTTGGTGGTTGAGGGTCAGGAGTGGAAGAGACATTTCACAGTTTACTCTTTGATATTTTCCGAATTTTGAGCCTTATTAATAAATTACCTGCCCAAAGAAAGGAAACAAAGTTAAAACTAGAAAAGAAAATGAAAACAGAACTTACTCTGATTTACACAAAAAGAATGTCTCATGAACATGTTCTTTTCTTTTCTTCCAGGACCTCCATCCTCAGAGGATTGGCTTTTTATCTCCATGGCCTTTTCCTCATGATAGCAAGATGGCTACCACAGCTCAGGCATCATGTTCTCACACAAACATCCCCCAAACAAGAAAGAAGGGACAAGGAAAGCCAAAAACTTTCTCCTAATGATGCTTTTTGTCCTGGGAAGGAAAACTTCCCTATACATGTCATCGATCAGAAATGGATCTCATGTCCATCCTAAACCAATTTCTGGCAAAAGGGAATGGGTTACCTGGCTCCTGGGATTGAGGAAAGGGCCTCTCCTCCTCATATCATGGAACCTCTGCCCTAGTACAGAAATGCGGTTCTGTTCCTAGGAAAGGTACAGAAGTCTGTTGGGGAGGTTGCAGAAGGACAGCACAGCTGTTGATGTGAGCCACTTGATCTTTTGAAAAAAAAAAAAAATCCTAATTACCCTAGGACAGCATAGCCCCACATCTCCCACTGCCGCTACTCTAAACCCAGTTATGTCCATCTCTCTTATGGACTGCTGCCTTAGCTCCTTCCTGGCCTCCCTGCGCCCATGCGGTCATTGGTCTTGGCGCTGGCTCTGTCCCCCATGTGATAGAGGAAGGGCATTCTCAAAAATAAAGTATGGGAGCCTAGCTGGATTCAGACCTAATTGTCTCAACTATTCTTGTATCTCGTTCTTTCTTTTGAAGACAACAATCAAGAGGCTGTCCTCGTTGATTTTCTCTCAGCCTCCATTCTAGACAGAGCTCTTCTCAATATAAAGTGGGCTCTGTTAGCGTGGCTTGGAGCCCGTGTGAACTCAGCACTGGCAAAATAAGCATGGGCTGCATTAGAGGCTCAGTTGTGTCCTCTGAAATTCATATGTGGAGGTCCTGCACCCCGGTCCCTCAGAACATGACTGTGCTTGGAGAGAGTCTTTAAAGAGATAATTAAATTAAAGTGAGGTCATTAGGGTGAGCCCTTATCCAATCTGACTGGTGTCTTTATAAGAAGAGGAGATTAGGGGGCCCCTGGGTGGCTCAGTAGGTTGAGTGCCTGACTCTTGGGTTCAGCTCAGGTCAGGATCTCCTGAGATGGAGCTCTGCACTGGGCTTACGCTCAGCGTAGAGTCTGGTTGCCCCTCTCCCTCTGCTCTCTCTCATTCAAGGAAAAAAGAAAGAGACGGAGATTAGGACACAAACAGGAGGGAGGACCATGTGAAGACACAGAGAGGACAGCTATCTGCAAGCCCAGGAGAGAAGCCTCAGAAGAAACCAATCCGGCTGACACCTTGGTCTTGGACTTCTAGCCTCCAGAACTGTGAGAAAATAATTTTCTGTTCTCGAACGCCCCCAGCCTGCACTGCTTTGTGACGGCAGCCCTAACAAATTAACACAGGCTGGTATAGTCCCAAATGTGAATCGCGTCACCTAGGGCCTTAGCGCCATTTCTTTTATTTATTTATTTATTTATTTATTTATTTATTTATTTATTTATTTATTTATTTAAAGATTTTATTTATTCATTGGACAGAGAGATAGAGAGAGAGCACAAGTAGGCAGAGCAGCAGGCAGAGGGAGAGGGAGAGAGCACAAGTAGGCAGAGCAGCAGGCAGCGGGGAGCCCGGTGCGCAGCTCGATCCAGACCTGAGCTGAAGGCAGGCGCTTAACGACTGAGCCACCCAGGCGCCCAGCACCATTTCTTTTAAAAAGCTTTCCTCTTTTTTGTTTTGTTGAAAAATGTATAAAATTTGGTTTTTATCTAAATACACTGGAGCAATGATTAAGGATTCACGTGGTCTGGCCTTGGCATACTGCAAGAGAGGGGTATTAACTCTGAAGATACAGCTCAGGCGCCTGGGTGGCTCAGTCGTTAAGCATCTGCCTTCCGCTCAGGTTATGACCCCAAAGTCCTGGGATAGAGCCCCGCATCGGGCTCCCTGCTCTGCGGGGAGCCTGCTTCTCCCTCTGCCTCTCTCTCTGTGTGTCTCATGAATAAATAAATAAAATCTTAAAAAAAATGTATACAACTCACTGTAACTCTTTTTTTAAACCACTTTTTTTTTTTTAGATTTTTTTCAATTTTATTTGAGAGAGAGAGAAAAAGAACGGGGGGAGGCGCAGAGGGAGAGGGAGAAGCAGACTCCCTGCTGAGCAGGGAGCCCGATGCAGGGCTCGATCCCAGGACCCTGGGATCATGACCTGAGCCAAAGGCAGATGCTTAATTGACTGAGCCACCCAGGTGCCCCATGACTTAACTCTTAAAAAAGGAATTTGGATCTAATACCTTCATGGTCAGCCTTAAATAACCCATCACTCAGTTGGATCAGAGGGCTCTGTGTTTTGTAGCCACGCCATCTCGATGAGCCCCAGCGACAGGGTTCTTAACATCAGACCCAGACGGTGGCCTTTTATGGAAGGAGAAGTCTGCGGCAGCCGCTTCCCTCACAATCCTTCATGTTCAGGTTATCTCTACCAGGCGGTGAGATAGATAAATTCTGGGGCCTAAACATTTCCCAATAAAAGAGCTTGAGAAGATTTAAAGTTCTTTGGGGGACAAATAAAATAAGACAAAAAGGAATAAACAAGTACAAATCATGAGTGCCCCTTCTGAATTGAAGGAGGTCGGCCTAGATCTCTTCACCAACAGAATGTGAACTTGGTCTCTCATATTTTATGTCTGAAGTGCCTATCTTTCCCTTTGACCGGCCATGTGGAAAGAACACTCTTTCCCTTTGCATTGTGGCTGGCGGTGTGAGAATTGGCTCTGACTGAATGCCTGTGGGACGTGAAGGTGATCTGATTATTTGAGAAAAACCACATTTTTTTTTTTTTTTTACCTGTTCAGAGAAATTCTATAAGGGTGTGTGTTATATGAAGTTTTTACCTGAGAGGCCTCCAGAGCCAGACCGACTGGGTGCAAATCCAGCTTTGCCATTTGCAGCTGAATTGGGCAAGTCATTTACCCTCTCTGTGGCTTAGTTTCCCCATTTGTTCAAGGAGAACAGTAAAAGTATCTATCTCGGGGGGATGCGGTAAGGACCGCCTAAGTTAATATTGTAAAGCGTTTAGAACACCGTCTGGCACCTTGTCAGCGATCACAGGCTAATACAGTTATCACCTGAATTACATACACCAGTCTGTCACAGAAGTACCTTTGTAGGATTGTATTTTAATGTTTTGACCTTTGCCTTTGACATTGCCCCAATGGAATAGTGTTTCTTTGTGAATCCCAAGAAAATGAGTGATCTAGGTCTCAATCTCTTCTTTATTTGCATGTGGTTACAATTTATAAATACACTTGCCATTTTCCTCCCCCTCCCAAACTCTCCCTTCTACCTAGTAAGTGTATCCAAACCCCCAGTTTTTAATGACTCCCTTTCCTGTCTAGGCGGAGAGGGTAGGGGTGGTCCTCCATGTAACTCCATCTTCATATAGAGTCTACTTCAGGCCGTGTGATGTGTGGGCTCTCAAAGGGCCTCTGAAGCTTGGGGATGAGCACCACGAATCTGCTGGAGGTCCCACTGATGTCCTTGCAAGTGACAAGGACTGGCCTCCTTCTGTGCCATGCTGAGGGTGCAGAGCGCCGTGGCGGGCAGCAGCGAGCATCATATGCCCTGTCCGTGCCGGAAGCTGAGCTGCTGCAGGCCCAGTGGGCAGGAGGGTCTGCCATGAGGTCTCAGGCCTGCTCAGATGGTGGTGAGAGTCTTGTGGCGGGTACATACCGAGCCAGTGCCCGGCCCTGCTCTCGGAGACGCGTCTGAGGCCCAGCCCCTCACGGTCTGCCTCTCAGGGGCCCTACCCAGGCCCTCGGTCAATCCGTGTGGGTAGGGTAGCCTCAGGGAGAAGGTGCTTTTGCACCTCCCTTCTCCTGGCTGTTCCCAGACACCAAGAGGCATGGGTGACGAGTTGGGTCCTTGGCCCTGTTAGAGGGCATGGCAGCCCAGTGTCTCTGTTTCAGCCAGGTGCCAAGCTTTGCCATCCTCCTGGTAGGGTGTAGAGAGCCCGGGAGGGCCAGGGGTACCCTCTTCAGGGGTGGGGTACGGAGGCTCTGGGGAAGCAGGGGGGTCTCCGGGGCCCCGTGCCCCCCCCAGGACTGGCCCATTGTAGATGTAGATGTTGCCGGTAACGGTCACAGACCCGCCGGTGACGTGAATGCCGTTGGTACCTGTGGGGAAGGAGGCAGAGGGAGAGGGGCCAACGGCGAGCTGTTGGAGTCTCTGTCTTGCTCTGTTTTAGTCTTCTCATTTCTGTCTGGCTCACACTCTCCTCCTGCCCACCATCCCTCCCACCCCACCCTTCCTTCCCTGCCCCCTCTCCTCCCTGCTGCCTGCCCTAGGCTCACCATGGGCCACCTGGCTTTGCTCTGGGAGCTCAGGCTCCAGCTCCCTGGCCTGGCTGAGAGGACTCTGCTGCTGTAGCACCTCTTCCTCCAAACTCGGGGGCGCTGGGAGCCTGGCTGAGGCCGGGGCCGTATCTCTAGGGAAGGGCAGAAGTGGCTTTACCAGGTCAGGGAAATGTGAGTTGACCCTTGGAGGCTCCCAGCTTCCGTCAGCAGTATTTGATTCCTCTCCCTGTAGGAGAGAGGCAGAGAACCGACCGATGATGTGGCCTCGGACCCCAGCTTTCTTTAATTCCCACACCCCACCCCATGCTTAGGCAGCTCACTGTTCTCCTCTACTCTACTTCATGCTCCCTGTCACAGTGCCTTTGCACTTGATGTCCCTCTTCCTGGGGCACTTTCCCTGAGTTGTTCTGATGGATGACTCCCTCATTTCTTCAGCTCTCTGCTCAAATATCAGTTTATCTGAGAGGCCCTCTCTGTCCACTCTAAGATAATGTACCCCCACTCTTTGCCACTGTCACTCACTGTCCTGCTACCATGCTTTATTTAGCAACTATTACCCCCTGATAATGTATTTCTTTAACTTTAGTCTTGCTCCCCTGGCCTGTAAATCCAGGAGGGCAGGTACTTTGCTTTGCTCACTGCTATATCCGTGGTGCCCAGAATGGTGCCAGGCACGTGGTAGGCTCAATCACTTATTAGCTAAGTGGATGTTGAGGCCTGCACACTCTTACCCTGTCTACCCCTCCCTGTTCCCTTAGCCCTGCCTGTCCTCCTTGCTGCCTTCTCAGCCTTCCCCATTACCTCTGGATGCCTCTTGAGCAGGGATCCTGCAATGGAAAATGAAATGGGGGTCAGGCCTCCAGTAGGCCCTGGGTCCCCGGGCTCGCACCCTTCACAGCCCACTGCGGCGTTTGCCCCCCACCCTGGGTTCCCAGAAGGAACGAGCTATCATTGCCTTATCTCCAGCCTCAGAATGGGGGGGCTGGGTAGAGAGGATGTCTGTGCTGGGGGCGGGCATTGCAAGTCTTCAGGGCATGGACAGGCAGAAGGGTTGGCCCCGTGGAAGGTGACTGTCCCCCCAAGCTCCTTCCCTTGGAAGGTGGGGACAGCCAGCCGGCCAGGCCCGCCTCCCTGCTTGCATCCAGCTCCTTCCTACCCAGCTTCCTGCAGAGAGAGGGGTGGCTCTTCCAGGTGCAGGCCAGGACGGTGGTGAGGAACAGGAACGAGGCCAGTGGCAGCAGGATGGCCAGTACCATCACAGTTCCTGCCGGGACAGCAGAGAGCAGAGCCATGATGATGCTGCGGAAGGCCAGGGTCTGGGGGTGGGGGGGCGCTAAGGACCAGCTTTCTAGTTCGCTGGGTGACCCAGAGAAAAGGGAGAGCAGCTTTTCCCTTCCAGACCCACTGCAGTTCCTAAAGGCAGAATTAGAGAAACTTCCCTTGGGTTACAGAGAAGGGGAACCAAGTTGGACTTGGGGAGGACCTCCTGACAGCCAGGAGAAACTCTATCATAGATGGAGATCTTTGGGGGTGGTGCTGGTGGCCACCACGTAGAGACCCAAGGACTGAGGCAGCCTGTGGGTGAGAAGAGGTGCATGCGCAGTTGGGTTTCAGGGCTGGAAGCGGGGGTGGGAGGCGGTACAGGCAGGATGGGGCTGCGTTTGTAAGCAACTCAGACCACAGTGTAGAGCCACACTTCTGTGGACATTAGCGTCCCAGAGAGAGGCCACGGTAGGAGCTGAGATTGCCCCTCTGTCTCTGTGGGGGTGTTTATGGGGGTGGGAGAGGAGGGGTTGCAAGGTCTCCACTCCCTTGTTCTGGGCAGGTTCTAGGAGAGGGAGGGAAGGGAGGCTGGGACTTGGGATTCTCAGGTTCTGGTATGTAGCCATGGATAATTTCTGTCTTTCACAGCAGAGTCTACAGTGCCCATCAAGTGTGTCTGGAGAAGGTCAGGAAGACTTGGACATTTGCATCCTGGGAGCTTGCCCTTTCTGATCCACCTAAACCTGGGGCCTGAGGGAAGACAGAGTGGGAGGCATGGGAAAAAAACTGGACCTGGAGTCCGAGACATCTGGGTCCCGGCTCAATTGGGTGACTTTTTAAGTCATTCCTCCTTTTGGAGCACCTCAAAGATAAAATGAGGGGGTTAGGTACAGACTGTCTAAAATTCCAGCTCTCAAGTGCCAATAGTATTTGATACACGGTTAAAAAGTAACAAGAGGACATGGAAAAACACTTATGATGTATTTGAATGAAAAACCAAGTTACAAAATATTCAAATGACTACACTTTTAGAAAAACAATTATATGTATAGACATACACAGAAAAATGCCTGGGAGGATATATTAAAACATGTTAAGAGTGGCTATGCTAAGTGATGGTCCTATGGGTGATTTGTATTTATTTTTATTTTTTATTTTTTAAAGATTTTATTTATTTATTTGAGAGAGAGACAGAGAGAGAAATCATGAGCGGGGGAGGGGCAGAGGGCGAAGCAGGCTCTCTGCCGAGCAGGGAGCCCGATGCGGGGCTCGATCCCAGGACCCCGGGATCATGACCTGAGCCGAAGGCAGATGCTTCACCGACTGAGCTACCCAGGCGCCCCATGTGGGCGATTCTTAGTTTTGTTTCTCTGAATTTTCTAATTTTCTATGGTGTGCATGCATTATGGCATGAGCTCTGGAGTAAGAAAGAACCGAATATAGATTTTCATAATGCCAGTTACCACGCGGGTGATCTGGGGCAAGTCACATAAACTCTGCTGAGCCTCTTCCCCTCGGTGAGGATAATAACAGAACTACATTGACCCTAGAACAACATGACACTTACGGGCGCTGACCCCCCGGCAGTCGAAAATCCATGTATAACTTTTGATTCCCAAAAAGTCTTAACTATGAATAGTCTACTGTTGGCCAGTAAGCCCTACCAGTGATACAGTTGATTAATGCATATTTTGTAGGTTATGTATTTATATACTGTGTTCTCACAATAAAGTGAGAGAAAAAAATGTCATTAAGAAAATCATAAGGAAAAGAAAATATATTTACAGAACTGTGCTGTATTTATTGAAAAAAAAAAGCCACAGATAAGTGGATGCGTGCGGCTCAAACTCATGTTGTTCAAGGGTCAGCTGTATTTTGTGGGGTCGGTAAGAAAAATTAAATGAGTTAGGGCGCCTGGCGGGCTTCAGTTGGTTAAGCATCTGCCTTTGGCTCAGGCCATGATCCTGGAGTCCTGGGATGGAGCCCTGAGCCCCAAATTGCATCGGGCTCCTTGCTCAGCAGGGAGCCTGCTTCTCCCTCTGCCCGCACCTCCCCCTGCTTGTGCTCTCTCTCTCTCTCTGTCTCAAATAAATAAATAAAATCTTAAAAAAAAAAGATTAAATGAGTTAGTGACTGTCAAGTGCTGGCAGAGTGCCTGACACCTTGGCTCTCAATAAACAAAAGCTAGTATTATAAATATTTGGTAATTTAAAAAAATTAATAAACTCTCTCCCAACTAATAATGTTTACAGTCATTAGAAATATCCCTTAATCATCTGTTAGGCTAGGAAACCCGTAACTTCACAGAAACAAACAAACAAAAAAACCAAACAACCAAGAAAGAGTCAAATGTGGGATGAACTCTCTAATAATGAAAGTGTGTAATCTAATAAAGAGATTCTCAGTCTAGTAAGTAGATTATATGATGGTGGCAGGTCCAGAATGATGACAGTGATGTCAGTTACAATTACCTATCAGTGTAGGAGTGGTCTTTGGCACAATATTATGTGTAACTTACAAGTTATATGTATAATACAAAACTTAAAAAGAGTATATGTATTTGTGTATATTAAACTGGCCTAGGGATACTCCCTAGGGAACTTCTCTGCTTGCCTGTTCTCAGAAAGGAGAATTCATCTTTTCCCCACTTTTTTAGATGGAAGGAATAAAAGCATCTTCCCAGACTCCCCCCGCCCCCATGTGCCCCTCAGCCCCAGGCCCCTCACCTGGCATCTCAGGGTGCTCTGGTGGATTTCTGCAGCTGGTGTCAGACTGGGCAGTGCCTGGAACTGCCTCCACCAGGCCCTGCTCCTCACACCTGTGGAGGAAAGAGGGCCCGATTCAGGTGGGCACAGGGCTGGGGGTGGCAAGGTGAGCCCGTGGGTGCAAGCACAGCGTGGTCAGCAGCTGGGACTTCTGGGATGGTGGAGGTGCGGCGTGGGGGCACACTCACCTTGTGTGGGGCTGGCAGCGGGCCCTGGGGGAGGAGGTGTTCTGGAAGTGGCCTGCCTTACAGGGCACACAGTTTCTGTTAGCCGCCCCGACTTCATCTGGCAGGAGAAAAGCAAGGCCAGCCAGGGTGAGTGGGCAAGGGGAGAGTCTCTCCACGTGAGTTTCCGCTGCTCCCACTGGACGGCCCCTCCCTGCCCGCCCACCTCACTCTGTGGCACCTTTCCTGATCGCCCTCTTGCTCAGAGAAGCCTCCAGAGGCCCTGCCTCTGTCCTGGTTCCATGTCTCTGCAGACGCCCGCGGTGGGCCTTTCACAGGGAGGGAGAGGGTCTCTTTATACTGAAGAGAACTACCTGGGGGGCTTCCCCCCACCGGCGAAGTTCTGTGCTCCCTGCCCCCTTTGGAGATCGCCGGCCCCCAGCGTCCTCCCGGCCCTCCTCCCACAGCAACCTCTGACCTGTCATCTGGGCCTCGGTACCAGGTGGGCAGTCAGAGAGCGGCTCGCAGTGCACACACTCAGTGTCCCAGTGCACGCAGAACATTCCTGGCTGGCAACGGCACTGGGTCTTCCGTCTGCTGGTGCAAGGCACGGTCTCCTCGAAGCCCAGCACTGGTGGGGAGACAGGAGGGCTCAGTGGAGGGGCCGCGGTCGGGGACATGCCGGCCCCCCCCGGCCCCCCGCCCCCCCTCCCCGCCACTCACTCTGGTCACAGGGACGGCACAGCTGGCAGATGGAGAGATGGTTCCAGTGCTCGTTGTAGGAATTTTCGGGACAGAGGGCACAGACGGTGTCCCGGCTGTGGCTGCATTCGGCCAAGACGTGCATGCCTAGAATGCGGGAATGGGAGTCGGGCCACCGCGGTGTCAGGGCACCCCGGCCCCGCCTCGCCTTGGCCGCTTGCTGCGGGACCCTGTCCTCTTGCTGGCCACCCACGAAGGATGGCCGGCTGGCTTTCCTGCGAGATGGTGTCTGTCTTCCCTCTGAGGCAGCGAGGCCGCCTGAGTCCCCTGCAACCCACCTCCCGGCCCCTGCTTCCTGGGCCATTGCCTCTCACCTGGGGGGCAGCGGGAGCAGCAGACCTGATGCTTGGGTTCGTAGTACTCCTTTTCCCGGTCCCGGCAGGTTTGGTTCTCCGTGTGGTATGGGGGCTCCTTCAAGGGGAGATGGAGGTGGGGGGAGAATTATTCGGGGGTCAGCTGGGGAGGGCAGAGGGACTACAGAGAGGGCTGCCCAGAACCCCTCTTCCCCTCCCAAGCCCGCCACCACCCACCTGCACGGGCCCCGCCCTCAGCAGTTGGGCTTGGGACGCTGCCAGGACACCGCAGAGGCCCAGGATGAGTGGCCCCCAGGCCAGGCCGCAGGGGGAGGCAGCCCAGGATAGGCGCATGGCGGCCAGTCGGCCAGCGGGCCAGATGGGGCGGAGGCCGGGGGAGGAAGGTGGGAGGCCTGCACGTCCTGGGCAGCGGTGAGGGCAGCCTCCTGAGCCCGGGGCCTGCGACAGGGCTGGGGCTGACGCGCCCCCGGGGGCCGAGCGGCCGGGCCTGGCCTGGCCTCCAGGGCTCCAGCGCTGGGCTCAGGAAGTGGGAGTGGAGCGAGCCGGCCTGCGGGGCGGGGACAGGGAGCTCTGGGAGCAGAGGCAGCTGTCGCAATCGGGGAAGAGGAACAGGCTTGGCGGCCCCGATGCAGGGCGGGAGGGGGCGGCCGGGAAAGCACGTGAGGGCAGCAGGGCCGGAACCGGGCCTCCTCCCTTCTTCGGAAGCCTGGCCAGGAGGAGAGGACTGCCGGGGCAGGCTAGGTGGGAAAGGGGCAGCAGAGCCAGGGGGACAGAGATGGGCCTCCGAGAGCAAGGCAGAGCTGCCTTGGAACAGAGAGACGGAGAGAGACAGAGCCGTGTCCAGCTGGGTGCCAGATCTGCAAGTGGCAGGGCCTGTGACTGACACACACACGGGGAGCGCAGGGACCCGAGAGGCCCCCAGTTGGCCAGCCAGTTGCAGCATCTGGGAAACAGAAGTCCCACTTGGCATCCATCTGGATGGTTCCTGTCCTGTTGTGTGACTTTTAAAGATAAGCTACAAAGGAATCACAAGTCAGCTGGCCCTCGCCGTGCGTGATCCACATTAGTGGGCACAGGTCACCTACAAGATACTGCTGAGAGGGCAGTGGCCCCTGCTCCCCAGTCCTTAGATGACAGGGAGGAATGGGTAGACCCCGCTCCCGATGATGAGTAGGGGCGGCTGCACTGGAGCTGGGCAGCCTCGGCGCTCAGGCCCATCTTCCTCACCCAGCAGCCTCTGAATCCCTCTGCACTGGAGGAGGCTGAGAGCCCACCTGTCCAGCCCCCTCGCCTCAAGGGTGAGAAGACAGAGGCTGAGGGGGGCCACATGTAGGAGATCGGGATTCCAGGGGGCTTGTTCTTGTCCCTAACCCCCTTTCTTCCCCTCATTTCCCTGCGACCCATGAACAGCATCCCCATGTCCCCTGATGCCAGGCTCGCTGGTCTTCAAGTCTTTGTGCTCCTGGCTAGCTTGCATCTGTCCTTGGAGGTTCAGCAGCGCTCTGGGAAGCACCCCCACCCCAGGCTGCACAGCTCCCACACCCACCGCAGTCTGGGACCTGCTGCTTTTGGCCTCCTGCCCCACCAGGCAGTGAGTTCTGCCACGGCCTGGATGGAATCCTTAAGTCTGGGTCCCAGGGCTTAGCCCAGTCTGGCCCATTCCAAGGGTCTGGTACATATTTACGGAGTAAACGATGAGGCCTTGCCCACATCACCTAGCCAGTCTATGCGGAACCAGCCCAGACTCCAGAGTTCTTGATTCCTGGGTCCCACGCTCATTCCAGCAACCACGCTGCCTTCTTTGGCGTGAGGGGCTGACTTCTCTCTGGAGATAGGTCACGGGGGCCCTGTCCCGTCCCTCTCCCTGCAGGGCTCTGCATTCATCCTTGCTGTTGGTCGGTCGGTCGTTGGTCGTTGGTCGGTCTGACTGGCTGGACAGGCTTTTGGTGGGGGGAGCTGGGAAGTCCTGGTGCAGGAGCGCCTCTGGGGAGGAGGGCTCCCAAGACACTGAAGGGCCTGCCTGAGTTTAGACATTTCACTCCCCTCTCCTGATGCAGGCCTCAGATCTGTACTCTGTGGCAAGTGTTCATATGGAGGGTCCAAGGCTGCCCATTTCAGAGCAGCAAGCACCGCTCAGGGTGCTGCTCTTTCCAGGTCAAGGGAATTGGGGGCTGGGACTGGACTCACCGCTGAGCTCTTCAGTGCATAAAGGGTGTGTGTGTGTGTGTGTGTGTGTGTGTGTGTGTGTGTGTGTGTGTAGGGTCCCTAGAGCCTTTTTTCTTTTTTACTTTGTATGATGGAAATTCGCACATAACATCTACGTATACAAAAAGGAAGAAAATAATATTGTGAACTCCAGCTTCGGCTCACGGCCAGTCTTATTTCTTCCATACAGCCCTCCTCCATTCTTCCAATTTTCCCTTAATTATTTGGGAGCAAACCCCAGACATATTTCATTTGAAAATATGACAGGATTTGATAAAAAATACAGGAGGGACTCTTGTTTCTTTTCACTGAGGTATAATTTATATACAATGAAATGCATAAAGCACACTAATCTCATATATACAGATCAGTGAATTTTCGCTTTTGCATGTTCTTGTGTATCTCCCCAGAACATTTCCTGCCCTTCAAAAGGCTCCTGCTTCGCAGGTAAGCACTATCTCAGATCTTTTTAAAGCCCAGCTGGCTGGTCTACGTTCTTTTTTCTGCTGCCAATCTCATGCTGTCACGTCAGCCTTCGAGGACTCTCTGGGTCCTAAATGAGAGCCTTAAGATCTGGACTTTAACCCTGGTCCCATCACTTCCCCTCTCTGGGCCTCTTTTTTCTCTGCCAGTCACCTGCTGGTTTGCTTGCCAGTCTGTTCTCTTCCTCCGCTCGGCATCGCCTCACTACTAGAAACTACATTTCCCAGATTCCTTTTTCCTCCGGCTTCTGGGTAGGTTCAGCCAATAGGAAGACAGGTGGGGGGAGGACAGGTAGGTGGGAGGAGGAAAGAAGCCAGGCTCTTTCTCCCTGTCTCTCTGCTTTGAGACGTCGGACCCCACCTGTGGTTGTTTGTGTTTCTTTCTTCTCTCCTTTCACGACCCCCTCTCCTCTCGGGCAGCACCCACTATTTGCTTCCTGCCACATGGCTCAGGGGGCCTCTGGGTCTGTAATGCTACATGAGCTTGCTGACTTTCCAGGCCTGGGAGGTGTAGCGGCTTCCTGCTTTGCTGCTTTCTGGGTTGTCTCGCTGTCCCCCGTTGGCTTCTTATCTCCTTCATCACCGATGGACCAATTCCCTGAGTTAAATTTCTTCCACTTGAAAGACTTAGAGCTTTTCCTGTTTCTAAGCTGGACCACGATGGACAAAGCTTACCAATAAATGGTTATTATGCCTACCCAACCTTCTCCGGGAAGGTGGAGGAAACTCACAGCAGGGATCCATGAATTCTTTAAGGGCAAAGCATTGTCTTGGTTTCTTTCCTTTGTGTTCTTCGCCAGCTTCCTTCAAGTTTTACTGATTTCTTTTGGGCAGCACCAGAGAGAACACAAGCAAGGGGAGCAGCAGGCAGAGGCAGAGGGAGAAGCAGGCTCTCCACTGAGCAGGGAGCCCAATGTGGGGCTCGAACCCAGGACCTGGGGATCATGACCTGAGCTGAAGGCAGACGCTTAACCGACTGAGCCACCCAGGCGCCCCAGGAATGGATTCTTTTAGATACTCTTTCTTTCTTTCCTCTTCCCCACACTGCTCTTTAGCCAACTGGTGCCCTTAGAAAGGGTCTGGGAAACACTGAGAGACGTGTCATGGGTGAGGGCCATCCTTCTCCAGGGTGTTTGCATTTTCACTGGGGACCATCCTTTTCAAAAATCCCAAAGAATTATCCAGTTGTCATTTGTGCCAAGGTAGAGAAATCCTGCCTTGACCCAAAGGAATAAACTTCTAATAGTGAACTTCTAAGCCTCCTGCCAGGTGACTGGAGTAGGAGTGACAAGGAGGAATTTTCTGGTGCATCCTTTTAGGTTAAGGAGAAATTCACACCATAGAAGTACAGATAGAAGGATCGCTGTTTTCCACAGTGGGCGGCCCAGTGTTGAAAGGCTAATTAGCTCTAAGCAGTGAGAATAAAGAAAGTTGCATTTAAGTGAGTGACTCATTTTTTACACTAGAAAGGATAGAGGCTGAAATGGAAAAAGTGAAGGAAATTTAGATAAATTAATAGATTACAAATTAATGAGTTATCAGAGGAAATCAGGATGTTTGACGGAGATGCTTTCTCAGCACGTCACTCTCTGCCAAAGATAAACCTTGAGTGAAGATGCTAATTTTGCTGTCTTCTGCAGAGTGGGTCAACAAACAGTGACCAGTAGACAGTGGGGCCACCAAGACGAATAAGCCTAGGGCCTGTTCTCAGAGAACTCATAGTACGATCTGTGCATATGCACACACACAAATCCACACATGTACATACGCGCATACCAGGATAATAATAGTATCCAGTGGTAAGTGCTGCCATAGAATTCTCAACAAGTCTTTCTCTGGGAGTGTGGGAGAGAAAGTGATTATTTCCATCATGTCCTGTTCCCCAGAGAGCAAGAGGCCAGAAGACCCTTTGAACTCATGACCTCATCCCATTGCAGACCCTCTGTTTTACTTCTCTCCCTGTAGCCTTTGCCCATTTTATGGCCACACCCCAGGGTCAGGGGATGGCTGGTGCTGGGAGGGAAGCAACAGCGTGGCTCTGGGAGAGGCTGGGGAAACTTCCAAAATGAGGACAACAAGGCCCTGGGTGACCAACCGAGCAAGACTCCACTTCTCTGGAAGTCAGGGGAGCGGCACTGAGCGTGGAAAAAGAAGAGGCTCAACTCTCCATTTGGCCCCCCTCCTGACTCCTGGGTGACTGTGGGCACGTCACTTTGCTTCTCCGGGCCTTGGTTCCCTCCTGCTTTAAGTCGTTTGGAAGGGGCCTTTGGGACCATCTGGGCTGCCTCGCCCTCCCTTCCCTCGGCCATTTCACTTTTCAAGTGAGAGCACAGGAGCCCAGAGAGGTAAAGTGCCTTTTTCAAAGTCACATAGTTTAAAGGCAAAAATGGGAGTCACAGAGTACCTATGACATGGTCCCATCTATGAAAAAAAAAGCATAAATTAAAAAAAAATACACATAGGCCTATAAAAGCATACAAAAAGATCCAGATGGATCTACAGATTACGACGACTCTCCTTGGGCCGAGGGGTGGGTAGGAAAGGGAACAAAGGGGAGCTTTTGTTGTTCTGTATACTTCTGTATTGTTGGAAAGTTGCATCGCGACAACAATGTATTAGAGCATTATTTCTGCACTTTCAAAGATAATATTTTAAATGGCACCACGACAGAAACAGAACTGTAGGTCTCAGATTTCTGTTTCTCACAACCACAAACTTGATCTGGCCCGCTCCAGATCTAGAAGGGCACTTTTTCTAAGCATGCGCTGCCTCCTGGTACCCTGCTGGGCAGTTACGGGGACACCGTGCTTTCCCGCTCATCCCAGCCCAGACCTTGCAATTCTTCTCACAGAGCCCTTGAAATGAAAACTATGTGCTGCACCGCTTTAAGCCACGGTTGGATTTCAGACACCAGCTAGTGAATACAGAAGACTGGGAGGTGCCTCTGTGAACCTTTCAGATCCAACAGGCAGGGTGCTGCATACCGTATTTGTACGTAGGATCGCTCCTTGTTTAAGGACCTGGCTCCAGGGAGAATGGAAGATCTAGGAGTGTCACGGTCCTGTGGGAACGTGGGGACAGTGTAGAGAGCTTTTCACAGAGAGAGGGAGGTAATCTGGTACCCAGACTGCTGATGAGCCCATGGGCTCTGTGTGCGAACCTCCCTAGCTTTCAAAGCCAGGTGCGGGGGGCGGGGGGAGCCTCAACTCCCCAGGAGTCTCTGGCTGGTTCGTCATGGGAAATAAATGGCAAATACCCTAAGCAGACAACCCCACAGGAGAATTCTGATTTTGTGTTTCACTTGGCTGCCATTTTGTTCTGTGCCCTCAGAAAACTGGCTTCTTTTTGTGGAGGGTCAGTTTCTTCATCTGGAAAATGAAAGAAAACCCAGCCTTTCCCTTCCTAGAGGGGGCTGTCCTCCCCAGGCATCATCAAGGGAAGCCGGGCTGGGACTCCTGGGTGACAGCACCTCTCACTTGAAGAGGCCACAAGAGACCTCCTGCCCCAAGAGGAAGCCACAGGACCCAGCTGCGCCCTGAGTTTGGGATACCCCACTTCCCTCTTATTTGCCTGGTACACTCCCCTGTGCTCCCCAAGACGCAGCAGAGATGTTACCTTCTCCAGGAAGTCTTCCTGAGTCTCTGCCGGGGAGTGCCTCTCCCTGCCACCCCGGGGCTCCCTCAGCACTTAGTTCTTATCTCTGCCACCGAGAGTCCTTATCTTAGGTTGCATGCCTGTCTTCCACCCGACTCCATCAGTGGGCCTGTGTCTGCACATCCCGGGTCTGCTCCTCCGGGAGGCGGGAGAAGCCAGTGAACGCACTCTGGGCTGCCTCCGCTGGGGGTCCGGTGGGGGTCCACTGGCGTAGACCTGCCATCAGGCTCAGGGCCTGGGCTGTGTGGTTGTGTCTCCTGTGCCTCTCCAGGCTCTCTCTCTGGGCCCTCTCCCTGCCCCTGCCCTGTGTGCTCACTGCTTACACTTCACTCTTTATCCTCTTGCTGGATTAAGTTTGGAGCAGAGATTCTGGAGGAAAAACACAGTCCTGACCAGTGAGCGTTTCCTTCCTTCCAGGGCTGGTGCAGACTTGGGCCATGCCCACCCGCTTCCTCCCTGACATCCAGTGCTGCCCACATCCCTCCCTGTCCCCTCAGTGCCTGCTGTCCCTAATGTGCCCTGGGCTTCAGGTCTGTGCCCAGGTGCCCTGCCTGGCCCCTCTCGGTGCTGCCTCTAGGTGACCACATTCCTGCAACCCCGTGACCACAACAGGGGACATTACACATTCCTGGCCTGGCAGCCAATGGTGTAAAAAAGAACAGAATGTCCCAGGGCCCCGCCCAACCTTCAGCTTCACCTGGGCCCCTCCCTGGCCTGGACAAGGTAGGGGGTGGTAGTGAGGAGTCAGGAGGGAAGAAGATGGAGGGAGAGGCAGAGGGGTGCTCTGTGCTCCAGGGCCCAGTGGGGCCAGGAGGTGTTCCCACTTTATTGAGCAGGGAGGACACTTGCAGATACCCCTTCTTCTTCTACAAGACCTGGGGGTGAGGCTGATCCAGGGGTGCCTTTGGAAGGAGTCCCCAGGGAGGGGACTTAGCTCCTGGAAGCCCACTTGGGGCTTCTTCCCCTTGATCTCCTGCCAGGGAGGGGAGAGTCCTTTCAGGGCTGGCTCTCTGGTCTTCAGCCTCATTTCTCTGCTTCTCCTCCAACTCTGTCCTCCCTCCCAGGCGTCCATCCTGTCCTCCATGGATCTCCTTTTTTCTGCCTTCCCTGTTCTCCTAGTCTCCCCCGCTTTAGTCCCCCTCATCCTGGTTGGTTCGTTTTCTTTGTTTTGCCCTCCTGGCTTGGTGTTCCGGATTCCTGTCCTTGTCCATGATCTCCGGCCCTCCCCTGTCAATCTGTCTCCGGTCTCCTTGTCTGTCAGCCCCCCACCGTTACTCATGGCGGGGGGGCTGTCTCTCACCTTCTCTCCAGTCCCAGGACTCCCGGGGCACCTTGCCCTCAGAGCTCTCCTTCCTTTGGAGAACTCTCAGCTCAGACTCCTCCTTTGTCCCTCCCCCTGCCCTGCTCACCTTTAATTGAGATGCTAATGAGGCTTCTGTCGCTTCCATCCCAGCTTGGCGGGCGGGCTCCCCAGCCTGGCCGCTGCACCTGTCAGGTGAGGGGGAGGAGAGGCTCGCCTGCCAGATTCAACTGGAAAGGAACCAGTCCCAGTCCAGCCACAACCAGGGAGCTGGGAGTAGGAGGCAGTTCAGACCTCCTGGAGGCCTTCAGTCCCTGGGACAGAGAGGGAGTTCGGGACCCGGCCCAAGGCCAGGGCCAGACACACAGCACAGAGCCCACCGAGACTGAGAGGGGCAAGGCGGGGAGGAAGAGGAAGAGAGGCAGGGTCAGAGAGCCTGGAACACAGACAGGAGACAGGCAAGGAAGAAGAGAGCTGAGAAAGAGACCCAAAGAGAAGCAGAGAGAGAGAGAGAGAGAGAGAGAGAGCGCTGGGACACAGAGGTCCTACAGAAGGGACTAAAGATAGGGCGGACTGACAGCTGAGGAGACAGAAAGGGAGGTGCAGGGGCAGAACCCCGAAGGGTAGCTTCCCAGAGAAGCCGAGCCGCATCTCTTCTGGCCCGGACTCCCGCAGGTCAGCCGGCTCCTGCCTGGGAAGGTGGAGGGAGGGAGGGAGGAAGGGAGGGGCGGAGAAGAGGGGGCTCAGGGCGGGATGTGGGCCTGGGCAGGAGCAGCCTCACTCTGGGTCAAGGTGATGATGGGGGAGGCACCAGGGCCCAGAACTCGGCCCTGACCCCCGGCCCTCCATGACCCCCCCCCCCAAGGCTCATGAAAGGACAGCAGCGGGAGGAGCAGGGGCTGGGCCCCGAACCCGCGGCGCCCCCGCAGCCCACGGAGGAGGAGGAGGCCCTGATCGAGTTCCACCGCTCCTACCGAGACCTCTTCCAGTTCTTCTGCAACAACACCACCATCCATGGCGCCATCCGCCTGGTGTGCTCCCAGCACAACCGCATGAAGACGGCCTTCTGGGCCGTGCTGTGGCTCTGCGCCTTCGGCATGATGTACTGGCAGTTTGGCCAGCTCTTCGGGGAGTACTTCAGCTACCCCGTCAGCCTCAACATCAACCTCAACTCCGACAAGCTCGTCTTCCCCGCCGTCACCATCTGCAACCTCAATCCCTACAGGTCAGTCCAGCCCTCGGATCCCTCCGCCGCGTCCCGGGCGCCAGGAAGAGGGGTTCAGAGGGGCCCGAGGTCGACCCGCAGACGCAGCGGTAGCAGGTGGTACTCCTGCGCCCAGGCAGACCGCCCTTGGGGCAAGAGAGGGACTCCCCGACCTGATGGGCAGGCGGCTCTGGCCCGCGGGGCCCTCCGAGCGCCCGCGGCTCACCACCGTGCGGTTGTGGGAGCGACAGCGGCCGCTTCTTCACTTGCCTTCTAACTCCGCGAGTGGGAGGGAGAGCTGATGAAGTGAGATGCGGATAACTCCAAAGGGCCGGGTAGAGATCCTTCCCATCCCTTCCCGGAGCAAGAGGAGGGCGAAGAACAAGGCCTCCTCCACCCGGAGAGAAGAATGTGATGGAGCGGTGAAGCCGTGGCAGGTGCTGCGGGTGGTGGGTGGTGGGTGGCGGGTGGCGGGTGGTGGGTGGTGGGTGGTGGATGGGAGCGGGCAGGGGCTGGGCCCCGGCCTGTTGGTCTTGGCGTAGAAGGGGGAGTTTGTTTCCGGGAAAGCAAGGTGGGGGGTGGCAGCGAAGCAGGCCCAGAGCACTGAGGCTGGGGGTAGAGCCAGAGGAGACCAGCACAGGACAGAAAGCAGCCCCCGGTCCAGCGGTGACCCCTGCCGGGCTGTACGGCTCACCTGGCCAGGTGCCTGACTTTTAAGTGCTCGGGTGTGTCCTGCAGTTTTGGGTTTCATCACTGCTGTTTGCCGGCTTTTCTTCTGGAAGCCGGAGGGGATGGTAACCATGGAGAAGAAAGGAGGGCGGGGCTGGGTGTTTAGATATGCCTTTTATTTTTATTCATTTACTGGGTCCCGCAGCACCTTTAGGGTACCTGGAGCATGTCCCACACAGTGCTAGGCCCCTGCAAATGGGATCATTCATTCAATCTTCACCGAAGGCCAGGCACTTGGCTAGGTTCTGGGGGCCGGAAGATAGAGTAAGGCGGAAGAGACAGGCAGCACAAATAAAAGCAGGACAAAAAATCCCCCCAAAAAACAAAAACCAGAAGAGCAGGACCGTGTGATCAGTCTCCTAAAGACTGGAAGAGTCATAGTCTCTGCCTTCAGGGAGTGTGAGATTTATGAGTCCCCGCGGGTGTGACTGCATGAGTGTGTGTGCGATTCCGGATGACGGAGACTGGTCACCTACTAGGGGTGGAGGGCCCCCATGCATTCTGTTGTGTCCTAAGGTGTGTCACGGACCAATAAGGGTTGGGACGTCCTGTGCCACAGAGAAAACACTGCCGGCCATTGCAGGGATTGGCCTTCCTATGCCCTCCCAGCGAAGGGCCCATTTCCTGAGAAGCTCCTTCGTGCACCCCCCACTGCTAAGTACTCTGCAGCACCCCCAGGTCCCCCGGCAGCCCCCCAAGGCAGGGACCGTTATTACCCCTAGTTAACATTGGAGGGAACCGAGGCAAAGACAGACAAGTCACAAGGTCACCGAGATAGCGACCGAGCTGTGACTCACTCTCTGACCCTCTCTCTGATCACAAACCCCTGCCTCTTAATACCCCAGGTGCTTGACGTGGAGTAGATGAAGTCTGTAGTCAGATGTTTACATCTCATTTCCTGGCTCTCCTTCCCCTCCTCCCACCCCTGCTCAGCCTCATTTTTCTTCCTTGGTGCCCATGGGCTTTTGCTCCCCTTCTTCTTGACCCTCTGCTGCTTCCCTGCCCTGATCTTCCCCCCACTTACTCCCCTTCACCCCCTTGGGCCATGGTGGAGGGGTGGGACCCTGGACCCCTCTGAGCCAGCAGGGAGGGGAAGGCAGGAAGGTGGGAGGGACAACAGGCTGGGTAGTAGGTTCTCCGTAAATATTTGTGCTTGGAAGACACAGGTGGGAGATGGAGAGGGCCCGGCTCCATCTGTTGAGGCCTGCATATTACCTGAGGTTCCGCAGGGTCTGGGACACGGGCAGGCCAGGAAAAAGCGCCAGGGAGCCAGACCAGAGCGGCAGGCTGGGAGGCAGGTGTCCACACAGAAAGAATCTTTCCTCCATGACTGGCAACTGGTGGCCACAGGGCTTAGCGGAGAGAGTGCACCCAGGACGGGAGGGGAGCCAGGGAAGGCCCCCTAGCATGGGGAGCAATGTTGAACACTTCCTACATGCTCATTCCTGCACTGGCTGCTTTATTATTTTTTTTCTTTTTGTCATGTTTTAGAGTTTTGTTTTGTTTTTTAATTTGAGAGAGAGAGACAGAGATAGCGAGACAGAGCATGAGAGGGGAGGAGAGGGAGAGGCAGGCTTCCCGCTGGGCAGGGAGCCCTGTGCCTCTGTGGGGCTCGATCCCAGGATCCTGGGATCATGACCTGAGCCGAAAGCAGACACTTAACCGATTGAGCCACCCAGATGCCCCTGCACTGGGTGCTTTATAAGCACTAGCTCACTTAATCTTGGCAAGTCCATGGTTAAGAAATTATTATTATTTCCATTTGGAAATGGAGGTGAAATAATTTGAGCAAGGTCACACAGCAAATAATAAAGAAATAACAACAATAATAGCTAACTCTTCAGGGCACCTGGGTGGCTCAGTTGGTTGGGTGTCTGCCTTTGGCTCAGGTCATGATCTCAGGGTCCTGGGATTGAGCCCCGCATGGGGCTTCCTGCTCTCATTGGGCTCCCTGCCTGGGCGGGGAGCCTGCTTCTCCCTCCCTCTTTGCCCCTCCCCCCGCTTGTGAGCTCTCTCTCTCTCTCTCTCAAATAAATAAAATCTTTAAAAAAATAATAGCTAACACTTCTATAGAACTTAATGTGCCAGATATAAGTTTACATTTATATGAAATTATTGAATTCTCACAGAAGACTTCTGAAGTAAGTACTAGTATTAGTCCTGTGTTATATGTGAGGATACCGAGGCCCAGGGAGGGTAAGTAACCTGCCCAAGTTCACACAGGTGAACAATCACCCCGCCACCCCCACCCACCCCACCTAGCAGCCAGTGCATCTCAGGTTACAGCTGAGTCACAAACCAAGTGTGTTTGATTTCAAAGCTCTTTCTCCCTCTGCACTTTAAGGAGAGGCCGGGTGAAGCACCACAGGGTTTCAGGCTGCTGGTGGGGGCCCATGGGGGAGAGCAGGAATAAGATGAGAGGTACTCGGGGCGCCTGGGCGGCTCAGTCAGTTAAGCATCTGCCTTCAGCTCAGGTCATGATTTCGGGGTCTTGGGATCCAGTCCTGCATCGGGCTCCCTGCTCAGCGGGGAGCCTGCTTCTTCCTCTGCCTTTGTCCACCCCCCATTTCAAATAAATAAATAAAATCTTAAAAAAAAATTTGAGGGGTACTCATCAGGAGTGCAGGAGAGAGGGATGCAGGGCTCTTGGCTCCTGTTCCAGGAGAGAGGCAGGGGTGGGTAGACAGGTTCACGCAGCCGGCTGGGCAGTGACCCAAGTGTGACTCACAGCTGCTGGTCAGCGCCAGGTACAGGAGATGGGCCCGCCGGGTGATTCCTACAGGCAAGTGGCAGGGAGGAGGCGGAGACCAGGAGACAGGGTAGAAGAGCTGGTGAGATAACCGGAAAGAGGCGAAGTCAGAGTAGGGACGCTGCAGGATGCCCGTGGCCAGCAGAGGTGGAGCGGTCCTGGGCGGCTTTGTCACTTCTGGGAGAGGGGGCAAGGGCCGAAGACCTTCCATACGAAGCAAGGAAGCACTAAGAATCCAGTGGGAAGCGTCAGCCAGTGCAGTCCCTTTCTTTCTGGTCAGCCAAAGGGCTTTTTTTGACCCAAGAGAGAGAGAGCCAGTCATATCCACATCGAGGGAAAACAGAGCCCTAGAACATAGTTTTCATCTTGTGCTGGGAGGGACTGAGGCTGGACCTAAGGAAGAGCTTGAGATTCTCAGACAACAAAAGAGGTCATGGAGCCCTTTCCCAAGATGGCCAAGCAGAGGCACGGCACAGAGGGGGGATGAGGAGAGGGGCAACTCCCCAAAGAGAGACGTTGTGGAGAGGGAGGGCTCTGAGCTGGGCCTTCTAGCCCTAACCCTGCAAGGTGGCAGGCCTGGCAGGGTCGAGAGCCCAGACTCTTAGAACTGCCCTCCTTGGCCCCCAGGACTGGGCTCCTTCTCGTGTCAGGACCCTCCCCACCTCTGTAGCAGCTGTCCTTAGAAAGTTCTTCCTTAGGGGCGCCTGGGTGGCTCAGTTGGTTGAGCGTCTGCCTTCGGCTCAGGTCATGATCTCGGGGTCCTGGGATGGAGCCCCGTGTTGGGTTCCGGGATGGGCGTGGAGCCCGCTTGGGATTCTCTCTCTCTCTCTGCCCTCCCCCACCCCTGCACCTGTGCACTCTCTCGCTCTAAAAAAATCAAAAAGAACCAAACGTTCTTCCTTAAATAGAGCTGCAGTTGGCCTTGTTAAAACTTCTAGCCTCTCTTCCTGGTTCTCTTTGAAGCAACCGTAAAGACACCTTCTCCTTCTTCACCCACTGACTCGGACAGCAGCACCTGCCATGCAGCTTGCAAAATCCACGATCGATGCTGATCCTCCCACTGAGCTCGTTAGATAAGGAAGGAGATTCCTCCCCCGAGTCAGATGGGAGACCAAGGCTCTGAGAACCTACAGGCTTTGCAAAGGTCGCCCGGCTGTTAGGCGGAGGGGCCAGCATTGGAATCTGCTCTTAGGCTCTACTTTTTTTAAGCCCATAGAGTTACATGGTGGATAAGAGGCAGGCAGTGCCCCCGTGTCTCCGTGGCCTGCTCTTCCCCACTAACAGTGACGATAATAAGGCAACAGCAGGAGTTGCACAGTGCCTCCTCTGCTGGGTGTTTTTCTCGGGACTTTTCATGTATTAACTCATTTACTTCCCGTAACAACCCGATGCCACATTTAGTCCCATTTTACAGGTGGTGAAGCAGAGGCGCAGAGGATTAAGTGACTGCTCTGAGGCAAACCATCTAAACAGTGGGCATGGCTCAGACATCCGCCTGCAGAGCCGATTAGAACTTAGGTCCATAGTTCCTTGGATGAAATGGTTTCTAGAGCTTTCACCCCCCCGGGCTGTCCCTCCTTGGAACAAGCATTAGTTTGTGAACATCTATTGCTCTTAAAATGTTGCGGCCGGGGTCTCAGCCCCTAAGTCCCTCAGTCTCCCTGCTCCTGCTCGTCTGTCCTGAGCAGAAGAGGGACCGGAGGGGAGATGGCCAGCTGCAGGGAAAGAAGGTTTTGCTGCCCATTCTCAAGTGCTTCTGAGCCCAGAGGCAGAAGTAGTGGGAAAAGCAGGGACCATGAAGTCGGCCAGAGCCTGGGCTCAAATCTTGCCTCTGGGACTTTCTATGCTGAGTGGCCCTGGAGAAGCTGCCCAGGTGATGGATGGTCCTCAGTTTCCATAGTCAAATGGAGATAGTAATGCCTGCCTGACTGAATTGTGTGAGGGCATGCCCACCCTCCAGTGTAGGGCCGTCTGGCAGAGCAGACGGGGCGGGGGAGTGACTGAGTAGGAGGTCAAGGTTCGAAGGCTGGACTGTCTTGCTGAAGCCCCATGTTTGCATTCCTTACTCCCTCCCCTGCCCTGCTCTCCTCTTGGCAGCACCCTCCTGCTTGCAGGATAAGATCTGATGTCATTAGTGGATTTTACTCAGTGTCACTTCTCTTCATTCTAGGTGTCAACCGAAAGGGAGAGAGAGATTTGTTTTCTGAAGGGGTGATATGGGAATGAGTCTCTCCCCCCCAAAAGGAGAGAAGCAGACCTTGAAGAGGGAGTGTTTTGTATGGAGCCCGGCCTCTTCTGGGGGTGAGGGGTGGGGTCTCATCAGAGGCCTCTCTGGAAGGGGCAGGAAAGAGCTGACTGAGTGGGGGGCTGAGGGGAGAACTGGCATGGGGACAGCCTGGGGCTCCGTGGGGAGGAGCAGTGTGGCTAGAGAAGGTGACAGACCACTCTGAGTCGATGATGAGGGTGAGGGGTGTGTACAAGGCAGAAGAGGGGCACAGAGGAACTTGAGACTGCTTAGGGGGATGTGGAAAGGGAATGCTCAGCCAGAGATGTGGTGGCCTATGTGAAAATAACTCCAGCCAAGGTGGGGGACCGGGATTCTTCCTATGTGACCAGGAGAAAGACGGTTGCGTTTCCTGGGCTTCAGGCTCCTGTCCGTGTCTTCCTGCTGTTCAGTGGCTTCTTCATTTTGTGTCACTGAATGTTTTCTTAACCCCCTGAGAGCTTCACGTCGTACGCAGATCTAGGGCTGTGCCCATTTTACAGGTGGGAAAGCTGCGGCTGGATTCCGAAAGGTTGAATTACTTACCAGCATTACCCTGCTGAAGTATGTGGCCGGAACACCAGGACCTACATCTGGTCAATCCTGGCTCTGGTGCTCCTTCTGGGGCAGCTTGCCAACCTCCTCAAGTAGCCAGAGCCGGCAGGGACAGAGGAGGACAGTGTGGTGGAGAGAGCGCTTTCTAACCCGGTTCCTGGCTGGGTGATCTTGAACAAGCCACCTGCCTCAGGTTTTTCACCTGTAAAAAGGAATGACAATAGTATTAGCTGACATGGCCAATAGTTTGCTGAATTACACTGAAGAGTACATGAAATAATGTGCATTCTAATACCACAGTGCCTGGCTCAGCGTAAGTGCTCAATAAAGACTAGCCATTTCTGCCGTCGTTTATAATTACCAATCACAAGCAAGTCTCTGGGAATGTCAAACACACACCTCTGACCTGAGCTACATTTTCTGAGGAGATGAGGGGCAGCTGGAGCTGATGCCTGGGGCCCAGCCAGCTAGACTTTATGAAGGAGAGAGAAACCGAGACAAGTGGAGGAGGTAGTGAGGATATGGCCTAGAGACTGGTTAGGGCCCCTGGGGTTCTTGTAAAACAACCTTGTTTGGGCCCCACCCTTTCCCACGAAACCCAGATCTCTGGCAGTGCCCCTGACACACAGGTTTTTTTTTTTTTTTTTTAAGATTTTATTTATTTATTTGAGAGAGAATGAGAGAGAGAGCACGCATGAGAAGGGGTAGGGTCAGAGGGAGAAGCAGACTCCTTGCTGAGCAGGGAGCGTGATGCCGGACTCGATCCTGAGACCCCAGGATCATGACCTGAGCCGAAGGCAGTCGCTTAACCAACTGAGCCACCCAGGCGCCTTGACACACAGGTTTTTGACTTTTTCCCTTCCCTTCCTTTCCCTTTCCCTCCCTTTCTTCCTTCCTTCCTTTTTTTTTTTTTTTTTTTTTTTTTAGAGACAGAAAGAGAAAGTGTGAGTGAGGGGAGGGGCAGAGGAAGAGGAAGAGAGAGAATCTTAAGCAGGCTCCATGCCTAGCGTGGAGCCCGATGCAGGGCTCAATTTCACCGCCCCTTGACTTTTTCTTTATTTTTTTATTATTTCTTTATTTTTTTAAAGATTTTATTTATTTATTTGACAGAGAGTGAGAGAGCACAAGCAGGGGAAGCAGCAGGCAGAGGGAGAGGGAGAAGCAGACTCCCCGCTGAACAGAGAGCCCAATGCAGGGTTCAATCCCAGGACCCTGGGATCATGACCTGAGCTGAAGGCAGCTGCTTAATGACTGAGCCACCCAGGCGCCCCATTGACTTTTTCTTTAATTGAGGTATAATTGGGTGCGTGGGTGGCTCAGTTGGGTCAGCATCTGCCTTGGGCTCAGGTCATGATCCCGGAGTCCCCAGATCGAGTCCCACGGTGGGCTCCCTGCTCAGCGGGGAGTCTGCTTCTCCCTCTGCCCCTCCTCCTGCTCCTTCTCTCTCTCTCTCGCCTACTCTCTCTTTCAAATAAATAAAATCTTAAAAAATAATTTAGGTATAATTGATATACAATAACATGCACAAATCTTAAGTCTTCACTGAGGTTTGACAATCAAGATCCTGAACATTTCCATTACCTGGTGGCCATCTGAAGTCCATTCCTCTCCCTCTCCCATGGTCATTCTCTGACTTCTATCACCATCAATTAGTTTGACACAATGTGAATTTGGGTTTTTTTGCATGTGTCTGGCTCAACTTACTGATTTTACTGACCTTAATGTTTCTGAAATTCTCCCATGCTTTTTGCCTTATCAGCCTCCTTTTATTGCTGAGTGGTATTGATGGACATTTGGGTTGTTTTCAAGCTTTTTGGCTATTATGAATAAAGCTGCTATGAACATTCACATAGAAGTCTTTATGTTTTCATTGTGCTTGAATAAATAGCTAGGAGTGGAATTGGGTAAAATACCTGGAAGTGCAATTGCTGAGTCTTAAGGTAGATGTGTGTTTAACTTTGGTAGTCGAGGGCTACCAAACGGCCCTCGACTGTGCCATTTTCGACTCCCACCAGCTGCAACTCCAGCTGCTGTCCATTCCCACCAGCATTTGACATTGTCAGTCTTTTAGACGCCCAATTATACCTTAGGTTTAGGCTTTTTTTTTTTTTTTTTTAAGGAGGCTCCATGCTGGGTGTGGAGCCCAATGCAGGGCTTGAACTCAGGACCCTGAGAGCAAGACCTGAGCTGAAATCAAGAGTCAGATGCTTAACTGACGGAGCCACCCAGGCACCCCTAGGTTTAGCCTTCCTAATGGATGTTAAATGGTACCTCCTGCTTCTTTTTTTTTAGAAGTTTGCCTGTCTTAAAATTTGTATTTTTTGTTGAAGTATAGTTGATAGACAATATTCTATCAGTTTCAGGTGTGTACCATAGTGAATTAATCATTATGGTTTTAATTTGCATTTCCCTGAGGACTAATTATGTTGAACACCTTTTCATGTGTTTAGTGACTATTTGTGTATATGTTTTGGTGCATTTTTACTTTTATTATTTTTGTTTTGTTTTGGGTTCATTTAAAAACAATTTGCCTTTTTATTGCTGATTTGTAAGAGGTCTTTATATTGCAGGATAAATTCTTCCTAAGGTATTTCTTATTTTATTTTATTTAAATTCAATTAATTAACATGTCATGTATTATTAGTTTCAGAGGTAGAGTTTAGTGATTCATCAGTTGCTTCCTTAGATATTTTTTATTCCAAAAAACGTTTGCCTACCTCAAGGTCATGAAGATATCTCCGATGTTTCCTTCTAGAATATTTCTGGTTCTGAATTTTATGTCTACGTCTGTGATCCAACCTGACTTAACTTTTGTGTATAAACTGAGGTAGAGGTTGAGTTTCCTTTTTTTTTTTTTCTTCTCAATACAGTATACAGCTGTTCCAGCACCATCTGTTTGAAAAAATTATTTCTCCCATTGAATTGAATTGGTGTTTTGGTCAAAACTCCGTTGACTGTATATGTGTGAGTTTTGTCTGTCCTTACATAAGCACTACATTGTTTTGCCAACTGTGGCTTCACTGTAAGTTTGAAGTCAGATAAAGTACTCCAACTTTGCTCTTTTCCAAAATTGTTTTGAGGGGTGCCTGGCTGGCTCAGAAGAGTGTGTGACTCTTGAGTTCAGGGTTCTGAGTTTGAGCCCCATGTTGGGTGTAGAGATTACTTAAAAAATAAATAAATAAACTTAAAAACAAAATTGTTTTGGCCACTCTACATTCTTTCCATTTCCACATACGCCTTAGAATCAGCCTGTCCGTTTCTTCAGAATGTCTGCTGAAATGTTGATGGGGATTGTGCTGAACCTCAAGACCAATTTGGGAGACACCTTAACTATACAGAGTTTCTGACCCATGAAGTCATGTAACTCTCCATTTGTTTTGGCCTTTGAGTTCTCTCAGCATGATTTTCAGGATAAAGCTCTTGCCTACCTTTCATTAAATTTATTCCTGGTGTTTGATGTTGTTTATGTTATTTAATATGGTTTTGTTTTGTGATTTCTTTTTTCCATCTTTTTGTTGCTATTATGTAGAAATACAATTAGTTTTTGTACATTGGTTTTGTATCCTACAACCTCGTTGAATTGATTAGTTCTAGGTGTGTGTATTTTGTTTTGGTAGATTCTAGCCCTAAGGCACTGCTACTATGGACTTTCATGTTGGAGATGGTAATAGGGCCTGTACTGAGAAGGAATGTGATGATTTATACTGGACAGTGTTTAACTTCTGGTGTTGGGGCCCCACCCATCACTCATTAAAACTGAGTCTTTGATGGGGAGGGGCCGTGTGCGGCATCTGTAAAGTTCCTGGGGAGATTCTAGAAGTGCAGTTAAGCACCCCTAATTTAGAAGGGGCCGGGTGGCAGACGGGCCCAAAGGTCCTGACCCGCACAGCGCGGGTCCGAGCGAGCGTGTGGGCGCAGAACGAGGCCACACCCTCTCCCGCTTCGGAAAAGGGCAGACGAGTTCCGGGTTCCCATCGCGGCCAGGGTGAGTGGGAGGAGAGCGCCCCACAGACAGGCGCCTCCCGCCTCTCCCTTCTGATAAACAGGCCGTAATAAATGCCGTCACCGCAGGGGCTCACGGTCGCCTCCACTGCCCCCGCGGAGCACCTTGTCTACATCCCCACGTCCCCCGTCCTCCGAGAGAGCCCTGGAGCCATCAGAGCTATTCCCCGCCGGCTTCTCCTTGATGAACCGACCTCACCGGTTTCGGGAGAGGAAACTGAGGCCCGCAGGGGCCAGGCACTCACGCGAGGCCGTCCCCCAGTCCGACCCTCCTCCCATTGCCCCTTCCAGGTACACGCAAATTAAAGAGGAGCTGGAGGAGCTGGACCGCATCACAGAGCAGACGCTCTACGACCTGTACAAATACAACTCCTCCAACACCCTGGGGGCCCAACCCCGCGGTCGCCGCGACCTCCGGGAGACCTGGCCGCACCCCCTGGAGCGCCTGGCGGTCCCGGCCCCGCCCTCCCGGGCCCGCCCAGCCCGCAGCGCCGCCTCCATTGTGCGGGACAACAACCCCCAAGTGAACTGGAAGGACTGGAAGATCGGCTTCCAGCTGGTAAGGCCCCGCCCCCGGAGGCCCCGCCCCCGGAGGCCCCGCCCCGCCCCGGCGCCCCGGCCCCTGGGTTCCGCCGGCGCCCTGGACTGGGCTGCCTTTCCGGACCCCGCCTCTGTTGCCTAGCGACGGGGGGCGAGACTTCGCCGGCCCGCTGGCAAAATGCATTAATTAAATAACTATCATCTCTCTGTCGGCTTGTGGGGTCTCCTCGCCCCGGCCTCTGTTGGGAGCGTTCCAGCGGCCGGAAGTCAAATCCGTTGTGGGAAAAGCACCTTTCCGAATCGTCAGGCCCCACTGGTGGGATTCAGTTGGGACCCATCAGTAGGGAACTGGGGCTCTGCCGGCCTAAGAGCGAATAAGGAGACAGGAAAAAGACTTAAAAAAAGTGTTTTATTAAAAAATAAAATGGAGAATAAGCGGAAGTGGGAGAGTAACAGAGGAGAGAAGAGAGACCCCGTTTGGGGAGAGTGGACCATACAGCCAGGAAACCTGGGTTCTCGTCCTGGTGCAGTTGCGAGGGCAAACCTCTTGATTCCTCGGTCTTCCCATCAGTAAAATGGGGAGACGAATGTTTGCTCCACCCTCTCGCGGAGACTATAAATGACCCACAAGGTGTGTGTACAGCTCCCGGTCTCCTTGGCCAACCACTCCCTTAAGCCCATGCTTTCCTGGTCCGCTGTCCTCCGGGCTTCAGCTTCTGTCTGCCTTCTGTTCTTCCCCACTCCTGGCTCCCCAGCCCTGTCTATCAGTCCTCGGGACCCCAGACCACTCATCCTTTGAACTCAGCCTGCCCTGCAGCCTGTCCCCTGCGGCTGGCCCTCTGACACTCTGTGGTCTCTGTGTCTAGTGCAACCAGAACAAATCGGACTGCTTTTACCAGACTTACTCGTCAGGGGTGGATGCAGTGAGGGAGTGGTACCGCTTCCACTACATCAACATTCTCTCGCGCCTGGGGGACACTTCTCCGTCCCCGGGGGAGGACATGCTGGACAACTTCATCTTCGCCTGCCGCTTCAACCAGGCCTCCTGCAATCAGGCGTGAGTCCCTCCTGCCTTGCTCCCTGCTCCCCACAGGGTCTCCTTCCCCGAGGCCCATCTGAGACTCATATGGGCAGCGCCTAGGAAATGCTCGGTGCAGGGAGGAGAGGAAAGCGCCTCAGGTCCACACCTCTGTCCCGTGGATTATCCTGCAGGGCTTCTGCCGCTCTTGCTGCCTGCAGGGCTGGGTCTGAGTCAGACAGCTGAATATGGATGCCCTGGGAAGGCTGGAGTTGAGCCCTGGCTTTGAGACTCCAATGGCTGGAAGCATGCTTCTCCATCTTTCTAAGGCCTCTTTGTCACTAGCCCCAAACTCAAGAGTGCCTGGAAGGTCATCTTCTTGGAGAAGGTGGACAGTAATGGTTTGGTGGAAATAGCATGGATTGAATGAGGGAGCGAACCTGGGTCCCTGCTCTGGCTCTGTAACTTCCCGGCCAGGTGACTCTAGGCATTTCACGTCACTCTGCAGAGCCCGTTTGTTTGTTTGTTTGTTGGTAAAATGGGGGTGGGGGTGGGGGTGGGTGGGAAATGAGATCCATTCAATGTTCATCCAACCAATACTGTTTACTATCTGGGCTGTGTGCCAGTCACTGTTTTAGGAATTTGGGATACACCAAATGGGAAAAATATATATAATCTTTGGCCTTTTGGCACTTTTTTTCAAGCGATGAGGATGTTGATTATACCCATCTCCAAGTTCATGAGATAAGTGTGAGGGCATTTTGTAAACTGCAGGGAGAAATGGGTCTCATTGCTCTTGAACTCCAACAGGTGAATGTGGCTTGCCCTAGGCCGCCAGGCCAGCCCTAGCCAAGGGCTTCCCACTCCCCTGCACTGCCCGCCAGGCATTCCCTCTGCCAGAACTTGTCATTCTGTCCTTGGAAAGAGGTCATGGCAGGTGGCAGCCTCTGGCCTCTCCTACCTCCGCCTTCCCTTCTCCTCCTGCTCCTTAATCTTCACGTTCTCAGGTGCCATCTCGCTGCCTCTGCCAGGCTGAGGAAGGGTGCTGAGGGGCCCTTCCTTCTCATGTCGCTGCAGCATGGCAGCAGGGACAGGTGTCACCTGCTTCTGCCCCCACCCTCACCTGGCACACGCACACTGGCCAGCGCACGATTCTGTTCCTGTTTCTCGTCCTCATGTTTGTTTGAAGACAGGCGCTACCTGCTGGGAAGCTTACACCTGCCGCCTAAATATCACCTTCCCAACGGTCCTCTCACTGTGCCAGCCCCGTGCTCCTACCTCCCCATCAGCGGCAAGTCCAGAGTTCATCTCGGTCTTGACGGTTAGGTCACTTCCTTAGCTCAGAGCCTCGTCATATCTCATCCGGCTTATTATAATCCCCTCACCTCCCATTCGTCTTTCTGACTCCAAATCCTCTCTTTATTCTGTAGCTCTTCCAGTTAGTCCTGCTTAAAATCCTCCACTGTCTCTCATGGCCTCCGGAATCGAATTGAAGCCCCTTATCATGGCTTTTTCCTTCTCTCCGTAATCTTTTCTTTAATGCCAGCTTGGTCGAGATACAACGCACCATAAAATTTATCCTTTAGATGTATACCATTCAGTGATTTTTAGCATAGTCACAGAATTGTGCAAGCACTATCTAGTTTAAGAACATTTTCCTCACCCTGAAAAGAAACCCTGCACCTACTAGCAGTCACTCTCCCCATTCCCTCCCCTCCTCCAGGTCCTGGAAAGCGGGAATCTACTTTCTGTCTCTATGGATTGCCTATCATGGGCATTTCGTATACATAGAATCATATTCTATGTGGCCTTCTGTCTCTGGCTTCTTTCACTCAGCACAATGTTTTCAAGGCCCGTCCATGTTGTAGCAACACTTCATTCTTTTTAATTTTATTTATTTTTTAAAGATTTTACTCATTTACTTGAGAGAGAGAGAGCATGAATGAGGGTTCTGGGGTTGGGGGGAAGCAGAGGGAGAGGGAGATGCAGGCTCCCCACTGAGCAGGGAGCCTGTCACACGTCTCGATCCCAGGACCTTGAGATCATGACCTGAGCCGAAGGCAGACGCTTAACCGAATGAGCCCCTCAGGCGCCCCCCTACCTTTTTAAAAAAGATTTATTTATTGGGTTGGGTGGCTCAGTCGGTTAAGCGTCTGCCTTCGGCTCAGGTCATGTTCTCAGGGTCCTGGGATCGAGCCCTGCATCGGGCTCCCTGCTCCGCGGGGAGCCTGCTTCTCCCTCTCCCACTCCCCCTGCTTGTGTTCCGTCTCTCGCTGTGTCTCTCTCTGTCAAGTAAATAAATAAATAAAATCTTTAACAACAACAATAACAACAAAAAAGATTTAGGGCGCCTGGGTGACTCAGTTGGTTAAGCGACTGCCTTCGGCTCAGGTCATGATCCTGGAGTCCCGGGATCGAGTCCCACGTCGGGCTCCCTGCTCAGCAGGGAGTCTGCTTCTCTCTCTGACCCTCTTCCCTCTCGTGCTCTCTATCTCTCATTCTCTCTCTCAAATAAATAAATAAAATCTTTAAAAAAAAAAGATTTATTTATCTGTTTGGGGGCGGAGGGGCAGAGGGAGAGGAGGAGAGAATCTGCAAGCAGACTCCCCACTGAGCAGAGAGCCTGACACAGGGCTTGATCCCATGACCCATGAGATCACCACCTGGGCCAAAATCAAGAGTTGGATGCTCGACTGACTGAGCCGCACTCAGGCGCCCCAGCACTGTCTGTCGGACCTGTCTGTGCCCTCTCTCCCCTGAGCAGGGCTCCCAGGCCCTTCAGGACGGGCCTCTGTTCACTTCTGGAGCCTCTTCTTCCATCCCTAGCACTTCCTAGGACGGGCACCCGTGTTCCACATCTCTGGGCTTTTGTTCTTTAAGGCCAAAGGAATAGTCCAGATCATCTCGTTCCAGTCTCCTCACTTGATAGATGAGGAGGATAAGCTTAGAGAAAATGACTCGCTCAGGGCCACCCCAGCAGAACCCTGCTCATTCCCGCCCTGGGGTCTGACCTCCAGCTCCACGCCCCACCACTGGTCTCACTCTGTCCTCTAACTCTGTTCCCTCCCAGTTCTCCACTTCATTCGTTCAGCCGCTATTTATTATCCATCTCCTCTATTGTCTCTATGCTGGGAACTATGCAGTTAACCCAGAGATGATACAGAGATGAGTGAGGTGTGACCCCTGTCCTCCAGGAGATCACAGTCCAAAGGGGTAACTAAGATTTAGACATGTGAGAAGCTAAGGAAACCGCTAAAGTCTTCATGATGCAACACAGTGACACAAGAGAGGTCACAAGGCCAGTGAGGTCAGGTGGCCTGGAGGGAAGAGACTGGGCTAGAAGGTAGAGGACCTGTGTTTGAGTTCCAAGTTTGTCATCACTGTTTGTGTGACCTTGGGCAGCTCCTTGACCTCTCTGAGCCCTGGCTTCCTCTTCTGTGATGTGGGGGTGATGCCCTCCCAGGCTATTGGTTGGAGTGGCTTAGGGAGCGTGGGTAAAGCTCCCGGGGTGTGTTGGCACATAGTAGGTGGTCAGGAAACAAGGGTCACTGGAGGGCCTGCTCTCTCTGACCCCCTACACTTTCCTTTCTGATCCTACTCTCTCCCTCTCCTGGATAGGAATTACTCTCACTTTCACCACCCGATGTATGGGAACTGCTACACTTTCAATGGCAAGAACAACTCTAACCTCTGGATGTCTTCCATGCCCGGGATCAAAAATGGTGAGCCCTTCCTCCTTCCCACCATCCCTGGCCTCTGCCTCAGGGCTTCCCCTGGCCCTGCTCACCCGCCTTTATCCACCTCGTGCTCACACCTTCAGAGTCGCCGTGTGCCGCGTGGCCTCCCCACAACGTGCCTATCTCTATCCTGGGAGGAGTCTTCTCAGTTCTTTGCCCCCATGGGCACCAGAGCCGATTCCAGGTGTGATAGGAATCCTGTCCCAGTTCTGCCTGCCCGCCCCCGAATCCAGCTCAGGGCTCGCCAAATCCCTACGTGGGTCTTCCTGGCTTTGCCCTCCCCTGGAGCATTAGAGCCTGGGCAGGTGGGAGAGGGGGTTTCCGTCCCCTCCCACTTCTCCAAGACCTCCCCCACTCTGCTCCCTCTGCACCCCCAGGCCTGTCCCTGACGCTGCGCACAGAGCAGAATGACTTCATCCCGCTGCTGTCCACGGTGACTGGGGCCAGGGTGATGGTGCACGGGCAGGATGAGCCTGCCTTCATGGACGACGGCGGCTTTAACTTGCGGCCTGGCGTGGAGACATCCATCAGCATGAGGAAGGCAAGGGTGCTGCCTGGGAGGCCTGGGAGGAGAGCCGCAGGTTGGAGAGGGCAGGAGAGGTGACCCGACAGCCAGAAGACCGGACAGGGAGTTCGTGTGGAGTGGGTCTGAGGCGGGTGGAGGTCTTCAGGAGCAGAATCGGGAGCGAGGGCCTGGAGAAGTAGGGACCTGAGGAGGGACCGTGGATGGGAGTGCCGAGAACGGTTCAGGACGTGCCTAGAGTTCCCAGGGCGCTCTGTCCTTGCAAGTAGCACCGGGATGGGCACTGGGGGCCCCTGGGGGCATGTTCTGAAATGGCGAGGCAGACCAGAGAGGCTGGCAGGGTAGGAGATATAAACCCTCTGGACTGAGGGAAGACAGAGAATTCAGGAAGGGGCCCGGGCCACTTGCTCTGACCTCTGACCTCTGACTTCATTGTGTGTGTGGGTGCGCAGGAAGCCCTGGACAGACTTGGGGGCAACTATGGTGACTGTACCAAGAATGGCAGTGATGTCCCTGTGGAGAACCTTTATCTTTCCAAGTACACACAGCAGGTGAGACCAGCCTGTTTCTATGGCAACCATCCCCCAGGCCTGCCCTGTTGGCCCATCGAAAGTTGGAGGGGTGTATGTGTGTATGTGTGTTGCAGGTGGAAAGTGGGGTGCGGAGAATGGTTTGTCCTACCCTTCTGGGGCTGTGTGGGGGGAGGGCAGGCCTGAACCCCCTTTCCCACCACCCCTGTCTCCTCCAGGTGTGTATCCGCTCCTGCTTCCAGGAGAACATGATCAAGGAGTGTGGCTGTGCCTACATCTTCTATCCGCTGCCCAAGAATGTGGAGTTCTGTGACTACAGGAAGCATAATTCCTGGGGTGAGACCACAGGGAGCCCCTGGTCTGCCGCTGGGCCCCAGGGCTTTCTTGGAGCGGAAGTGTGTGCTTCCTTCTGGGTCCCTGTGTGACGCTAACTCTCTCTCTCTCTCTCTCCTGCGTTCCAGCCCTTAGACTCACCTCTCAATTTCTTCTCACTCTCTCTCTCTCTCTCCTCTCTCCCTGTTCCTCCCTCTCAGCTTCTCTCCCTGCATTTTGGCTTCTCTGTGTTTATAGAGAATCGCCCCATTTAAAAATGACTCACAGCATAAGGCAGGCAAAGCACATGAGGAAAGTCTCCCTCGCTCACTCCACACTCTGCCTGCTGAGGTTCTAGTGCACACTCTGCCAGGAGCTTCCCCGTCTCACTTGCCAGGTGCTGGGCAAGGCACAAGACCGCTCACTGGGTGCTGGAAGAAAATACTAGAAGTTACATGTATCTATCCAATTCCCTAACATCTTCCCTTCTATATATGTTTTATAATGTACCTAATGGATCAGTTCTATAGTAGCAAGTATGGAATTTAGAAATCAATACATATAGAGTTACTCATTTAAGATTTTTTTTAAAAGATTTATTTATTTGGGGGGGAGAGAGAGAGCACATGGGGGGGTGGGGAGGTGCAGAAGGAGCGGCAGAGAGGAACCCAAGCAGACTTTGCGCTGAGTGCAGAACCTGACACGGGGCTCGATCTCCCAACTCTGAGATCACCACCTGAGCTGAAACCAAGTGTCAGAGGGGTGCCAACCAGGCACCCCAATTTAAGAATTTTTTTACCTACTGGAGGGCACAATCAAAAAAGTTTGGAGAGCACTGAAATCTCCTTTGTATCCTGGTTTAGGAGTAGACAAATCCCTGTTCCTTTCTATAACTATAGCTGAGTTACGCTGCATGGAAGCTCTGTTCTAGGAACCTAAGAGGGAGGAAAATCCCAAACAAGAAACTAGAAAGTAGAGGACTGGCAATCCTGGCGCACATGCTCTTACTTGGTGCAACTGACCGGTCCTCCCCAGGTCCTCCTCCCCCGGGGCTCTAGCTAGCACTCAGGAGGCATCTCAGCTCTCCTCCTGCTGGTGGCCATTGCTGGAGGAGATGAGCCTCCACATGTGTAAGGGGACGGGGCAGACCCCTCTCTTGGTTCTGTCCCTGTGGATTTTTCTGCCTCCTCCCTTCCCTGGGTGTGCTCCCCACAGATCTCTCCCCTGCCCTGTACTTGGTAGTTCTGGCCTCCTGTTCTCATCTCTCCTGCCTTAGGTCAGAGCGCACCAGAGCTGGAGGGAAACTCAGGGGCCATCTGGCCTCACCGGCTCCTTTCTCAGATGAGCAGGCTGAGGCCCAGGGGGAAGATGTGATGTGATGTCCCCCCTCCCATGTGCAGAGCAGGGACTCCCCACCCACTGTGCCTCGCTGCCCCCAATGATTGCTAAGTGGCTGTGAGTTTGAGGATCTGTGAGAGAAAAATAACGATGCTGATTGTTGAGAAGCCAGGAGGATGGGGGAGAGGAACTGGGGGATACGGTCTGCTGTTTCCTAAGGACTCCTGACTCCCCAGAGGAAAGGGCCCAGCTGTCCCCCACGCTTTGCTGTTCCAGCCCCCCCCCCCCCAGTCCTTGCAGACGAAGCCATTTGGGGGTCAGAAATGGAGGACTTCCAGAACGGGCAACAAAGTAGCAAGAATGACACAATAACCTTGCTTGGAACTTGGCAAATAGGGGAGAAGGGGGATCCATAGACTCATCCCCCACCTTTTTAGGTAACAACTTTATTGAGATCATTTCTGTCCCAGGTAATTCACCCATTTAAAGTGCACAATTTGATTTTAGTATAGTTTTAGTTTTCAGTATAATCATGGAGCTGTGTGGCAGCCACAGTCAAGTTTAGAACATTTCCATCACTCCCAAAAGAAACTTTTTACCCATTAGCACTCTCTGAGCTTCCCGTGTCCTGCACCCGCAGCCCCCTGCCCCACCCCTGGGAACCACTAATCTACTTTCCGTCTCTACAGATTTGCCTATTCTGGACATTTCATGTGAATGGAATCCTGTACTATGTGGTCCTTTGTGACTGGCTTCTTGTATTTAGCATAGCATTTTCAAGGGTCATCCACCTTGTGTCATCTATTGGCACTTGGTTCCTTTTCAGGGCTGAATAATATTCTGTCGTATAGCTCCGCCTTGTGTTTTTACCCGTTCATCAGTTGACGGACACTTGGGTTGTTTCTATTTCCTGTTTCTATTTTGTGTGTGAACATATGTTTCAGTTCTCTTGGGTATATACCTAGGAGTGGCGTTTCTGGGTCATCTCGTAACTCCGTGTTCGACATTTTGAGGAACTGCCAGACTCTTTTCCAAAGTGGCCGCACCATTTCACGTTCCCAGCAGCAATGTAGGAAGGTTCTAGTTTCTTCACATCCTCCCCGATACTTATTTACTTATTTTTTCAATGGCCATCCTGGTGGGTGTGAAGTGGCATCTCATTGTGGTTTAAGCTCATATTTCTTACACAGTTGTTCCTGGTTTTCTTTTTGATTTTAGATTTTCGTCCCTATCTTACTCATCTTTACATAGGTGTGTCCTGGGTTGTTGGTTTTTTGTTTGTTTGTTTGTTTGTTTTGTTTTTTTTTTTAATTTTCCTGACTTAGCCTAGTTTCTTAAACACCTTTTCGTGCTAGCACTCAGGAGGCATCCCTGTAATACTACTTGTGATGTGGGTACCCTTGTATCTTGGGACACCTCTTGGGTCTGGGGTGGAGAAGGTGGAGGTGCCCCAGGAAAATGGGCACCTGTCTGCACCCATAGGTTACTGTTACTATAAGCTTCAGGATGCCTTTTCCTCGGACCGTCTGGGCTGTTTCACCAAGTGCCGGAAGCCATGCAGGTGAGTGTCTCCGTCCCCTGGGGCACAGGTTGGCTAGCTGGCCACTTGGCTGGGGAGAGTCCAGGGTACTTGGCTAAGCCTTTGAGCGGGAGAACCTCACCTCAATCACTGAGTTCCTTTCTCCATCCCCAGTGTGACTGGCTACAAGCTCTCTGCCGGTTATTCACGATGGCCCTCAGTGACATCCCAGGTAAAGTGGGGAAGGGGAGGGATAGGGGATGTGTGTGTGTGTGTGTGTGTGTGTGTGTGTGTGTAACACACTGTGGTCTTCTCTGGGTATGTATATGCATGGGTTTGATGCCACATCCAGCCCTATAAGCCTAAAGAGTATGGGGTGACCCCATTGACACCCCCATTCTTTTCCAGGACTGGATCTTCCGGATGCTATCCCGACAGAACAATTATACCATCAGCAACAAAAGGTCAGTCCTACCCTGGTCTGGCTGTGGAGAGGAGTCCCTGGGAGGGAAAACCAGTCTAGGAGGAGGACGTGATCGGGGGAGGCTGTTTGTGAGGGTCTGAGAAGTTAATCCATTGCCATTTCTTCCTACCCTCTCCTCAACTCCGAAGAAATGGGGTTGCCAAACTCAACATCTTCTTCAAGGAGCTGAAATACAAAACCAATTCTGAGTCTCCCTCTGTCACGGTATGTCCTTATTGAGCCAGCGATTCTCTTGGAGGTCTTAATGGGTGGCTGTCAGGGAAAACAAGGGGGGGTGCCTCTGTGGGGCCACAGGGGTCTGGGCCTTGAAGGTAGAGGAACAGGAAAGGATGGGAGGGTAAGGGTGAGGTTGAGAAGGTTGGAAGAAGGGGAGCTTGGCTGGGGGATGAGGTCTCTGGGCATGGTGAGAGGGAAGGGTGTGCCAGATGGGAATGACTTGGACAGAAGGGGTCCAGGGGACCACCAAGAAGCCAAAAGGGGTGGGTGAGGGCCTCGTGGAACGAGGGATGGGGCTCTTCTTCCACCTCTGCCCTAGTGATCAGCGTGCCCTTTTCCTTCACAGATGGTCACCCTCCTGTCCAACCTGGGCAGCCAGTGGAGCCTGTGGTTCGGCTCCTCGGTGCTCTCTGTGGTGGAGATGGCTGAGTTCGTCTTTGACCTCCTGGTCATCACGTTCCTCATGCTGCTCCGGAGGTTCCGAAGCCGATACTGGTCTCCGGGCCGAGGGGGCAGGGGTGCCCAGGAGGTGGCCTCCACTCCAGCTTCCTCCCTCCCCTCCCATTTCTGCCCCTACTCCACATCCCTCTCCTCACCCCCACCAGGCCCTGCCACCTTCTCAGCCTTGACAGCCCCCCCGCCTGCCTATGCCACTCTGGGCCCCTGCCCTTCTCCATCCAGCTTGGTGCGGACTGACTACTCTGCCTATACTCTGGAGGAGCCCTGCGTGGGAAGGAGTGTGTCCCCCATCCACCCAAGGCAGGCGCTTCCCCTGGTGGGAGGGGACCAGGCTTGGCAGGATGAGAGAAAGTTTGGGGACTTCCTCTCAGAACTGCCCCACTGCCTTTGGTGTGGGGGAGGGAAGCAGGGTGGACAAGGGGCTACAGAAATTGCCCAGTGAACAGGGGTCAAGGAACCTGCCCGGAATTGCCCTGTCTTCCGCCCTGTCCCCTCTGGTCCTGCTTCTAGAAGATGCTGATTTCCCTGCCCGAGCGCAAAGGAGTCCACTTTTCCCTTGGATCAGCCAGGCCAAACTTGGAGCTTCGACAAGGAACCTTCCTAGGAAACCACTGGCGACCGGAAACAAAAACAAGGGCACACAAAGGCATGCACACGTCCTACCCAGAGATGACTGAAGCCAACCCTGGGCCTCGCCACGCTGCTTTCCAGTGACATGTTTGCTCCTCTTCTTGAACTTGAGTGGGGAACCCCACCCAAAAGCCCCCTTTGTTAGTTCTTGGGCAATTCTCCTTCCCAGGGCAGGGGCTGGAGCAGACCGACCTAGTAAAGGCTTGGCCATGCCTAGTTGGCCCCAGGACTCTTCCAGCCTCATCTACCCTGCGCCCCAACAGAGCCATACCCCAGTGCCTCTGCGTCCTTCATACCTCTGCATATTGGCCCGAGTTCTTTCCTCAGCCTGAAGCCTTCCACACCATCTGGAGAGTTCCTATGCATCCCTTACAACCCTATTCTGGCACCACTACTTCTGTGAAGAGTTCTGCTCCTTCTTGTCTTCCCCAGAGTTGATCTCTTCCCTCTCCCCTGGACTCCCATAGCACGGCATAACATCTGTTGGAGGGTTTATGTTGGCTTATGCTTTCTTGTTCCTTTGTGTCCACCTGCCCAGCTAGACTGTGAGCTCCTTGTGATCAGGGACAGAGTCTTGTTCATTTATGTATCCTCAGGGTCTAGCCCAGTGTCCCGCTTGGAGCAAGTAGGCAGGTGCTCAATAAACGTTTGCTGCATAAGGCATGTCTGGAGAGCTGTACGGGGGCACCATCGAGGGGGCAGGGAGTGGCTGCAAGTCCCTGGGTCACTGCCCAAGCTCCTTGGAGGTCCCAGGGTGGGGCGAGGGGCCAGACTTCCATAGCCCTTGGCTTCACTATGGAAGCAGCCATTCTTGAGGGGCATTGGCAGAGACAAACTGGACCTCCAGCTCTGCCATGGGCATCGCTGGGCATCTGCTACGTGGCCACCACCATGTTAGGTGTGAGGGCGAAGCCGTGATGCCGCTCCCCTCAGGACACCTCCTGGGCAGTGCTTGGGATGACTCACCCTCGTCCACGGTTTGAACTTCCTTTCCCTCCCCAACTTTGCTTACCGTCATCAGTCATCCACCTCTCCAACTGCTAAGTGCAATTGGAGTGACCCTCCTCCTAGTCCCAAGGTAAGGCCCTCACCTGCCCACCTCCCCATCAACTGCCCGGTAGTCCGCGGGGGCGGGGTGCAGCAGAGGATGAGACTCAGGCCAGTTCCTTCTGGAACCTCAAAGCCTGGTATATTCTTATTCTCTCATCATTGCAGAGAGCAGCAGCAGGAATCCACCTGCTTTTAGTAGAGGAGAAACAGAGATGTGTGAGTGGAACCCCAGTTTTTGGAATCCCGGTTCCCTTCTCCACTCTAGCCTCAGACCTGGAACCCGGAAGTTACTCTCCCTCATCATCTTCGAGGACACCTCCCTGCTGCCTTGGTCTTACCCCCCTCCATCACAATCTTCCCTGTCCTGAGGAGCCACGGGAACCTTGCGGAAAGGGGAAGGTGGTGAAGGGAGCGGAGAGGTGGAAAAGGTTGTGACCAGGCACTGACGTGAGGACTTCTGACTTCCCTTTCCTAGATTCGAGCCGATGAGGGGAAAATGGTGGTGTCACAACAGTCTCCTCGGACCGAGCCCTCAGGTTCAGCCTGTCCTTGTCTGCTCTCTGGGCCTTGCCCCTCCTGGTCCCCAGCCCCTCTCCTCTGGCTGCAGGACGAAGCTGGCTCTATTGTGGATGAGCTCACTCAGCTCCTCCCCACCCCGCCACCCCCCAACAGCCCACACTGGAGTTTCTCCTGGCCCAGTGCATTTCCACCCTGAGCTGTTTATGTCTTATCTATACATACCCTTGGGCCCCAGGGTTAGGAGTCAGAATGGGTGTCAGAGAAGAAAGGCTTTCGGTTGCCTTCTTTTCCTTATTGAGGAGGTTGGCAGGTGACGTGACTTGCCCAAGCTCCTAATTCTTACAGAACCAGCCAGATCTCCTGCTATGACCCATCCTGTCTCCCTGTGAGACATGGAGTCAGATGACAGGGCTGGGGCTAGAACCCAAGTCACCCAGACTTGGAGTCCGGTGTCCTTTCCATCACTCTGCTGCTGTGGGGTGTGTGTGTGTGGCGGGGGGGGGGGGGGTGGGAGGGGGGGGGGGGGGGAGACATGGCAGGGGAGAGGGGTCTGTGCTCTTTCCTCTTCATCTGTTGCTCCACAAGCCCTAGCAGCCAGTTCCATCATCCCCTAGTTCACCCCTCTCCTATTTCTCCATCTCTGCCATTCCCTCCCTCACCATTATTTCTTCTTCCCCTGGAGGGGTCATGGCCACATTCTCACCTCCTCCATGAGACTAGCCTTTCCTATTCCTACCAGCACCCACCTCTCACCATCTTTTTGAGACAGAATTTTATTGAACAATTTAATACCACATTTTTCAAAATTTAAAGTAAATACACATTTATCCTAAACAATGAAAGAAACTCTCTTTTGGTGTCAGGCTATGTACAATGGCTTTGACAGTTGGCACAGACTATTAAAAATTCCTTGTAACATTAAGATAGGACATTAAAGTTGTTGTTAATTGGGAATTCTGCTCATTGTGCAACTCCTAACATTGCTACCACTTATTGAATGCTTAATATATGGTAAACACTTCTTTTTTCATTTTTTTTTAAAGATTTTATTTATTTGAGAGAGAGAGAATGACAGATAGAAAGCACGAGAGGGAAGAGGGTCAGAGGGAGAAGCAGACTCCCCGCCGAGCAGGGAGCCCGATGTGGGACTCGATCCCGGGACTCCAGGATCATGACCTGAGCTGAAGGCAGTCGCTCAACCAACTGAGCCACCCAGGCGCCCAACACTTCTTTTTTCAGAAGCTGGAAAATGGGGTGACATCAGCCAGGGGTGGGGGACATCTGAGCTCCATTTTCACCTACAGATGCCCCACCCTTGGGATCAAAGAGGGGAGGCCAGGGAGAGCCACGGAGGCTGGAGTCCAAGAGGTGGGGTCAGATCGTAGATTCAGGGGAGAAGGGGCCAGAAGCTCTGATTCCAAGTCACAAAGACCTCTCCGGTCTCCCTGCATTTAGCAACCTCAGCGGCTGGGGGATCTCAGGCCTTAGCTGGGTATTACGAAAGTCATTGTGCCCAGAGGATATGTGGGTGAATGTTGTGGGACCCTTGTTGTGGGACTCATCTGGGATATATCCTGCACAAAGCGGGGTGGTGTGAAATACCCAGAGTGTGGTGTCTGACTCAAGGGGACAGATAGAAAAGTGGTAATGTTGTCTATAATAGCAAAACAGGCCCTTGGACTGAAGTTGGGGCTCAGAGGTTTCAGCCGGCTGTGCAGAGAACATGCCTTGTGTGTCTCCGGGCCTCGGTTTCCTTACCTATAAAACAGAGGGCCGTGGTAGATTATGTCTAAGGTCAATTTGGATTTATATATCAGAATATTTGGGAGAGGGGCACTGAGAACGTACTGGTAAAACGCGATCGAGATATCTGTAATTTCCAAAGCAGTTTCACAGGTATGATCTCATTTATCCTCATGACATCGTTTTCCTCGTGTAGGTGGGCCAGGCGATGTTACTGTCACTTGGTAAATGAGGCTCGGTGGAGGCTTTGCCTCAGGTCCCCAATTTTTTGTGGCAGAGCCACGATCAGCAGCTGGGGCCCCCGGCCAGGCAGAGTGGATGAGCCCCGGAGTGGGTGGAGGGTGTCAGGGCCCCAGGCAGGGCAGAAAACTAGGGTGAGGGTTCACTCGGAGTCTGGATTGGAGGGCTAAATACCCAAGAAAGTGGGAGATCAGGGTGTCAGTGGAGAACTCTGGGGCAAGGGAAGAGCTACTAAGGAACACTGAGTACCTGTCATGGATCAGACCCTCAACCTGTCCTGTCTCAGTAAACCTTTACAGCCACCCCCTGAGCTAGGTTCTCTCCCTGTGGCAAGTTGGAAAACAGACTCACAGGGTGTAGGTTGCTGGTCCGGCACCAGCCAGCTAAAAAATAGAGCCTTCTGAACTGGAACCCAGTGAATTTGACTCCAGAGCCCCGAGCCGGTTTATTGCTGTTCACGTGAGAAAGGTCGCGTGGCTGGGTGAGTGAGGAGGGGAGGGGCTTATGCACCTCGGCGTCGGCTCGGGAGGGGTCGGATTGGTGGGTTGGGGGCCGGGGGCCGCCAGATCCGGGACTCGGGCGCCTCTGACTGAGCTCCAAAGGGTTACAGCCCTTCGCCCCCTCCTCCCGCCTCCTCCCTTCTCCGCCCCCAGGCTCTTCCTGTCCCGCAGTTGCAACACCCCATCTGCCACTCTCCCTGCCCTCCCACCTCCTCGCTCCTCTCGGCTTTAATTTTCTCCCAGTTCGCAGGACTCGGGCTCCAGCTCTGGCCTTTGGGGTTGGAGGACCCGGCCCGGGACCGAGCCGTGATCTTCACCCCGGTCTCCACCTCAGCTCCCCTGCCCGCGGCCCCGGGCTCCTCTCGGGACCTGCCGGGCCCGCGCATCCCGGACTCCGCCGCCGCCGCCGCCACTGCCTGAGCCCTGATGGGGGAGTGAGAGGCCACAGCTGGCCGGACATGGGCCTCCCCACCGTGCCTGGCCTCCTGCTGCCACTGGTGAGCCCCGCGACCAGGGCCCAGTGGGCTGGGGGAGGGGAGGAGGGCGCCGCCCGGCAGGAGTGGGCCCTCGCCCAGGCCCCCTCCCCCCCCCGCCCCGGCCTCGGGCCAGTGTGGCCCCACTTCAAACGCGGCCAGACGTTCGGGTTCCCCATTCGGCCGCCGGCCCTGAGTCGGAGGCCAGGGGGACAGTGAAAGAGAAGCCGAGGACAGCCAAGGAAGTTTGCTGGGGCCAGGAGGTGGCCGGGAATGTGGGGGCAGGTGATCCCCGAGGGTGGGGTAGATTCGGGAGAGTAAGGAAAGGGGTGGAAGAAGGACATTCAGGCCTCGGAGTCCCGATGATTCAGAGTTCTGTCCATCGGTGGGCTGGCCAGCCTGTTGGGGGGGGGCTGGGAGAGGGGGGGCTGCCGGTGGGCCCGGGCTGAGCAAACCCTGGCAGAGGGTAGGAGTTGGATGCTAGTGAAGGGGGAAACTGAGTCCGGGAAGGGACATGGGTTGGTGGGTAAGTTTGGGATGCTGTGTGTGTGTGTGTGTGTGTGTGTGTGTGTGTGTGTGCCTGTGTGGAGGGGGGTATTTGGGAGTAGAGTGGGAACTGGGTAGGGGCAGGGCAACCCCATGGAGAGCATCCCCAGTGCCCTCCCCAGGGCCAGGACGCCCACCTGGAGGCATTTCTCACCCTCTGCCTCTGGCTCTGCTTCTAGATGGGTGGCTTCTGTTGGACAACCAGCACCACCCCCACCTGGTGCCTTGTCCCCCTCCCTGTGCCAGCCTTCCAGCCCCCTTCCCACAGGCCTAAACAACAATGTCTTGGTTTCTTCTTTTACAGCTCGGTTTGGGGAAGTTAGTAGAAAGTTGTTTTCGTCACTGGAAAATGTCCCTTTCTTGTGCCTCAGCCTCGTTTCAATGTATCCTTGATCTCCCTGCCTGTCCTGGAGTCACCCTGTGCCGTGCTCTGAGCCCCTGTCTCCCACCTACTGGGGTGGATTTTCCCGGCCTGCGCTGGCCGGTTTCTTCCATGTCTCTGCCCTTTCCCGGCCTACACCCCCCGCTGTCCTCTCCTCTGGGTCTTGTGCTGTCTCTCCTAAGCATTCCTTCCTTTTCTGTTAGTTTCCCCACGATGGTCTCCTTTTTTGAAACTTTTCCTCTAATGAATCATGGAACACTACATCAAAAACTAATGATGTACTACATGGTGGCTAACTGAACGTATTTAAAAATAAATAAACAAATACAAAAGAAGAAAAGAAACTTTTTCTCCCTGGTTCCTCCCTCTCCCTCTCTTCTCTGCTGGCGTCCACATTTCCAGACCCTGCTTCCCCGGGCAGCACCTCTCTCCATCTAGGCCTCACCGCCCCGCCTCCTGTCTCCCCAGCCCCTTCTCTTGACTCCTCTCAAGGCTGTCCTTCTCCCAGGTGCCTGGTCTTCCTTCTTTTCTCTCTTTAGGAGTAGATCGCTTAGATTCAAATCCTGGCTCCCTCACCGACTAGCTGCCTGAGCTTGGGCAGGCTACAGAACCTTCCATGTCTTAGTTTCTTTATCTCCAAAACGTCTGTAATAAACACAACCTCATAATGTCGTTTTGAAGATTAAATAGATTGATATACAGTTGACCCTTGAACAACACGGGTTTGAACCACGCAGGTCCACTTATGTGCAGATTTTTTCCATTAAATACAGTACTGTCAATGTATTTTCTTTTTATGATTTTCTTAATAACATTTTCATTTCTCTGGCCTACTTGATTGTAAGAATCTGGTATATACTCCCCATAACATACAAAATGTGTGTTAATCAATTGTTTCTGCTATTGGTAAGACTTCCAGTAACAGTAGGCTATGAGTAGTTACGTTTTGGGGGATTCAAAGTTATACATGGATTTTTCATTAAGTGGGGGGCTGGCGCTCCTAATCTCTGCGTTGTTCAAGGGTCAACTGTGGGTTAAGCATTCAACTTAGCAAGTGCTGGGTCTGTGCTAGACATTATTTTAAGTGCTGGGATGACAGCAGTGAACAAAATCGCTGCCCCCATGGAGTCTCCATTCTAGTAGAGAAATAAAGTATAGCATATAGAAAGCACTCAATTAAATGTTCGGTTTGTCTTGTTAGTATTAGTAGTATTGGTAGTAATTGCTTGGTGGCTACTGTGTTTGGAAAACAGAGGGGATGGGTAGTCTGAACAGATAGAGGAAAGTGCCTGGGGGCTGGGGTGGAGCATCCAGCCCCTGTGGGAGTGTGACTGGGAAGGGACCCGAGCTCATCCTGGAGCCTGAAGGGAAACAGAAGGTTTTCGAGGTGTCTGAGCTTTTCAGTTGCTCACCGTTCAGTGGGCAGTACCGAGCACAGGAGTATGCTGTGTCGGGGGGGATAGTGGGGAAGAATACTGGAGAGACTGTGACAAACCTCGTAGGATTTTGCTGTTCTCAAAGAGCTTACAGTCTGGGAGCCAAGACAGCCTGCAGCAAAAAAATGGTTTCAGAACAGTCCGGGGCGGCGGGCGGAGAATACCCACAAAAGCATTTCGATGTAGTGTCCTAGAACACCGATGCGAGGCAGAACCAGGGAAGGGAATGAGCATCATCCAGCTGCCTCAGCTCTGGCTTCAGTGCTCCAGGAGCACCCCCTGCCTAGACCGAAGAGCCTGCAAGGGACTGTCTCTGACCCCGCCGAGAACTGGACAGCATGAGCAGTGTATTCGGCGTAGACCCCTAGCAGCCGAATGGGACCTGGTGCCTAGATGGTGCTCCCTAACTCTTTGTTGCATGAATCAAGGAACAGGCCTTGGTCAGATGGAATGAGGAAGGGAAAACCTCATAGAAAAGTGGATTGGGGGCTGAGATTCGAAGTCACTCACTGGCAGTGTGGCTAGAAAGAAGGGAGACTGGTTGGAGGGAGAGTAGGGGAAGGGAGAGGTGGGATTTTGTGTTGGGGGTGGTGGTGGCAGGAAGCAGACAGAACACCTTGGCTGGAGTGGAAGGAGCATGTTGAGGAACAAGAAGAAATGAGAATGAGAACATTAGAGGGAGTGGGGGAGGGGATGAAGAGAGAATCTTGAATGTGGTCCCAGGTGGAGGAATTCATCCATCCATTCATTCATTCATTCATTCAGAAAGAGTTCCCTGAGGGCCCATGGCGCCTGCGAACATGTTCAGAATAGCAGTGAGGGACCTCTGCAAGTACTCGTTCAGGGAAAGAGTGACCTGTGGAAATGATTTTCCAGGTCAGGTTCTGGAGAAGATGATTCCCACACATGTGGCTACAAGCTGAAGCGCGAACACAGTTAAAGAAGTGAGTAGGATGGATCGGAGCAGGAAAGAGGCTGGTGGCTGGGCAGTCAGCTGGAAGACAGTTGCAATAATCCAAATGCGAGGCAACCCATGGGTATGGACAAGACTGAGAGATCACTGAAGAAGGACTGGCAAGATGAACCGACAGACCCAGGGGCCGCAGGATCGGGACAGGGAGGCCTCGAGGAGAGAAGGGTAGCAGAGCTCTGGGCACTGGTGCTGAGAAGTTGGTGGTGTGACATTTGTCTAGACCAGGAGATGGATCTGTTGAGTGTGGGGCATGTTAAGGGTTCTGGAACAGCCAGATGAAGTGCACACCTAACAGGCTAGAGCAGGGCTTCTCCAACTCTTATCTGCCTTTATATCGTTTGTATGGGCTGCATTCAGTCACCAGTGATGCTCAAAAGGAGAAGAACACTCATCAGACTCTCCAGTGGGGGAGAGAGAGAGTGTGTGTGTGTGTGTGTGTATGTGTGTGAAGGAGTGGGCATGGTTTGAGAACTTTCCCCTGGAGATAAGTGTGTTCTTACAAGGGGGCACTGACTCTCTACTTCCCTCTCTGGGAAGCATTGGCTTCAACTGGAGTGGAGCTCAGATGAGTTGTTAGATAGGCCAATCAGTCTATACTTATTTTGCTCTTCTCATTTTGGGAGCTGAGAAGATACCCAGGAGGATAAGACACTATCTCTGACCACACACGCTCTCTGATTGCTCATCTCATAGAGTTTATGGTCTGTTTGGGGAGATCATATCTACTCACCCAGGATAATTATATTATAATAAGAGCCCAAAGTAGATATAGTTAATTCATGGTATTGAGGTTCACAGGGGGCTGAGCATCTAATGAGCTTGAGCGGAGGAAGTGGCGTTAATGGAGGGCTTCAGGGGAGGGAGGTGGGATCGTGACTGAGCTCTTGGAGGAGAAGCTGTCGTAAGCTCCCCAAAGATTTTGACATTCATAGAACAAACACGTTTTAATTTAATGAACAAATTAATGCAGGGGAAGGGCACAGCGAAGGTCGTGAGGTGCTGGGTCAGGGTTAGACCACAGGGTCGCTCTCTCCGCTTCTCTAGCTTCTCCGCCCCCTTTGCAGCCCCAGCACAGGAAGTCACACTTTAAAGTCTCCCCAGGCGGAAGTTGTGGGGGAGTTGGAGGGGTGCTGGGCCACCCCCTCAACTATCTCTCCACAGGCACCTCCCAGCTTCCTGCCTTTCCCCTGCTCCAGATGACAGGTGCAGGCTGGCTAGGGTCTTGGGGCACAGAGCTTGCTCACCTCCTAATTTAGCTGCAAGATACAGCTGCTGAGGACCTGCTCCCTGGAGCTAGCTGGTGCCAGCAAACGGTACCCACTGGTGGGGGCCTGAGGCCCTGGCTACTAGGGGTCAGAGAGGGCTGGCTGGGGCGCTGCCGGGGGCTATGAGAACCCTGGGAAATAGGGGCTGGCTGTGTTACATCTCTTCTCGCCCGCCTGCTTCCTCACTCCTGGACGTGGGCGTTCAGGGCTCTGGAATGTTTCCTGTGCTGCCAGTGGACTTGGCGGGGGTGGGGGGGGTGTGCTGTGGAGACTCAGAACTGGCCTTATTTCCTAAGGGTTGTTTGGGGACCTCAGGGAGGTCCCCAACCCCAACCCCACTGGCCAGAACCAGCCAAGCTGTGGGAATGCAGTGAACCCCGGGTGGGAGGGCGGCCTTGGTTTGCTTTCTTTTGGAACTGGGGAGTGTCAGGGGGCTCCTGTGAGAACCCAGGGAAAAGGCCTGTCGGCTGGGGACTGGTTGAATGGGGAGGAGGAGCGAGGGCGGGGCCCGGTCTAAAGGAAGGATGCTGAGGGGCGGGAAGGAGCTGAGAGGCCCCTCAGGGAGGGGTGGGTAGTGACCCGATGGGAGGAAGCCAGGGGTTGAGGAGACTTCCCTTTGGGATGGAATGGGAGAGGGAGCCATTTCCCGAAATCTGTGGGCCAAGTGGGACCAGGGTCCTCTGCCTGGCTCTTTTGAGGAGGAGGGGAGGGTCAGGGGGAGGGGGAGGAAGCGCACTCCTGGTGGGGATTGGAGGGAGAGCCTGGCCCACTGGAGGAAGGGCTCACATGGGGTCTTAACGGCTGGCGGGTCCCTCAGTCTTTGTGCTGAGTCATGACCCTTGAGGAGCTGGGGAAGCTGCTGGTTCTCTCTCCCTTCCCCTCGATGCCCTCCCTCCCTGGCCTGAGTCACTGGGCGGAGTTGCTGGGAAAAGATTTCCCTTTCCCGGATCTGACTTAACCCCAAAAGTGCTGGCGAAGGAGGGAGACACTAGGCTTGAGAAAGCCTCTCTCCCTCCCTCGCTCGCTCCCCCGGGAAGCTTATACCTCACAGGCCAGTGGGCCCTGAAAAGCTCCCTACCAAGGCTGTCTCGGAACTGGAGCCCCTAGTTTTTCTCCCTGACTCTGTCTCTGCTGGTTGGCTTTGCTCCTGGGCGTGGGGGGTAGGCGGGCCCGCGTGGAATTTCAAGTGCCAGTAACCTTAGTAACCTTAGCGCCGGCAGCTCTTCTTCAGGGAAAGGAACCACACTTTCAGGATTGGGAAGTTCTTCCCAGAACCACCCCAAACTCTTCCTGTTGCGCTGGACGCCCCAGTCTTGTTCAGGGGAGATAACAGTTCTGGAGTGGGCCAAGGAGGGTGCTGCCCTCCGAGTAGGGGAGCCCAGCCCTGTGGGGCGTGGGGGTGGGGGTGGGGGGGTGTTGCGGCTGTGTTTCTCAGGGTGGCTTCTGTTTGAGGCTGAGGCTCCAGCTTCCAGGCTGCAGCATCCCCCAGAGGGTGCCTCAGAGCATCACATGCCCACCTGCCCACCTGCCCACCTGCCCGCCTACTGGGCTGTGGGCTGCGATGCCCTCCTGTCCCAGACTGGGGTTTCTGTGATCTGTTGCTCCCCAGTGTTTAACACACTTTGAGGACATCCTCTTATCTTTACATAAAGTGGCACTTATAGCAGAGGGAAAACCAAATCAAGACCAAGGGAAAGCTGGAACGAAGTTGACACGAGATCAATGGGCCAAGGCTGGGTTGGAGCTTGACACTGACTCCTGGCTTTGCTGTCCCTGGCTCTGAAGCCAGAACTGAGCAGGTGATTCAGTTGCCCTAGGCTTGCCCCGAGTCCGTAAAACATGCCTCCCAGCATGCCCTGGTGTGCAGATGGCTGCAGGACTCCCTGAGCCACCCTCAGCTCTAGACTTGATGGTCCTTTGAGCCAGACACCAGCCTCTGGCCAGCTCTATTGCGTGTAACCTACATGCATTTGTCCACTCCTGCCTGCCCCTAAACTTCGTCAATCACCAGCCTCTTTCCTGACCCACAACTTTCCCTTTTACTCCCCTCCCCATTTGCCCTGGCCAGCCTGGGGCCTTTGTGCAGATTTGGTGGTAGAAGGGGATATGGCCTGGAGTCTGAGGGCACAATCCTAAGTGAGGTTCTGATAGAGATTTATAAAGAAATTCTTCCTTTTGCTTCTGCCCACTCCCCAGGAATGGTGCCCACAGAAACATCACTTACTTCCACACCAATCCGATTTTATAAAAAACCTTTTTGCTGGTATAACACAACCCAGGAAAGTGCACAGATCCTAACTGTTCACCTCTGTGACTGTTCACAAAGTGAATACACTACGAACATAGCACCGGATGGAGAAACAACACCCCAATCCTTAGGGCTCCTTGTTGGAAGGAAGGGCCATAATTGAGGTAACCTGCCAGTTCTCAATCAAAAAAACATTTCTTAAACACCTGTCCCGCGTCCAGCACTATTAGCTGCTATGGGGAAAGAAGGATAAAATAGAGCCCAGGCTTGGGGTCTACTAGCCTTGACTTGGAGGGACAAAAATTAGTCCCTAGTTGTTCTAGGGAAGAATTAAGCACTGGATCACATGGGGCCAGCTGTCTAAGCTTAGAGAAAGAACGAGTGTGAGCGGGAGTCGCCTGGCCTGGGGAGAATGTTCCACTGAGGAAGGACTTGAGCTGGGAAGGCTTTGGACTTGCTACCTCTAAGGCTCCCACCCACCCTCTCCTGATGGGATCTCCTTTGTCTGATTCTTCCCCAGGTGCTCCTGGCTCTGTTGGTGGAAATATACCCCTTAAGGGTTACGGCACTGGTCCCTCACCTCAGGGACCGGGAGAAGAGAGCTATTCTGTGTCCCCAAGGAAAATATATTCACCCTCGAGATAATTCCATTTGCTGTACAAAGTGTCACAAAGGTAGAAGAATGCGGTTACAGCAAACCTGCTCAGTTATGGGGTCCTGCTTCTTCCTTTGCCTTTTCCAGAGGTTCTAGAACCTAGGGGTCTCTCACCTCCAGTCTCCTAACTTTGCTGCCTCTCCTGGGCTGGGATTTTCTCCCTTCTTTCCTCTGTTAGAGACTTGGGGAGGAGGGTGGCCCTGGCTGTTCTCTCTAGCATGGGTCTCCTTCCTTGAGCTCTAACCCTGCCACCCCATCACAGGGACCTACCTGTACAATGACTGTCCCGGCCCAGGGCTGGACACGGACTGCAGGGAATGTGAAAATGGCACCTTCACAGCTTCTGAGAACCACCTCAGACAGTGCCTCAGCTGCTCCAAATGCCGAAAAGGTGAGTCTCAGGAGGCGGCAAGGGCTCTAAACAGAGCGCCAGGTGGCTCGGTTAGAGCAGTGTGCGTGCCTGTGTCCCTGAGGGCGGACAGATCTCTGCTGGTGGGTGTGGGCGGGAATGCGCGTGCATGGGTGAGTGCATGGGTGGGGACGTGTGTGCAGAGAAAAACACACACACTGCAGTGGGGCAGGGGCTCACACCCCGTCTCCTCCCCTGTCCAGAAATGAACCAAGTGGAGATTTCTCCTTGCACTGTGTACCGGGACACTGTGTGCGGCTGCCGGGAGAACCAGTACCGGCATTACTGGAGTGAAACCCTTTTCCAGTGTGTGAACTGCAGCCTCTGCCCCAATGGCACGGTGCAGATCTCCTGTGAGCATGGCTCTCCTGACCCCGGCCCCCCTCCCTGCCCCAGGGTGGCCCTGGCTCAGGAGGAAGCTCTCCGCCTCTGTGCCCCCTGCTCCCTGATGCAACACTTCCCCTCCTTCCCACTCCCGAAGTCTGTGGGACCACCTCCACTCTCCTGCCCCTCCTGGCTTTCCCCGTGATCCTCGGGGTGCAGGGCGGTCCTCCCCTAGCTGTGCTGCATCTCTCCCCACAGGCAAGGAGAGACAGAACACCGTGTGCACCTGCCACGCGGGTTTCTTTCTAAGAGAGAATGAATGCGTCTCTTGTGTTCAGTGAGTATCTCTGCCAGCTGCTGGGCACTGGATCGGGTGGGGAGGGGGCTTGGGGTGGGGTGCGGTGGCTGCCGGTGAGAGCCACCAGCAGGGCAAGGGAGACACCCCAGGATGCTCTGGCTCTTACTGGCTGTTTGAGTGGTTGATACTTAGTGTCAAAACACCAGATAGTCCTTCCTCCCACACTCCCTCCCCACCCCGGGGGGACTTGCTCCTAAAATCTGAAGAAGTCTTTGGGAATAGAGACTCATACTTCATGGACTTGCAGTTCTTTTATTTTTATTTTTATTTTTTTTATTTTTTATTTTTTTAAAGATTATTTATTTATTCATGAGAGACAGAGAGAGAGAGAGAGGCAGAGGGAGAAGCAGGCTTCCCGCTGAGCGGGGAGCCCGATGCGGGACTCGATCCCAGGACCCCGGGATCATGACCTGAGCCGAAGGCAGACGCTTAACCATCTGAGCCACCCAGGCGCCCTTGCAGTTCTTTTAATTCAGACATTTGGATTGTGGGGTGACAGGGTCTACTACAGTTCATCGAGTCTAGGACGTGCATTTTCACATCTCTGAAATCAGACTGCATCTAACAATTGATGATGTATCATGATTTAACTGGCAGGTCCGTGTGTGTGTGTGTGTGTGTGTGTGTGTGTGTGTGTGTGTGTGTGTGTGTGTATGTAGTATGTAAATAATGGTGCTTCTTACTTTTGATGGCATCTTTGCTGCAGTATGGTATTTCTTCCCCAGTCTCTGTTCAGGCCTCCTCTTTTGGCTCCACGGAGCCTGGTCTTGCACACTCGCTTGCAAAGAAGGAACTCTGAGGGCTCTAAAGTTCAACTGACCTGGGTTTAAATCTCAGCCAGGCCACTTGGGCTGTGTGACCTTAGGCAAGTTACTTAACATCTCGGAGCCTTAGTTTTCTCACCTTTAAAGTAAGGCCAAGGACATCCACTTGGCAAGTTGTATAGCTACAAAGTGTCTTACACCGAACTATTTTTCTTTTTCTAAGTCCGCTCTGCTGCTTCAAAGAGCTTTCACACTCATTCCATGAGGTTCTCACCATGAGCTTGTGAGGTGGGCAAAAGTGCCTCTTCCTGCTTTCAGATTCCTGCTGAGCATTCACCTTCCCCTGAGTTCCTTCTAGCCCCCCATGGGTTTCTCATCACTCCATGCTGCCAGTGACAACTCCCAATGGGGGAAGATGTGCTTGTTCTAGAGTGCTCTCTGGCTGCCCCCAACAATATATTTGTATTTTAAATTTTTTCACATGCATGTTTGACCCCTCTCTCAAAGTCAGGGATTGTCACTAGCAGCGTTATCTCAAGAAAAAGCTCTCCAGCCTCTCTTTACCATGGGATTCTCGTCAGTAAAACGATTCAGTGACCATTACCATTTACTGAGCACTTACTATATGTCAGGCAGACTGATCTCACTTAACTCCTCAATTCTGGCAGGTGGGTAAGAGTCTTATTTTGTGTATGGGCCAACTGAGGCTTACAGGTTAAATGACTTGCTTGGATTTCACGCTGCTAGCCAATGAATGGGCTGGAATTCATGCCCCGTCTCTCACCGCTTTTAATTTTTTTCTACACAGCCTCCTCAAGACCAGTTCTAAAATTAATTGATTTTGTGATTAACTGGCGTTTCATTCCTCTGCATCAGGAAAAGTTTAATTTCCCAGGAGAGGTTTAATTTCCATTATATCAAGAGAGAGCTAAAATATTCGTAAAGCAAAGAGTTTGCAACGAGGTGGAGTTTTTTTTTCTTTTTCTTTGAGCCCCTCCGCCCCGCCCCGTCTTCCTCTTATGGGAGGGCCCCTATTCACCTGTACTATCTCTTCTTTTAGCTGTAAGAAAAACACAGAGTGCACAAAGTGGTGTCTACCCCCTGTGGAAACGGTTAAGGTCCCTCAGGACCCAGGTGAGGACAAATCACCCAGTTCCCATGCTCACCTGCCCCGTTCTAATCCTTGCCCCTCCACCTACCCAGCCAGCCCTGCTGCCTCCTGCTATATCCCCTCCCCAGACCACAGTCTGCCTTGTCTCCAGGTACCACAGTGCTGTTGCCCCTGGTGATCTTCTTTGGCATTTGCGTTTTATCCTTCATCGGTGTAATGTGCCGCTACCAACGGCAGAAGCCCAGGTTCTTCTCCATTGGTGAGTGATTGGGGCCTTTGGGAGGGGAAAGCATGCTGGCGGGGATGTGGGAGGAGGGTGAGTGGGCAGGATGGACCAGCCCACGGAGGGAAATGAGGAGTGTGCCCTTCGTTTGCTGCCGAGAACCCTGTCGGCAGGAGGCGGCCCTGATGGCTTGTGAGAGGTCATGCTACATCAGTAGTTCTCTTGTCCCCGGGGCCACTTTGGCCCTGAAGCATGTCACCACAAGTCCCCACGGCCAGCCCCAGTATGGGTGCCAGGGCTGAGAGAGGAAGTGAAATTTGTGACGCTTTGTTTCTTTTTTCTCAGTTTGTGGGAAATCGACACCTACAAAGGAGGTAAGATGAAAGTAGGAACCTACCCCCAGTCTTCCCTGATGGTCCATTATAATCTTGTGATACGCAAATGACCCTCGGCCACCCCTAACTCCCTCTAGTCCCAACCCCCTTCCAGAGTAAAGAGGTTTGGGGCTGTTTTTCCTCTCCTCTGCTAATGCTGTGCCTTCTCTATTTTAGGGGGAGCCTGAGACCCTGGCCTCGGTGGCAGGTTTCAGTCCCACCACGAGCTTCAGTCCCATCCCCAACCCCACCTTCAGCCCCAGGTCCGTCTTCACCCCTAGTGACTGGTCTAAGTTCAGGGCTGCATCAGTCTCTGGAGAGATGGCCTCACCCTACCAGGAGGCCGGCCCCATCCTCACTGCGGCTCCAGCCTCCACCCCCATCCCCACCCCTGCTCAGAAGTCGGAGGACAGCACCCACACTCAGTGCCCAGAAGGTGAGTTCCTGGACGGAGCAGGTGGGCAGGGCTCCTAAAGGGCGCGTGCGCCGACGGGGAGTGGGCGGGGGTGGCTGCAGGGGGACTGCAGGGGGGCGGGCCGGGGCGCCGCCGCCGCCGCCGCCGCCGCCGCGGCTGGAAGCTCACCGCCGGCTTCCCCGCAGCCGACCCAGCGGATCCGGCGACTCTGTATGCCGTGGTGGACGGCGTGCCCCCGTCGCGCTGGAAGGAGTTCGTACGGCGGCTGGGGCTGAGGGAGCACGAGATCGAGCGGCTGGAGCTGCAGAACGGGCGCTGCCTGCGGGAGGCGCACTACAGCATGCTGGCGGCCTGGCGGCGGCGTACGCCGCGGCGCGAGGCCACGCTGGAGCTGCTGGGCCGAGTGCTCCGCGACATGGAACTGCTCGGCTGCCTGGAGGACATCGAGGAGGCGCTGTGTGCCCCCGCCTCCCTCTCGCCGGCGCCCCGCCTCCTGCGATGAGGCCACGCCCCGCCCCGGCAGGGGCCTGCCCTGAGGACCAATGCCTCCTGGCGGGGCTGCCCGGAAGGACGGTGCAAGATGCCCTTCGGACCCTTTTTTCTGGACGGGGGCCTTGGAACGGCAGGCATGGCTGTCAGCCACCTACTTGGTGCTACTCTTTCAGTGTACATAGATTTTCTCAGCTGCCGGAGCACTGCCAGAGGCTCAGCCTTGTGTGTGACAGGCGTCTGTGTGTGTGTGTGTGTGTGTGTGTGTGTGTGATCCTGAGAGTGGCTGGGTGTGCCAGGAGCCCAAGCTTGTGGCTGCAGAGATAGGGGGCGCCCTGCCTCACCGCCCATTTTGGGTTTGGAGAACCAAGCAAGGCAGCTTAGGGGCCTCTGGTTGGTCCCTGGGCCTTTTTCACAGTAGATAAGCAATCTTTGTATCAATTATGTTACACTAATAGAAACTGGGCACCCCTCTGCCCCCTGCTTGGACAAGCACAGAGTGAGCTGACCTGTCCGAAGGCAGGGGCGAGCACAGAACAATGGGGCCGCCAGCTGGAGCTGTGGACTTTTGTAAATACACTAAAACTCTGGAATTAAAGCTCTGCTCCTGGAGGGGGTGGTCCTTCTGAGTGGTGGGTGTGGGAGGTCCGGGCAGAGACCCGCTCCTGATGGCGTGGGATGGGAAAGGCCCTGAGCTTGGGCCAGACATCCCACCACCATGATGCCAGTTGACAAAGGAGTAGCCTGTGCGCACGCCCCTCCCCCTCAGGTTCCCTTTCTTCCCATCCTCAACTAGCGATGGCCAGGCAGTCATTTTTATGCACGACTTTATGTGGGGCTCTGGTATGTCTATGCTACAAAAATGTACAGCACTTGATCCCAAAGCCCTCTGAGCAGGAGAGGCGGAGTGGCTTCTTAGTGGAAAGTGTGGTCCTTGAGGTAGAGTCCAGGGGTGGGGTGGTGACCAGCACTCTCGGGGAGAGATTTCCTCTGGGAGAAATGCCAAAAGTCCTGAGTGCCCTTCACACCTCTCTGAAAAGAAAGGAGGTGGGTGTTAGGTCAAGTCAGATGTGGGGTGAAGAGCAAGGCTAAGTGCCCTTCCTTGCCATGGCCCCCCACTCTGGTAGTGCCCTCCTTCTCTACTGACTCCGTCCCACCGACATCCTACTCTGGCACCTCCTCCCGCTCCATACGGGCCTTCTTTGCTCCCTCCCAGGCCACCTTCCCTTCAGCACTTACGATGTGGACAGGGGGGTGTCCAGCTGTAAGATGTAGGGCCCACGCATCCTCTGCAGTTGGCCCCGGGTCAGCTTCCGAGGCTTGCTGTTCCCAGGCTCGGGGATGCCCTCGATCCTTTGGCTGGCCAATTCTTCCCGGATCTCTCTCAGCATATCCTCAGCCCGCAGGGGGCGGGGGGAGAGGGTGCAGCTAGGTCCCAGGAAGAGGGACCCCTCTTCCTCATCCCCTGAGGACTCCCAGGGGCTTTCCCCAGCAGAGTCTGTGTGGGTCGGGGATGGGGGGAGCCGTCCCCGAAGTCGGGCCCGATGCAAGGTTTCCGCTACCACATTCCCTCCCACTGAGGTCCCATCTTCTTCCTCAGACCAGGTTGGTGGATCTCCCCTGGGAAGGCTGCTTCCTCTTCGGATAACTTCCCTTGGCAGTTCAGGGGCACTTCGGCGTTGGGGAGCTTGGGGGTTAGGAGGCTGAGGGCGCAGAGGAACATCTCGGAGGTCCAGGGTGGAGAAGGTGAGGCGAGGGTCACGCCGAAGGGCCTGTGGGTGAAGACGGCTCACATAGTGGGGCCCCTTGGGGGAGCCTGGGATCAGGGTGCTGTAGCCAGAGTCCGAGGTATCATCTGGTACCAACAGAGAGTCTTCATCTGTGTCTTCTGTCACCACCAGGTCAGGGATGATGGTCGAGAACTCAGGAGTCCTACAAGTAATAGTAATAGTAAATGGTCAGAGTCCGGTGCTGAGGGGTCAAGTTCAAGTCCAGGAAGTCTCATCCCATCCAGAAACGGCCCCTCCTCCACACTTACTCGGTATCACTTTTACACCGTATGATTATTTTCTCATCTTGCTGGCTAGACTGTAGTAAGCTCCTCTAAGGCATTTTAGCCACAGCACTTGGTCCAGGACCTTGTATCAAGCAGGTGCTCAGGTGTTTGCTGAAGGGTTCCTGAGCTCCCCTGAGGTTATCCCCCAGTGATGGATCTGTTTTCTCCTTAACCATGCTGCTGAACAGCTGTGTTACTGTGAATGAAACTTTTGCCCTCTCCGGGGATTTAGACTCAATGGATCCCTGCAGCTGGAACATTCTGCAAATCCATCCTGGTTTTCCCTCTCCATCCCTGGCCTGGGGAGCCTGCTCCTCTCAGGGACCTTTCGTCGCTTGCGTCTGTTTCCTTCACCCGGGCAACCGGAGACTGGCTAACCCCCTAGGCTGTCCCATGTGGCCCTTTGCAGGGCTGGTGCCAAACCTGTTCTACTCCATCCTATAGCCTGGGTTCCTTGATCTATTCCCAATGCCCCCCAAAACTGTGTTGACATTTCTCTGCCTTGTGGGTTCCTCTTCTCTCTCTCCCTGCCTGCAGCTCCCCTGCTTTGAGAGACTTGTGGTCCCTGTGGGTCTTACCTCCCTTCTGCGCTGCTCTGAGAGCCCTCCGGGGAAGGCGAGGAGGGCCTGGTGCCTGGGGACTCCTGGTCCTGGTCCCGATAGAGAGCCAGGAGCTCCCTCTTCTGTTGGACATACTCCTCTGCCTTCAGCTTTTGCAGGGTGACCTGGGATGGGCATACTTTCATTAAGAGCTCTCTCTCGCTTATTGAGACTTGCTGTATGCCAGACTGATGCTAAGTGCTCTACAGACATTATTTCATTTAATCCTCAAAGATTCTGAATATATTATGAAGCCTATGAGGCAGATATTATTTGTTACTCCTACTTTACTATGGAAAAACTCAGGCTAAGTAACTGCCAAGGTCATGAAGCAAAAGAAAATGGGATGGAGCCAGGATCTGAACTCTTGAGCTGGCCCTGGGGGTGGGTGGGGTGAACAGAAGTCCCCTTTTCCTGTTTGCACAGGTCTTCCTGCTTCTCAAGCCCCCTTTGCAAGCCCTCTATCCAGTCTGTCCCCTCCTTCAGGAAGCCCTCCCTGATAGATGGTGATGGCAATGTAAATGTTCTGAAGGGTACTGGGCCTCAAGTTGCTCTTGCCACCAGGGTGGATAGGGTCAGGCTTTCTCCTCTGCTGTTCTTCAGAGATGAAAGCAAGACCATTGCAAGAGGAATAGAGAGAGGGTACACTATATTTTTTGTCTTCTTCCCTCAACATTTTCACACAGGTGCCCTGATAATCAAGTAGTGACATCTGAGAAGTGGCTTACAGGGCACCCCTCACATGCATGTGGTCATATGATACACACCATGACCCTGCGGGGTGGACAGCATGGATATTAGCCCATTTTACAGATGAGGAAACAAGACCTAGAAAGACAAAGGCTTTTGCTCAAGGTCCCATGGGACGAGAAGCAGAACTGGGACTGGGCCTTCTCTTTGAGTCCTGGTTCAGCAACTGCCCTGTTTTTGAAGGGCAGCCTTAAAGGACAACATTTGCTTGGGGAGGGGGAGGGAAGGCAGCAGAACCTGCAGAGAGGTTGAAGGCAGAGGCTGGGCAAAAGGGAGGTGCTGGTGGCAGCTGTGGGCAGCTCTGATATCAGTACTCGCTGGTATGGCCATATCATTGTTAAAATATTGGAGTGCTTGCATAACTGGTAAGCAAAGGGCTGCTATCTGAGCCTCCTGCCTCCCTTCCCTAGGACTACCCCATCCCTCAAGATCCAGCAGCTAGAGGGATAACATGGCACAGCAGCGGGCCTCTAGGACACCCCCCACCCCCAAGATGCTCCACTCTGACTGGATGATGACACGCCATACTGATTGCTAAATATTTTGACTATCTCCCCAGCTTGAGGTATATGAACCAGCAACTCCTGGACACTTGGACCTTCCCAAAGCCTCTCCAGAAACACAGCCAGTAGCTGGGTCAGGATAAGAGACATGTTGGAAAAATGGATGAACAGGGGTAGGAAAATGGCATCAGGTTTATATTGCAAGTTTCCTTTCTCTGGGTCTCCAGTCCCTCAGTCTCAGAAGTGACAAAGCAGTGCAAAGATTCTTAGCAGTCTCATAAGACTAGTTAGTTGGCCAGAGCAAGGGATGATGGTGCCTGGGGGTAGGAAACCAACACACCAGGCCAGGTCCCATGACCCCCTCCCTCCTCTCCAATGTGGGATGGAACAAGAAATAAGGATGGTGGGCGGAGTCGTTCTTGGGGCCAGGGTGGAGCTGGAGCAGCCTGCTTGTCCGGCTGAGATGCCATGCCCTTGGCCCCATATGACCCAAGTTCAACTGAGTGTTTGGGAAGTCCAGGATAGGAATGGTGTGTGGAAGGAAAGAACTGGAAGGAAGGGGTGGGGTAATACAAGTATGTCCACTAAACGTGCCCCTGGCCCAACCATAGGAAAAGGCAGGGAGGGAGGGGACTTCAGGCACCAGGGAATGGGGCTATTTGAGGTCTTCCCAGACACCCCAAAGCCTCTCCAGCAACCCTGGGAGGATCTTCTCAGCTTGGGTAAGAGGAGAGACAAGTTGGGAAGGGAAGAGAAAATTGGTGCCTTAGCCAAAATGTGACCCCTCCACAGAGCCAAGAAGAGGAAGGGAGGACTCCCCCAGCAGGATTCTTCTTCCTTTGCTCTGGTGGAGAACACAGCCTTGACAGGAAATGCCTCTTCTTCCCGCTGCTGCCTCTGTGGTCGCTCCTCGATTCATCTGCTCCTCCCAAAGTTCCCCAAGTGAACTAACACGGATCTCTCAAGGTGCCCACGGACTCTGAACAGCAGCTGTGAGGCCTTTCCCCAGTCAGCTATACATAGCCCTGCCCTGGCGCCACTGACCACCACTGTCTTTTAATGGTGACAATAACAAACATTTATGGAGCGCCCATTAAGTGCTGGGCCTCGTGCCAAGAAGCAGCAATGATTGTCCCATCTCTCCTGCATGGTAGTGCTCACTATCACTGCAATTCCCCAGATGGTGACTGGGGTTGGAGAGATGACATAACTCCGGTAAGAACACAGATAACTGGTAAGAGCTGGGCTCTGGCTATTCCCTCAGCTGCCTGCTTCAGTCTCCCCTCCGGTCATTTTTGGACCTCTGTCTCTGACAGCTTTTTTTGTTCCCATCACTGGTTCCCTTTTCCTCTTCCCAGTCCCTAAGCAGGGGCATTTCCCAGGATTTAGTCTGTCTTCCTTGGAGAAGCTCATTTTTTCCCCTAAAAGTTTAAGCTCCCCAGGCTAGACCTGTGGGGAATAAATCTACACCTACATTTCTGTGAGGGGGAGAAAGCAACAGTCCCATCCCCGGGCAGTTGCTCTATCAAGGGGACCAACAGATATTCTATTGCTCCCATCAGTTTACAAAGACCGGTGGCAACAGAGAGCAGTTTTCTTTAAGAATTCAGTGTGAGACAATAGCAGGACAAACTAATTTCAGTTTCTTTGTTCTTTGTTTTGCTAAGCGAGGCCAGGGAGCTGGTGCACTGCTTGGTTACCTATCAGAAGTGACCTCCTTTCCCGTTAACCAGGAGTGAGACTTCTGAAGGTGAATTAGTTGGAATAAAATCCTAACAGTTTGTAGTGGTCCCCTGGGGGTCCTAAAGGGAGGTGGGAGGGGGTGTCATTTCGGGACTGGGAACCAGAGGAAGAAGAAAAAGTTCTGACAGTGGGGTGGTGAAGGAAAGGGGCTCCAGGAAGGGCCCCCCTCCTGCTGCCCTGGGGAGCCCTGTGGCTTGTTTAGGTATTCAAGGAAGTGGCAGTCCAGCAGGGCTGAAAGACACAAGATCTTGAGGTTCTGTCTTTCATTTATTCTTTTTTTTTAAATGGCAAAATCCTCATATTTATTTTTTACTCTCCTAATTCATAGTTTTAAATACACAATTTAAACAGAGACTAAGCTCCAACTTCCCTTTTCTTAAATAAGCTCTCCACATTATGATATGGTATTATAGGAAAGATTGCAGGAAGAATGCTTAAAATTGTTTAAAGGACAAACTCTTTTCACAAGTTCCAGAAGCCCTAATGACCTAATGTGCCAATGACAAATCATTATTATCTATTCATTAAAGCAAGTGCTATGAGAACCACCAATTTGATTTAAACTGTAAAAATAATGAAGTTGCATTCTTTAGAAATAGTCTTTCCTTGTTCAAAATGCCCTTTTGGTAATTGAGGTATAATTGGCATATAACATTATATTAGTTTCAGGTGTACAGAGTAATGATCCACTATTGGTATATGTTACAAAATAATCACCTCGGTAAGTCCAGTTAACATCTATCACCATACACTTTACAAAAAAAATTTTTTTTTTCTCTTGTGGTAAGAACTTTTAAGATCTATTCCCTTAGCAACTTTCATAGTTCATTCTTTGTCCCCACCTGCACCCCAGGGCTGTATTTCTATCCTTCCCAAAGCCCCTAAGATATCTCCACTCGGCTATCCCCCCCTACATCATTTTCAAAGCGCTTCCGCTTAAAACTGAATAGTACCCTAGACCCACCCCTCCCAGGAAGCAACAACTAACCCAACAGGTTTCTCTCTTTGTAAGATTTTGTTTTACTCAGGGGTTCCATTGCCAAAGTGATCTTTCAAATCTTCCTAACCTGTGACCTGCACTGGGAGCATTTACCTAGAGCTGGGCAGTAGGCTGCCTGCTTAATTAGAATGACTTCCTTGACTCTTCCGCATGAGGCAAGGACTGTTATTATTTATGTGTGTGTGGGGGGGGGCACATAACTCACCCAAGGTCACCCAGCTAGGAAGAGGTAGAATGGGTGTCCGAACCAGTTCTTGTGTTCAGTATGGGCTCTTAACCACAGTCTCCCAAAGGCTCACCTGTCTCTTCTTTAGTTCCTTACTCTATCTCCACCCCCACACATTTTTTCCCCTGTTTTGCAACATGTCCCTAAGAACATGACACTAAACCTCTGTATTTCACGCCCGAACTAGTACAGTAAATCTCCTGCCACCGATCTCTGCCCCTTCCAGCCCACCTATCACCCTGCCAGCTGTCAATTCAAGATGAACACACTGATTTCACCATGGCATTCCCTTGCTCAAGAATCCATGGTGGCTCTCTCTTGCCAACCCATTCAATTCAACGTCATCCTGTCCACCCTCTTCTGTAGCTTTTGGGGATCCTGTAGAACCTGGCCTCTCATCACTTGCTCACATAAACCCTTTGCTCCTGACTTAGACAGACATGGTCCCTGTCCCCCAGATAATCCAACCCAACTGCTCCCTTGATTTTTTCTGCTCATGATCTTCCCTAGCCTTAAAAGGCCAATTTAAATCTTTACTCTTTGGTCATTCTGATTCTATGGTGGGTTGAATAGTGGCCCCAGAAAGATATGTCTAGGTCCTCACCCCCAGAACCTGTGATTGTGACCTTGTTTGGAAAAAGGGTCTTTGCAGATGTGCAAAGATCTTTAGTTAAGGATCTGAAGATGAGACCATCCTGGATTTAGGGTGGGCTCTAAGTCTAATGACTGGTGTCTGCATTAGAGACCCCGGTGGGAGATTTGGACACAGAGACATACAGAGAAGAAGGCCACATGAAGACAGAGACAGAGACTGGAGTGAGACAGTCACAAGCTGAGGAACCCCTGAAGTCACCAGAAGCCAGAAGACACAAGGAAGGATTCTCTCCTAGAGTCTTGGAGAGGAAATGTGGGCTTGCTGACACTTTGATTTTCAACTTCTGGCTTCCAGAAACGTGAGAGAGTACATCTCTGTTGCTTTAAGCCATTAAATTTCTGGTAACTAGTACAGCTCCATTTGGATCCCTTGAATTCTTCTAGCTTTTATCACATAAATCTGCCCTGTTAAATACCTTCACTTGTTCCTCGTCATCTATAGGACAAAGTTCAAGTTCCTTAGCATAGATAGCATCTAGTAGTAGGCATGATCTGGCCTCTGCCACTATACCTGACCTTGGACTTTATATCCTGGTAATATGAACTACTAGGCCAGTGCTTCTCTCAACACACATGATGTTTCATGTTTCCCACATTTGCACATTCTGCTTCTCCATTTGGAATACCCTTCTTTCCCATCCTTGTTCCCCTAATGAACTCCTAGATATCCCCACAAATGGTGCTCAGACAATAGCCGCCTGTGAAGGGGTCTCAGCATCCATCCCTCTGCATTGTCGCTTTCCCAACCAACCCACCAGACAGAATGAAAATCTCCCTTCTCGGTCATAGTTCCCTTCTGTGTACATATTTTCTATTATTTGTATACTAACATGTCTAGCTAGGCTGCAGTGCATGTTCCCTGAGGGGAGGGATGGTGCTTTATTCTTTTCGGAACCCCTAGCACCCAGCCAGTGCCTCCATCTAGCAAGTGCTCCATTGATGTTGAATGGAAGACAAAGTCCAGAGGCCCATTGTTTCAGGGTGTGAAAACCTTTAGGGGATGCTGTCTTGGGCTCGCCCAGTGGCTGGCACAGTCGCTGGCCAAAGGCTTTCTTTCATGCTCTTACGGATGGTCAAGGCTGTGTCTCCCTCCTGAGGGGCTGACCCAGACTCAACCTGCATCCATCCCAGCCTCTTTCTCTTCCTCCTTCCCTCTTGTGCTCCCATCTCTGACTTCTGAGGAGCCCCCCCAGCCCTCCCCACTTCTGGCTTTCACATACCTGGGCCTGCTGGGTCTTCTCTAGCCACTGGGCACGGTCTGCAGCACTGGGACAGTGCACGATGAGGGCACTGGAGACACAGTGGAATTCAGTGAGATGGATCACCAGGAAGCTGTCTGTGTGGAGAAGAAGGTCTGTTCAAGGGCTAGACCTCATTTGATGCCCATCCTGGCTGCTCCTTCCCCTTGCCAAGAGGAAATGAGAAGGAAAATGTCCCCACAGGAGAGACATACTAGGGTCTCGTAGTGGTCGGCACACAAGCTTCTCTAGCATGAGTGGGGGCCGGATGACCTTGGCTTTGTCTGCCTTGCGTTGGGGCTTGGTCACCAGGAGCACATCAGAGAAGAGGAAGAGGTACACGTCCAGCTGGGAAGGCATGTGTAGGAGAAAGAGACAAGGGTCAGCTGGAGCAGGGGAAGGGCGGGACACGGATCAGGCTCCTGTGTGGTGTGCATGCATGTGTGCACGTGTGCACAACTGTGGCGTGCTCGAGCTGGAAGGGGTGTCACTTCGGTCCCGTCTCTCGCTTCACAGTCAGGGAACATGGCTGACCCAGGGTCATACAAACAACCAGAGCTTGCCATGCCATGTCCCCCTCCCAACACACACAGACACAGACAGACAGACACACACACACCTCTTTGCCCATTTCCAGCTTTTCTGACTTGTGTTCTGTCTCCCGGCATCCCTCTCTTCTCTTCAGTCTAGCTCCCATTTTCTCCGAGCTTCCCCACAGCCCCTCACCTTTCCTTCTCGCCCCTCCTTCACTCGCACGGGTCCCTCCAGCAGCAGCTGCCTGGTGTGCTCAGCAGCAACCCCCAGCACGGGGGACGTCAGGTCCAGGGTGCAGAACGGACGCAGGTTCTGAGGGACACGGGGTGGGTAGGATCATGGGGCCAGGCAGGGCTGCCTCCCCCTCCCAGCCACGGTGGTTCTCTGTTCTGTCGCTGGCGGGAAGGTTCCCGCCTCATCCTTGCCCTCTTGGAGGGAGAGGAAGCATCCAGCAAGCTCCTTCTCAGTCTCTGGAACGCCACCCCTTAGGCCCTCCTCATGGGGAAGGAGTGATGCACACGGCCCCTCTGTGGCCGCTCTGCCCCTTACCCTCCAGGCCGCTGCTTCATTGTTCCCCTGGGGACCTTGCTTGTTCGGAGCCTCCTTCCCTCTGCCCTCCCTCACCTTCTCCACCTCCTCGCTGGATGGCTCCAGCACTTCGTAGGGTCCGATGCGTTGGGCTGCAGCCACCAGGCTCTCCTGCTCTTCACCCTGGCGGACCTGTTGATTGATGTGTCGCAGGAATGACTCCACAGTGGCAATCTAGGTGACGGGCGGGGTGTGGAAGGAGGAACAGCTCAGCTCCTTACCCTGTATGTCTCCGCCAGTCCATGACAACGTGGGTGGCCAGCCAGTGCCACGCTGCCACATACATATGAGGAAAGAGACCCTTAAGAGTTTCTGGAAATCAGTCCCCAGCTCCCAAGGGCATGGCCCTGCCAGGCCACCTACCATGGCGTTCAGGGCCTCTCGGGTGCGTGCCTCAGGACTCTTCTTAAGCACAGCCTGGAGTAGCAGTGGGTACTTGGTGATGCGCTGGTGCGGCTTGATGAGCAGGTCACCCAGCATCTGCCTCCCCGCGAGCTTGTGCTTCTCACACCACTGCTAGCAGAGGGGGGCAGGGGGTGAGGAGTCTGCCAGCCCCCTGCTGCCCCATTCCAGTGATGGACTCGGCCTCGGACCCAGCTGGCGATCAGGGATGACCTGGTTGTCTAGGGCCTGCCCCAGCCCCCTTCCCAGGCACCCCCTCTCCCACCTGCACAAAGGCATGGAAGAGAGGATTATTGTCTTGCTGCTCCCGGGCGTAAGCCATGGTCTGCTTCACTTGTAGGCAGTACTGGACATAGGGCTGGAACCGCTGGCTGAACTGAGGGACAGACATGGGCAGGCGGGGGTAAGAAGGTCACGAAATCTGGCCTCCAGCTGCAGAGCACGGGGGGCAGTGGGGAGAGAGCCCCTCACTGACCCTTAGTCCAGCTCCCGCCAATCCCTACTCCCCATGACGCTCTCCCCAACCCCTGACTCTCTCCGGAGTCCAGGGAGAAACTGAGGTCCCAGGAGGCAGACCCACTGCCACTCTCTGAGCCCCCATGCACAGCCCCTGCTGTGCCCTGCTGCTCTGGGGATGTACTCTCCCATCATCAATAATTCAGCTGGAATGTTTTCAGGACACTGCAGGTCCCATTTCACACAGGTGGTGGCTAGTGACCTGAGGCTTGCCCAGAAGCCCTGTTCCTGGGGAAGGGGCCTGCCTATGGCTCCCAGGAGATGAGCCCCCCACCTCTGTACCCCATTCCAGCTCTGCAAGGCCCCAGTCACCCGGGGGATGCCTTGCTGAGGCCCCATTCTTCTCCCTGCTGTTTGGCAATGCATCTCTGGCCAAGAAGTAAGATTTTATAGTTAAGAGATTAGGTATAACCCTTCCCTGAGATAGCTGTGTTTCATTTCAAAAGAGTCACCAAAAGACCAAAGAACCTTTGGGACAGAGATCATACCTGTGGAATGAAGGGCAGGAGGTGAGGTGATATTCTGGGGTGGGGGCTGTGCTCTCAGACCCCCTCAAGTCATAGAAGAGTTCAAGTGGCAGAGGCATACCCTGCAGACAGGACCTCTCTGGGCCCTCCCAGGCCCGCCCCAGCCAGATGTGGCCCTTTGCCATGTCTCACCATCAAGAAGCCATTTCGCAGGCTGATAGGGTCCAGAGGCTGGCCTGAGGCTCGAGTTGCCCCCAGGGTGGGCCCCAGCACCTCCTCCCAAAAGCTCTTGTGGGCTCGAATCAGGCTAGGGACATTTCCAAACAGGGTCTCAGCTGATACCTGGAGGATGGAGCAGAACTTAGCCACAAGCCTTGGCAGGTCACCGTCAGGCAGCCCTGGCCGTGGACAGGCAAGGACCCACAGGCTTGGCTGGCAGAGTGTGGGGTCAGGATGAAACTTGCAGGGGAGCTGAGAGATCTAAGGGGCTGGGGCTTTCCCTTCTACTCCTCTGGCACTTGGGCTGAGCTCTGCTGAGTCTGGAAAAGAGGAGAGGCCAGCCTGCTTGGGGTCTAGAGCAGGAAGGGGAGTAGGAGGGCAGGGGGTGTCCTGGAAAATGAGGTCAAGGGAATTCAGACAGAGCAGCCTGGGGGACTCTCTGGGAGCCCACCTCCACTCTGTGGCCTCAGAGCCTGGGATGGGCCAGGTCCTCCTGAGCACCCACTCACCTCGGTCAGCAGTCCCACTCGCTGCAAGTTCAGCAGGCCGTTGGCCAGGAGCTGGAAGCAGGGAAAGCCAAGGGTGTCAGCGCCTGACCTCCTCCTCTGGGGACCCCAACCTAGCCCTTCAACGCATCCCCTTCGCTTCGCCACTGCTAACCTGCCTCCCAAGATCCCCAGCAGGTCTCCAATGGGGGGGATCTCTAAGTTACCTGTCCCCACTTTTCCCCCACCCCCCCTCCATGGTCCTTCTTTCCCGGCCTGGGGGGAGAGGGGGACCAGGCAAGGGAAATGGGTGGATGGCTAAGGTGGGGGCCTGGCCCAGAGCTGGGGGAAGCTCACATCAGTCATGATCCTGAGCTTCCGCACGTAGATCAGCTCGGTGGTCAGCAGCTCCCAAAGCGCTTCCTGTTGGTGGCAAAGCTCTCGGCTCATCTCCTGCGGTGGGGACAGCCCTGGTTCAGTTGGGGAATGATGACAAGAACGGCAGCTGCCACCTGTTTAAATGCTACTAGATCTACTTCACAGACGATGACCTTTTAATCCCCAAGTGTGTAGGTGGTGTTATCCCCATTTTACAGATGAAGCAACTGAGGCCCAGAGAGGTTTCCTGTCTCCATCAAGGTGTCACTAGTAAGTGGCAGAACCAGGAGTTGAACCTAGAGCAAGATGTCTCCAAACGCTTTCCCCATGTGATCGCACTTCCCAAGGCCTTTCCCTCTTCCAGGGTGGAGGTGAGGTGTATGTGTGCGTCTATGATGCCTCAGGGGCAGACGCTGTGTTCCAGGCCCACCTTGTGCCCAGGCACCAGCTCCTTCCAGGACTTCTCAATGACCAGGCCGCTGTCGCTGCCCTCTCCTATCTCCCAGTGCCGCCGGTCCTCAGGGGGCAGGCGGGGCATCCCAAACATGCTGAATGTATGCAGCCTCACCTCCAGCTGGTGGGCCTTGGTGACCTCCTGGGGGAGCCGAAAAGGGGATCAGTCCTGGCCATGTCCTGGGCATGCAGACCCCTGGCTTGGGGATGGCTGCGTGCATGTGCACGTGTGTGTGTGAGTGTGTGTGTGCGCGCGCGCATGCATGTATGTCTGGGAATGGGAGGTGGCAAGTAGCACTGTCTGTGAGTGGGAACACAGAAGCCTGGGGGACAGGGGAAAGGGCGTTGCTGGAATATGGGTGGAGAGACACCTTGGCCTGCAGAAAGGTGCTTGACAGAGGAGTCTGACGTAGGCTCCCTGACCAGAAAGATACTTTCCAGGGCTCTCCTGAGACAGAACCCTTCAGAGGGACCTGCAGGTGGAGACCAGGGGACCCGCAGTCTCAGGCGACATTTTGACATTTGCCTATAAAACGGACATTTTTATGAGGCAGCATGGCTTGCAGATGCAGCCCTGAGAGGGTCTCTCCACAGAACCGAATCCCACTTCTTGGAGGGGCTGGCCATGCTCTCCACTCTGATCATCTGTGGAGGACACTACAGCTCGGGCTGTGAGCGTGGGGATGGGAGAAGGAGGGCCCTTTACCTTGAGTTTGGGGGAGTGTGGTGGACCAGCCCCAAAATGGCCTCCATGCCTCTTCTCGGGCTCTGGTTCTCGCAGCTTCAGGGGAGACACGGCTCGGACCTGGCCAGAGCCCTTGGCAAAGGGGACATAGCCGTGGAGGCGTTGGCGGCCAGGATCCTGGAGGAGGAGGAATAGCAGGGTAAGCTCTGAGGGGGCCTCCGTTCTCCCAGAAGCCCCAGAGAGGTAGTGAGGGCCAGGCTTGACTCCAGATGGTGTCCCCTACCCCTGCAAGTGGGGCCTGCTCACCCCTCCCCTGAAAACCAGTTTGGGGTGAGTCACTCCCGCTCTGAGTCACGGCAGCGGCTGCCAGGGAGGCCAAGCCGAGCTGGGCAGGGGCACGCCAACTTGGCCCCCCTAGTGGGCCCCGGGGCTGAAGTGGGGCCTCCTCCAGAGCAGGAGCACAGGCACCTACATGCCCGGGCTCTGGTGTGGACAGCCCCCAGGATCCGCCCCCTCACACGTGTGCTCCCTGTCCCGCGGGCCTGCATGTACAAGGCACAGTGCGCGCTGCATTCTGGGTCCCTCCCAGCTTCCCCTGCATGGGAACGGCTTCCCTCGCACGTGGGCATGAGGGGATGCACGTGTGCGGCTTCCTCCCCAGGGGCATGCAGCATGTGTCCTTTCCAGTTGGGAGTGGTTGTGCTTCCTCATGAGAGACTGACACCACAGCCACAAGTCTCCTCTTGGGCAGGCCTGGTCACATTCCGTGATCTGCCTGTGGCCTGACTAAACACCACATACTTCCTAGTCTCCCTTCCTGCCCTCGGCCTGGGAGAGTCCCCAGCTGTCCTCCCCAGTCTCCCAGGGCCAAATCCTCTTCCAGGAAAGCAGGGGATACCCCGAGAGGGAAGCAGAACTGTGCTCAAGGTGAAGGGGAAGCTTGGAGGCTGAGGGAAAGACTGCATGGCCTCCACACCCCTTTCCTCGGTCAGCATTTGAGGCAGGCCAGGAGGGTAGAGCTGCGGGGAAGCCAAGGCAGGCCCCCTCACCCCTCCTCACTTGCAGAGTAGGGACACCCTGAACTTTTGCTCTTCCTTCAGTGCTGACTCAGAGGGGGCAGGTCTCAGGGAGCCCACAGGCTCCTCCCAAGTAGAGGCTGGAGTCTGGGAGGTGCCCATCCCAGTGGGTGGCACACTCCCCCCTCTCTCCCTACCCTCCCCCAGCTCCAGGCCTCAGACCTGTCTAACAGCACCTCCTCCGAGGGCCTGGCTTCACCCATCTGCCTGGGATGGGTGTGGAGTCCTGGGAGCTTGGCACAGCATGGCCCTCCTGTCGCTCGCAACCCAGGAAAGAAGGCAGGGGTGAGGGATAGGAATAGAGCATCCCATGAAGCTGCAAGACAGACTTGAAGGCCGCGCTATCCTCCCTCCTGCCCCACACAGGTCACTTTTGGGGCAGTCTGGACTCACCAGCCCAGGGCCTCCTCGGGAATGGAGTTTGCCAGCAGAGCCCTGGTTGGAGGCCTGATGCCGACCCCCGTAAGTCTCAATGCGGGATGCCACAAGTCCTTGGAGGGGACCCTCATCTGGAGGAGCAAAGGTCTGCATCTCTTCTTTCCTGGGTCACCTCTGAAGGGTCATATCTTCAATATCCAGGAGAAAAGGGTCCCCTGAGGCTGCAAAGAGAAAATAAAGGAATGGCAGGGCCAGCCTTGATCAGTGGGTGGCACCAGGTTGGGGACCAAGAGGGGGAGGAGGGAGGGGGGAGGGGAAGGTGATGGAGTCGGGGAGGAAGGGCCAAGGGCTTGTCACTTACTGCAGGAGCACAGCAACCTATCTGTGACTTGGTGGGGGTAGGGTATGACCCCGCATGCTGGGGAGAAAGCCCCCTGGAGCTATGCGTCCTCCCTTACATGTGTGCACATTTGGCGTACAAGCTCCCTCACGGGCCTCAAAGGATGCTGTAGTCCTCGGAGTAGCTGGGAACAAGGGTCACAGGCAGGTCCCCAGGCTTCCTGGATGTCCCTCCTTCCCAGGCACCGAGCCACACCCTTCCCGTAGCCTAGGGAAAAGCTGCTGGGAGGCATGGGGTGGGGGCATGCTGGAGACTGTACCACCTGCCCACTATTTTTGTACAGCCCCGAAGCTAAGGATGCTTTTTATGTGTTTAAATCGTTGGGAAAAAATCAAAAGAAGAATAATATTCCACAACACATGGAAAATATATAAAATTCAAATCTCAGGGTCCATAAATCAAGTTTTATTGGAACACAGCCACATTTACACCTCTCCAGCTGTCTACCACTGCTTTCTTGCTAGTTGTGACCGAGACTGTCCCTATAGACGTCAAGTCTAAAATATTTACTATCTGGCCCTTTACTGAAAGTTTGTCCGCCCCTTACCTGGACCCTCCTGGCCCCAGACAGGGAGGTGAGGAGGACAGCTATGCTGGACTTAGAGACAGCAGGCTATGTTTGGTCTTCCCCAGCCTAAGGGAAACACCTCCACGGAGCTGGGAGCCGGGTGGGGGGCTCGGCTCCATCCCTTCCCCTTAAACCTGGATAGAGGACCCACCCTTTGAGTGGGCAGGGCCTGGAGAGCAGAGGCCTCCTAAGCAGGTGCTTGTCCCCCCTCAGATGGCCTGAGGCCCCTGCTCAGCCCTCCCCTTACTTTCCTCTGGTTTCTGAGCGAAAAGAGGAAAAAGTTCATTGTCTCCCCGGCCCCCTCCTAATGATCCTCCCTCCGAGGGCTGCCTCCCCTCCTTCTCCCTCTCCCTCCCCCTGGTCCTTTCCGAGCTGGGACGCCGGCTGGCCTTCCCCTCTCGCCCCGGCGCCGCCCGCGCGGGCCCCAGCCCCCTTGCCCGCCCCGCCCCCGTCCGCCCGGCCCCGCGGCCGCTCACCTGTGTCCTCAGGTGTCCCGGCGCCCGCGCTGCCGACCCCCGCCCGCGGGGCTCCCGGTCGTCGACGGCTCCCCCGGCAATGCCAGCCCCGCTGCCCGGCCTGGGTCTGGGACCGAGCGGCCCGCGGGACCCGGGGCAGCGCAGGGCCGGGCGGGGAGGGAAGGTGGAGGGACGGGGCGGGGACGCGGGCTGGCACCGCCCTCTCACCGCGGGCCCCGGACCCCGCCGCGCCGTGCGGGCGCCCGTGGGGCCCTCGGGACGGAGGGTCCTGTGCCCGGGACGCAGCCGCCACCCTCCCGGGACAAGGAGAGCTCCCGGCGCAGGGCTCCCCTTCCCCTTCCTCCTTCGCACCTGAACTCACCAGCCACCTGGCCGGTGCGGAAGGCCGGGAACCGCGCGCCGCCCCGGCGCCCTTCCCCTCCCGGCCAGACCCCTTCCAGGCACCAGAGGAATGAGGCCCAAATGCGAGGCTGGGCGTCGCGGGAGGAGGCGGTGCGGGTAATGACCCGGTGATCTCCGGTGCCACCTTGCTTTCAGGTGCAGTGAGTGGCCCGCTCTCCCCTCCTCCCCCTGCCTAGGGGAGTGGGACTGCCAGCGGAAGGGGCACAGGGGCCCCAGGACCTTGGGGCCCTTGGTTCTCTGGCTGAGTCAGTCCAAAGTAAGTGTGACCAGTATCTCTCACATGGCTGCCCTGGCCATCGGGTGGAAGGCTGTCTCTGGACTTTGCCTTTGCTCCGGGGATGGCACCGGGCGCCAGGCTGAGACCTGACCCAACGCTTCTCCTGAGACCCGGGGTGGGAGGACAGGGGTGTCAGATGGGGGCATCCCCACACTTCACTGGCAAACGGGCTTCGCCTACAGTGAGGGTGCCATCCCAGCACCCACGGGGGCTGCTGACATAGACGCCGTTCAAGGGCACTCGCTGGGCATTGCATGAAAGGACCACATTCTCGCATTCCCACCTCTCCACGCATCGCCTGGCAGAAGCGCTGGATATTGGTGATCAGAAGTGTCCACGGATGCGGCGTCATTGTGATCTTACAATCGGGAAGCCGAAGAGTCTGTGGTGGTGCCCTCGGCCAGGCCTGAGTGCCTCTACCCCTCCGCCCTGCCCTATGGTCTTCCTCCCACGAATCAGCTCTGCGGTGACCGATAGGCCTCCTTCCATTTGGAGAGCATTGGGAAGTTTATGAAGCACGTTCAAAAGCATAATCTCATTGTAGCAGGAGGGAAAGGGGTCTCCATGCTCCTCTCCTGTCTGCCACCTTGAACCCATAAGTGATTGGAAGTGTTCTAGTCCTCGCTTGGACTCTGATGACTCCGTTTTGTTTGGGAGAGGAATCTTTATCTTGGGATGGTTTCCAATTTCCCCCACCCTCCTCATATTTGCCCTTCCAAAGTCTCTTTTTCTGAGCTTGCTGTTACGTGATTGCTCCGTTGTTTCAGAAGAGCTCCTCTAGGTCCTTGCATTCTACCTCCTGCTTCCTGCCTCCAGGTAGCTCAGCATCGGCTTTCCCGAAGGGGAGTCCGAGTGGGGCAGGGACTGTAGTGAAGAGAAGCCCTTTTCTCTTCTATTCACAGCCTGTGTGTGTGTGTGTGTGTGTGTGTGTGTGTGTGTGAGAGAGAGAGAGAGAGAGAGAGAGAGAGAGAGAGATAGATTCAGGGGTGGCAAGAGTAGCCACGAGGGAAAGAGAACTAATAAACCAGGAGATGGTGATTACCGGCAGTATTAAATGACACCCCAGAGAGAGCTGGTGCCAAGGGGCCCCTAGCTTCTCCTCCCAACGTCTCGCAGGAGGTGGAAGGAGGAGTAAGCGGGAAATGGAAATTGAGAGAACACCAGAGACAGGCCTGGACTTAGAGTGCTCTGGGGTGAGCTGGCTGGACTGGCCCAGTGGACATGTGGAGAGTTAACCCTTTCACTTCCCTCAAGTCTGAGATCCAATCTCCACCCGCCACTGCCTCGGGGCCTGTCTTCAGCCTCTCTGGGAGGAGAGGTTCCCAGGGAAAGCTGGAGTCTAAAAGTGGGAGGTGTGGCCGGGTGCAAGCTGTGGGCCGGGAGGCGGGACTCCTGTGATCTAGTCCTTCTATTCAGGCCTTGTCAGATCCTTGCCCTCACAACCTCTGTTTCCCCGAAGCCCTGGCTGTGCTGTGGAGAGCTGCCTTCAGACAGGCTGAGGCGGAACACAGCTCAGGGAGATGAATGAAGCCCAGAGAGCCGGGGGGGGGGTTGGACGGTTGGCCTCTACTGTGGGGCGCTGGGGAGCACCTGGCCCTTGGCCCAGAGAGGGGCACCTGTATGTTTGTCTTTCCTCCTGGCTGGCCAGGACTTTCCTCACACGCTTGAGTCCTATCCCTCCTCTGAGCCTGAGTTTCTCCCTTAGTGTGGATACGTTTCATCAGGGTATGCCCCAGCTCCTGAGAAGGTGTCTGTCCTCAAGATCGGAGCTATGTGGATTCAGAGCATGGGGGTAATTTTCTGGGGCTCCATGTCCTTTCTCCCTTCCCTCACAGGGAGACTCACTTGAGCTCAGAGCTCTGCCTAGCCAGCACCTCTCAGGGCAGGGCGGAGGCCATCTGGGTTAATGAGGTGCTAGCAGCGGCATCCTCCTTGGCCCAGGGTCAGGAAGAGGAGGGGAACCTAAGGGCTGGAGCTGGGAGGCACCAGGGCATGTGAGGCAGCTAACCACCAGGAGGCCAGGCCCCTGGGCACAGACCAGAACTGATGCCCTCCTTCCCTTTGCTACTTTCCTTCTCCCCCTCTCCCTCCTGGTCTTCCTTCCACACTTACTGACAGTGTTCACTGGTGCAAGAAGGTACAAGGAGTGTATAGAACACATATTCCCAGTATGAGGAATAGCCCTCTTCCTAGTATCAGAGACAGTCCCTGGCGTCCAGGAGGCTACAGACTAGTGGAGAGACAGACGGATGGTGAACAGAGCACTGATCTACAAGTTGAACATATAAGGAACGAACCAAGAGCTATGGGAACACTTTGGAGGGACTAACAGCTACATAAAGGAGCCAGGGAAGTGTCATAGAGAACTTGGTGCTGGGATTTTAAGGATGAGTAGGAGTTTGCTGCGCTGAGGAGGAGGAAGGCATTTCTGGAGGAGGGAACAGCGTGAACAGAGACCCCGACATGTTGGAGGAGCATGTTTAAAAAGCAAGAGGAAAAGGGCAGGCTCTCCCAAAGGCCTCCTGAAAGCTAGCCGTGGTGGCTTCCTGGGGACCTCCCACCCTCCGAGCAGCTGATCTCTGGGCAGTGTGGCTTAGGAGGACAAACCCTCTTCCTGACATTCAAGGACCTCCTCAATATGACCCCAATTACACTTCCGGCCTTTCCCTTGCTACCCCCCTACTCCATCCCTGGACATGTCCCCAGTCTCTGAGTCTGCCTCAGTGGCCTTGATTCCATGCCTTTGCTTGAACCCTTCCCCTCAGCTCGCTCAATGTTCTTGGCCCCTTGTCCTTGCATCTCCATTTCTGTCCCCTTCAGGGTCCTTCCCAAGGGCTACTTCCTTCATGAACCATTTCCCGCTACTCCCCCAACCAGAGGGACCGTGTTCCTCCCTGCTTTCACGGCTTTGGCCCTGTGTTTCTTTAAAAGACACTATTCTTTTAAAAAAATTTTTTTTAATGTTTTATTGTTATGTTAATCACCATACATTACATCATTAGTTTCTGATGTAGTGTTCCATGATTCATTGTTTGCGTATAACACCCAGTGCTCCATGCAGTGCGTGCCCTCCTTAATACCCATCACCAGGCTAACCCATCCCCCGCCCCCCGCCCCTCTAGAACCCTCAGTTTGTTTTTCAGAGTCCATCGTCTCTCATGGTTCGTCTCCCGCACCGATTTCCCACCCTTCATTCTTCCCCTCCTGCTATCTTCTTCTTTTTTTCTTAACATATATTGCATTATTTGTTTCTGAGGTACAGATCTGTGATTCAACAGTCTTGCACAATTCACAGCGCTCACCATAGCACATACCCTCCCCAATGTCTATCACCCAGCCACCCCCTCCCTCCCACCCCCCACCACTCCAGCAACCCTCAGTTTGTTTCCTGAGATTAAGAATTCCTCATATCAGGGGCGCCTAGGTGGCTCAGTTGGTTAAGCAACTGCCTTCGGCTCAGGTCATGATCCTGGAGTCCCGGGATCGAGTCCCGCATCGGGCTTCCTGCTCAACAGGGAGTCTGCTTCTCCCTCTGACCCTCTTCTCTCTCGTGCTCTCTCTATCTCATTCTCTCTCTCAAATAAATAAATAAAATCTTTAAAAAAAAAAGAATTCCTCATATCGTGAGATCATATGATACATGTCTTTCTCTGATTGACTTATTTCACTCAGCATAACACCCTCCAGTTCCATCCACGTCGTTGCAAATGGCAAGATCTCATTCCTTTTGATGGCTGCATAATATTCCATTGTATATATATACCACCTCTTCTTTATCCATTCATCTGTCCATGGACATCTTGGCTCTTTCCACAGTTTGGCTATCGTGGACATTGCTGCTATACACATCGGGGTGCATGTACCCCTTCGGATCCCTACATTTGTATCTTTGGGGTAAATATCCAGTAGTGCAGTTGCTGGATCGTATGGTAGCTCTATTTTCAACTTTTTGAGGAACCTCCATACCGTTTTCCAGAGTGGCTGCACCAGCTCGCATTCCCACCAACAGTGTAGGAGGGTTCCCCTTTCTCCGCATCCCTGCCAACATCTGTCATTTCCTGACTTGTTAATTTTAGCCATTCTGACTGGTGTGAGGTGATATCTCACTGAGGTTTTGATTTGGATTTCCCTGATGCCGAGCAATGTTGAGCACTTTTTCATGTGTCTGTTGGCCATTTGGACGTCTTCTTTGCAAAAATATCTGTTCATGTCTTCTGCCCACTTCTTGATTGGATCATTTGTTCTTTGGGTGTTGAGTTTAAGAAGTTCTTTATAGATTTTGGATACTAGCCCTTTATCTGATATGTCATTTGGAAATATCTTCTCCCATTCTGTCGGTTGTCTTTTGGTTTTGTTGACTGTTTCTTTTGCTCTGCAAAAGCTTTTTATTCTGATGAAGTCCCAATAGTTCATTTTTGTCCTTGCTTCCCTTGCCTTTGGCGATGTTTCTAGGAAGAAGTTGCTGTGGCTGAGGTTGAAGAGGTTGTTGCCTGTATTCTCCTTTAGGATTTTGATGGACTCCTGTCTCACATTTAGGTCTTTCAACCATTTGGAGTCTATTTTTGTGTGTGGTGTAAGGAAATGGTCTAGTTTCATTCTTCTGCATGTGGCTGCCCAATTTTCCCAGCACCATTTGTTGAAGAGACTGTCTTTTTTCCATTGGACATTCTTTCCTGCTTTGTAAAACACACTATTCTTAACCTGCCCAGTACTATTGCTATTCAATATGCCCATGTCCCTCACCAGACTCCAAGCCCCTTGAAGGCAGCCAGCCACCAGCATAGGGCCTGGCCTAGGACTGGCGACCAGTGTCTATGGGGTTGAACCGCATGGATTGGCTAGAGGATCCAGATAAAATCAACTTGTGGGTAGACTTGCCTACTCTGTCATCTCTCTGTCCCTGCTCAAAGGAAGCACCTTTGTTCTTTAAATATCTGGGAGTCTTCCATAATTTTAGTTTGGCATTCCTGCTTTGTTACTAGAGCTTCAGCATTTCCTCGGTGCTACTGCTAGAGGTTTCTGACCTGTTAGGATGAACACACCGTGTAAGTTTTACCTTGCACGTCACTGCTGATGGATTAGTAGTGGTTTCCTTAGAATATTATGCCAAGAAGGATTCTGTGGATGATGAGGGCTCAGAAGAAAGGGCCCTCAGATGCCTGGGTGGCTCAGTTGCTTAAGCATCTGCCTTCAGCTCAGGTCATGATCCCAGGGTTCTGGGATCCAGTCCCATGTCAGCCTCCCTGCTCAGTGGGGAGCCTGCTTCTCCCTCTCCCTCTGCTGCTCCCCCTGCTTGTGCTCTCTCTGACAAATAAATAAATAAGACCTTAAAAAAAAATAAAAGAAGAAAGGGCCCTAAGATGGCTTAGTGACACTTGCCATGTGAGGAGGCAGGGCTCCTTCCGCCTTCTGTTAGTTCATCAGATACTTTACTTACATGAAGCCAAGACTGGGGCACTGGGAGAGCCCAGGGCCTTTTGCCTCTGGTGGAAGCTGAAGGAGGACAGTGAGCAGAAGAGGAGCTGAGGACTCCAAAGTTAGATTTACCTTCTTGAGATTTCCTAGAGCAGACCTTGGAGTCAAGTGTCTGAACATCCGGGTCTGTGTTCTTACTGGGCCCCCTCATGCTCTTGACATGATCAGTCCCCAGAGGGGGCTGTGGACTCAGCCAGACCAATAGGGCTCAGTGGTTCAGGATCCCCAGCAGGTTCCTTAGCAGGTAAAGCTAAGGTGATGACAAGGAGTTTCCCACCTGTGGGAATGTTCCCTATTCCTCTCTCCTCCTAGGCAGCTGAGGCTTCAAGAATGACAAGAGGGGCGCCTGGGTGGCTCAGTCGGTTAAGGGTCTGACTCTTGATTTTGGCTCAGGTCACGATCTCAGGGTCGTGAGATCAAGCCCTGTGATGAGCTCCGTGCTCAGTGAAGAGTCTGCTTGTCCCTCTCCCTCCCCCTCTCTGCCTCTCCAGTGTGCATACCTTCTCTCTCTCTCAAATAAATAAATAAAAATAAAATCTTAAAAAAAGTTTTAAAGGAATGACAAGAATGTATCAAAAGTGAGTAATATCTAGAAATGTTTTATTTCCCAGCTTCCTATCTTTGCTCTGCTGCACCTGAGGGCCATGGTCTCCCCTAGCGGCATCCCCTGGAAATGCTATGACTTGGTTTCTGGGGTCAGGAGCAGACACGCCCCAAAGCCCTGCCCATTCCCCCTTGAATGGGACCCATATGGTCTTACAACCCAATATTCCTCCTCAGGCAAGAACACTGGCTAATGATCTTGGCAGATGGCCCAGGCCTCTACCTGATAACCTCCTGCAGTGCTGCTCCCAGAGTCTGTACCTTTGTTCAAGTGTTTTTGATTAGTGGGGGTGTGCTCACTTCCTTCAAGTCCCTTTCCTCCCGAGGAGTCATTTGATTTCCTCCCTCAGGTCTGTCCTGACAATGGGTCTCCATCTCTTTAGCCCGAGGTTAACTCAAAAGTACTTGTAATTGTGAAGTTTAAGGCTCCAGTTGGTCTTTGCAAATGTTCTCCAAGTTAGAACATCTTGGCTCCCTGCCATGGTCAACTTCTAGCACTGTGGCCCTTGTTACTTAGTCCAGGATTGCAGCCAGCCCTTGCTCATGGCACATGTATTTTAAGGCTCATTTGCCCAGAATGGATGACTATCTCGTCCTGTCTCATTATGACACATCTTACCCAGTCCAGGAAGATGGGCAGATATTTTATTCTTTGGGTGGATGCCAGCACCACAGTCCTAAATCATTATTTCTAATTTAATTTGACAACCTTGATTTTCAGGAAGTTCTTTCTCATCTCTGACCCAAATACCTCCAGCTCAAACTTAAGATAATTTCCTCATACGCCCGGAACTGTCCTTCTCTGTAGCATGAACCCCTTTTCAGATCACTGAACCACAATTTGGGTCATTTTAGAGACCATCCTTCAGAGACCCTGGTTCTCAGTTTGGGTTCATGTGGACAGGCACCCAGGTCTGAGGCCCCTAGGTCTGTGCGCCAGGCACTGTGCTGGATGCCCCGTGTAGATTAATCAACGTTCTCTTGCTACGACCCAATGAAAACAGGTATGACTAGTGTTATCCCATTTGATAGATGCAAAGCTGAGTCTTGGAGGTAAAGTAACTTGGCTAAGGTCACAAAGCCAGCATGTGGAACAACTGGGCTCCTATCCCCACATCTAACAAGGCTTTAGAGCTGGGAGTTGGTCCAACCACTAGCCTCCAAACAGGAAACCTCTGTGAGCATTTAGGACAGATGTCTTCCTCTGACCTTACTTCCATTTTACACTGGTCTGCACCCTAATTTTGCCTTAATCCTTTCTATCTGCCTAAATATCCTTCAGTCATGGCCTTACCCATTTCTTCCTGCTCTTTGTTCTGTGTCAGTGTCTTTGTTCAAAGACAAGGCCTTCTCAAGGGCTTCTGGGGCAAGAGGACTTGACTTCTCTATGTCTCCATCCTTATATGTAAAATGAGGATAATAATATTAAATTTTAGGATCATTATGATAATCACACTAAAATTTTAATAAAGCAGTTACTATGTGCAGGCATAATTAAGCACTTGACATGTTTCATTTCATTTAATCCTCACAAAAGCTCTGAGTTAGGTATTACCCTCCTAGAACAAACGAAGAAATAGGCTCAGAGTGGTTATATAATATGCTTCAGATGACTGAGTCAACAGGAAGAAAAAACAGGATTTGAACTCACATTTGTCTCACTCCAAAGCCTGCACCTTTTACTACTATCCTATGGGAAAATAAATGGGTTGCTGTGTGTAGCCTGCCATATGGCAAGAAAACCAAGGAACACCAAAGGGCTTGTTTTAACCCTCAAGGTCATCTCAGCATTCAAAGAAACAGAAATCTAGCTCCTGAAGCCTTGAAAAGTAACAATGGTCTTTGCTAAAGGCTGTTGACCTGGAGCACAGGGTCTTGCAGCTTACCACACAGCAACATTTCCTAAAAAGCAGCCTTTTTGCACATTATTCCCTGTACCCAAAAGATCCCTCCTCATAGCCTCTTTTCAAACCTCTCCCATCCTCTCTTCTGTCTCCTTCTAACCCCTCTGCCTGGTCCTTCCCTCCCTAGCTCCACTCATTCCCTTTTCAAAGCCATCCATTCTCATCTTCCCTTCTGCAGCTCTGTCCACCCTTCTGCTCAGTAAAACCAAAGATTTTTCAAAGCCTACCATTCTCTAAAGGGAGTAGTAAACCCATATACGAATTGAATAGGCTTGGCCTTGGCATGCTGGGCGCAGAATGCATATCCAAGGGATGTGGAAGGAAACCCTAATGATCTGAGGACACATTGGAGAGGGGATTAAAAAGTTAACTTTCTTCCTGGGCCCCCCATTCCATCTCTTTTGTTCCCCCCTCCTTCAGTACCTGGGGGAGAGAGGAGGACGTGGAGTGATCTGTTCCTCCTCACTCACCATCTGACTCAATGCTGAACATTGTGCGAGACCCAAACGAACCCCCGTCCGACCTTCCCCACTTCCCCAGTCCAGAGCGGCCTTTCCTACCTTTGGTTCCCGTTGCTTTTGTCCCTCTACCATTTGTCTTGCCTTTCTTGTCACCAAGCCTTCCACGGTGGTGTCTCATCTCCTTAACTAGGCTGTAGGCTCCTTGAAAGTTGGACCTTGTCTCTCCAGAGTGCCCGCCAAGGTGCTGTGCTTGTGAAATGACAGAACTTGAAATGGAGACTACAACAGATTTGATAGGAGGTGGCTGGGAAATAATGGTCAAGGGAGGTATCTGAACTTTGCTGCCTCACTGTGGCGGACCATTCCTGGGTTTTCATGCCTCTGCGGCTCTCTGGGCTTGGCCTGGTGATTTGCTTTGGCCAATAGAGTGTCAGAAGTGACGATGTACTAGTCCCGGTCTCAGGCCTCCAAAGGCTTTGGGCACTTTCATCCTCTCTGGGAACCTTCCCACCATCATGACAATAAGCCCAAGGTAGCCTACTAGGACGAGAGACCACGAGGAGGACAGCCAAGTCATCCCAGCTGAGGCCAGTCAGAGGACATGGCCCAGGGCCACAAATGCATGAGTGAGCCCAGCTGAAGTGAGCCTGGCCTGGCCCAAATCAGCAGAACCTCCTAGCCGACTGAGAGACTCACGCACAAACCTAATTACTTATTAGCCTGTTATTAGAGGTTTTGTGGATGTTTGTTATGCACCATTAATGTGGCAGTAGAGAACCGATACAACTGTTTACCAGCTCTGTGACCTTGGGCAAGCTATTCACAGATTTAATTTATTTATTTGAGAGAGAGCGGGAGAGAGAGAGCGAGAGAGCACAAGCAGGGGGAGTGGCAGAGGCGGAGAAGCAGGCTCCCCACTGAGCAGGGAGCCCCATGTGGGACTCCATCCCAGGACCCTGGGATCATGACCCCAGCCAAAGGCAGATGCTTAATGCACTGAGCCACCCAGGCGCCCCTGGGTAAGCTATTTAATCTCCAGTTACTTCCACTTCCTTATCTGTAAAATGGGGATGCAGGAGACATTGTTGACAGCTTGCAGCTGTTTCCCCTTCCATGGATTGCTTCAGCTGAAGAGCTGCCTTACTCAAGTGTCTGCCCCCTCTTCTGGGATAGCCTACATCCAATGACTGGCTGACCTGGAAGTATAAAGTTCTGGCCCCCTTGTTCCAATCTGGGACAACTCTGCAGGGCCATGCCAGCTCCGGAGCTGCCTGTGGGGGTCAGTTAAAGTTTTTCTTGCAACTTTTCTTCTCCCTACTTCTCCCTCTGCCCAGTCCTGCTTCATTTGCCCTCCACAAGGGCTGAGGCCAGGGGTGCTTCCAATAAACCTCTTCCATTCATATCTTCATCTTACATTCTAATTTCCCGGAACTCACCCGTGAGAGGGTCTGCCAATGGCCACGTGGTGAGTTCTAGCCAATGGGCTGAAAGCAAAAGAATCACATGGCCATTTCCTGAAATGTTCCTTATTAAGACTGTTGTCTTCAAACTTTACTTGTTACCATGACTAAAAGAATTTTGGGAAACGATTTACATCCTTGCATGTTTTTTAGATCTAAAATTTTTCCTTCCAGTTTTAAATGCAACTTTTAGTGTATTATTAATATTAACATCAAAAAAGGATTCACTTTTATTGTAACTGATTTAAAAAATTTTACATTTTTTAAAAGTTGTGAAATAATGCAATGACTGCTTGTATACACTTTCCTTGGATTCATCAGTTAGCAATATTTTGCCCTGTTTGCTGTCTCCCATACCCTACAACTTCATTAGAATGATTAGTATAAAATTGATCAAAACAGAAATATGTCAGATTCACATTGAACTTAAAAGTTTATTGGGATTGTACTTCCCCAGTGAGATGGACAGAGCTTCACCCGACCTAAATTTTTTGAGAGAGGCAGCAGAGTGCAGTTGTTTAGCTTATGAATGGAGTAGGTAGCCTGGACTGGAAGCCTGGTTCTGCCACTTATTAGCTGTTTGGCCTTGGGCAAGTTATTTACCCTCTCTACACCTCAATCTCTTCATAGTATCTATCTCAGAGGGTTATGATGAGGACCTAATGAGTTAATATTATAAGGTCCTTAGAACTTTACCTGATATATTGTGTATGATGTAAATAGAATGCATCAATGGACACATAATTATTTATTGCTAAAATAATTAAGATTCAGAGCAAATTAACAAGAAAATATGGATTACCAGTAAATTGGAGGCTTACAAAAGATGTGTTAATGATTGTTGTTGAATGCATTATTTACAGGAGAGCACATCACAGATGATATTAAATTAATTTAGTAGAAACATGGTCGGAATAAACAAACGAGCCGAGAAGTGATTGATAATCGACAGCAAGCAGGATACTCATACCCAAATTAAAAAAAGAAAAGAAAAGACCATGATGTTTCCATCATCCAATAATTTGGGGGCAAAAGTTAATGAGAATGTTTTCTACAAGTCAATAAATGTTTACAAAAATATGAAACATTGAAGTGCCTTTGATATATGTTCTTTTTATTTAAAGATGTTGTGTTCATCTGTTGAAAGTAAATGTGAAACTTTTCACTTCCTCCTCCTTGAAGTCATGCAAATGTGCAAAGGAGAACAGACCCAGACCGGATGGCTGAGGGCGCTGGCTGGCCACACTCTATCTAACCGCAGGCTGCACGGTGAAGGCGCGGAGTGCGCTTTGCAGCAGGTCAGCACTGTCCAGATCCTTTTTAGGAATCATGAATAGATTTTTTTAAAAAAAGATTTTATTTATTTATTTGAGAGAGAGAGAGAGAGAGCGTGAGCACAAGCAGGGCAGAGGGGTAGAGGGAGAAGCAGACTCCTCACCAAGCAGGGAGCCTGATGCAGGACTTGATCCCAGGACTCTGGGATCATACCTGAGCCAAAGGCAGACACTTAACTGACTGAGCCACGCCGGCACCCATGCATAGATTAAAAAAAAAAAAAAGATTTATTTATTTGAGAGAGAGAAAAGGGGCAGAGGGAGAAGGAGAGAATCCTCAAGCGGACTCCCCGCTCGAGTGCGGGGCCTGTTGCAAGGTGGGGCTCAACCCCAGGACCCTGAGAGATCCTGACCTCAGTGGAAATCAAGAGTTGGGCACCCAACTGGCTGAGCCACCCAGGCACCCCACAAATAGATTTTTAAGTAATCTCTACACCCAACATGGGGCTGGAACTCAACCCTGAGATCAGGAGTCGCAGGCTCTACCGACTGAGCCAGCCAGGCACCCTGCTGGCCCCTGGGGGTGCCCGGGGAGGAACCCCAGGCCTGGCTGCCTGTGTGGCACTGCCGGGGGCACAGCCGGGTGGCCTGGCTCTCAGCTGGAACTGGAACTGGAATCATGAATAGTTTTAAGAGGGATAGATCGGGCATGGAGCTCTGCTATGAGTTTGTCACCTGTATGATATAAGATACCTTTAGTATTTCATTGCTTTGTGCTAAGGGGTTCTCCCTCCCGCCAGTCTGGGACAACTTGCGGCACTTGGAAATTAATACTGCCATCCTGCTGCCCTGCACTAAGCTATAACTGAATCCACAGCTTCCAAATGGGCTGTGATATCTTCCTGTTAATTTCGCAGTGTGCCTGTAACAAAAATATATACATGACAGAGAAGATATGAAGACCTATCATAGGTTTGTGCTGATCCGATTACAAGGGGATTCACCGAAAACCATATTTTGGTGTTTTCTTTGTTTGGGGCCACCAAGCTTTTTCACTCTAAGCATTATAACTTTTTTTTTTCTTAAGATTTTATTTATTCATTTGACAGAAAAAGCACATGAGCAGGGGCAGAGGCGGGGGGGGGAGGGAGAAGCAGGCTCCCCGCTGAGCAGGGGGCCCAATGTGGGGACTCGATCTGATCCGAGGACCCTGGGATCATGACCTGAGCTGAAGGCAGACGCTTAACGGCTGAGCCACCCAGGCGCCCCAGCGTGGATTATTTTTTTTAAACACCTTTCTTTTCTTTTAGACAAAACTATTTTCTGTAGTAATCGTGAAATGAAATGATTTCATTTCATGCTTACTCTTTTTTTTTTAAAGATTTTATTTATTTATTCGACAGAGAGAGACACAGCGAGAGAGGGAACACAAGCAGGGGGAGTGGGAGAGGGAGAAACAGGCTTTCCGCCGAGCAGGGAGCCCGATGCGGGGCTCGATCCCAGGACCCTGGGACCATGACCTGAGCCGAAGGCAGACGCTTAACGACTGAGCCACCCAGGTGCCCCTCATGCTTACTCTTATTAAACAAAAATAGTCCCACTTGGAATCTATCCTCTTTTTCACTATTTTAAATTTTAAACACAAAGAAAAAGTCCAAGCAGACAGAGGTAAAATAATTCAATTTACTTTTTTTGTCTTTACGTCCTCACTGCTGTCATCCCTTCCTTTGAATCTCCTGTTTAAATGCAGAGGTAAGTAGTTCGCCCAGATGGATGCGCTGACCTAGCATGAAGGGGCCTTGTAATTGGAAAGGGGCACACTTGGCTGAGTCGGGAGTTGAGGGCCTGCTATATCATTGGAAATTCCAGAAGTGAAATTCTCTGTAGAATATAATGTTTCCTGAAAACACATGATAAAAAATGCTAATTTGCTAATACCTATTGTGGAAAGCCAGCGGAAACCACAGCATTAGTTTAGATTTAAAACTTAGACCAACAAAATATATTTTCAGGGAAGGAATAGTTTTATCACTGATGTTGTTTAGAATTGCTGGTTGAGGGCGCCTGGGTGGCTCAGTCAGTTAAGCGTCTGCCTTCGGCTCAGGTCATGATCCCAGGTCCTGGGATCGAGCCCCACGTCGGGCTCCCTGCTCAGCAAGAGCCTGCTTCTCCCTCACCCTCTGCCCGCTGCTCTGCCTACTTGTGCCCTCTATCTCTCTGTCAAATAAATAAATAGAATTGCTGGTTGAGGTGATAATAAAGAGCAGCTGGCTTTTGGCTGATCACTGTTTTGACATTCTCTACAGCACACCCCATAGGCTGCCCTTGGTGGTGGGGCGACAGTTCCCACGACCCTGATCTTGCACACTGTTGATAAGAGGCCTACCTGTCTTTTATACAGTGGCAGAACAGTGGCGCATGTCAGTAGGCTGGTGGGACAAGAGAATTGGCAGCTGCCTTGACTGCAGGCAGGAATGTCTTAGGAAGGAGGTGACAGGGAATGTGAGCTGGTGGAAATCAGTTGCCTTCCAATGGTGCTGAGTACTTGCTGGCAGATTTAAGGACCGGTTATACACCTCAGCCAGCACAAGCCCTTGGTCCCGTTTTTACTTGTTCCTGTCTCCATCCTGCTGTGTGGAGCAGATACTGCCATCCTGGATCATGAGGCTGAGGGACTCACCTGTAGGGCTGGCTGGCAGAGTGGGAAGGAGCCTGGGGCCACGAGGACTCCATGAAGAGCATCCTGTATCTCCAGATTTTACTCAAGTGAGAGAGAAACACGATTCCATGTTTTCTGGGGTTCTGACACTTCCAGGGGTGGGGAAGGCCCTGGACATTTAAGGGGCCTGGTATGTAAAGGACGAATAGGTGTTTTCTGAGTAAAAAGAATAAGAGAGTTTCTGGGAGCAGGAAGCTCAGGTAGGAAAGTCAAGAGACAGCATGGTGAGTTTGAGGAATGGAAGGAAACTCAAAGTTCAAGGGGATATTGGGGGTCTTGAGAAGGAACTCTAGAAGAATGGCAAATGATTTACCTGTGCTTGTTAGCCGAGTTGGGACCTCTGCTGTTCTTGGAGGTTCTCAGAGGCCAAACTAAGAAATCCAGGGCCCTGCCTTCCCAGGGTTGCCCCAGGCAACTTCTGTTAGTAAAGAATCCTGTTTATTATCCTCTGACTCACAGTCACCTGTGGTTTCCATGGTTGCCACCAACAATAAAGCATAAATCCAGTCCTGGAGGGTGGGGTCTGCAGATGGAGCTATTCTCTCCCTTGTCTGGCTCAGCACAAGGGACAAGGACAGCAGAGCTGTCCAGGATATAGCAGAGGTGGTTGGTGGGAGAATGTCTTTGTCTACAGAATCTCAGGTGTGAGTTTCCTTGGGAGAGGATGAAAGAAGCTCGGGTATGGAGCTGTCATCAGGACTCGGGGGTATATGCAGTGTGTGACTGAGAACCCCGCAGCCTCCACCCTCTCCAAGTACTTATGGGAGGACCCCGGGAAACGGAGAGACAGGGAACCGTGGGACACAGAGGAGTCAGAGCAGGATTTGGGAGACCTGGCAACATTTTTCACCAGGGCCAAACAGGGTTTGTGCCCTATTATAGGCCAAATTTACAAATGCAAAGCCAGGAGGAATGGTCTATTCGACAAGTGGTGGGGATGTACACAAAGGAACCAAAAGAAGGGGAAGCCAAAATATAGATTTTAAAAGATTATCTCCTCTCATCCATTTGCACAGTCTTACAGGTTACAAAGCACTTGTGTATCTACTGTATCATTTGCTTTTCACAGAAGCCCTGGGAGGGAGCCAGGACAAAAAATACCAGTCTGTTCTAAAATGGGGCTGATAGAAGTTAATTAACATAGCCAAGGTCAAATCCAGGGCTAAAATCTGGCCTTCCTGGCTCCCAATCCAATGTTCTTTTTACAAAATCATCATTTCTCAAACTTTGGCATCCATAGACCATTTTAATGGATGTCTGGTATACACGAAGTACCTAAATTTTTGTTACATTTCAAAAATTGTCACAAAATTTAGAATAGTGTAATGAAACATTTAAGAAGTAACATCAATGGCTTTTTTTTTAAGATTTTATTTATTTGACAGAGAACACAAGCAGGGGGAGCAGCAGAGGGAGAGGGAGAAACAGGATCCCCGCAGAGTAGGGGGAGCCCGATGCAGGACTCGATTCCAGGACCCTGGGACCATGACCCGAGCCGAAGGCAGACACTTAACTGACTGAGCCACCCAGGCGCCCACATCAGTGGCTTTTTAAAATTTATTTATTTATTTGAGAGAGAGTGAGCGAGCGAGAGAGTGCAAGCAGGGGTAGGGACAGAGGGGGAGGGAGAAATAGACTCGCCGCTAAGCAGGGAGCCCAACACAAGACTCGATCCCAGGACCCCTGGATCAGGACCTGAGTCGAAGGCAGTTGCTTCACCCACTGAGCCACCAAGGCGCCTCAATGGCTTTGATTTAAGTCAATGAGAAAGATATATTTGTAATCTTCACTAAAGTATTTATATTCAGCTTGATGTCAGAGAGTTTGAGCCATAGCTTAGATCCCATATCCAGTAGGGTTTTTTTTTTTTTTTTTTAACCATTTCTACTAAGTTAGGAAAATCGAAGGAATGGCATCAAGTGCTTCATCAGACAGTCCTGGGTAAGCAGATTAAACTTGGATTCAGGACTGTGGAGAGCATTGTCAGTGGAAATGGTTTGCAAGACTACCAGGACCTAGGTCTGTAAGCACATTATGCACAAAATTTGGAATATTGACTGTTTTAACCTAGGAGTTGGGGGCAAATCGATTCCTTTTCCAATCCTTGGCTTTGTTCAGTACTGGAAAGCACTTCTTGTTATGTTGTAGAATTTCAAGGGTTTCTGTGTGTGTGTGTGTGTGTGTGTGTGTGTGTGTGTGTGTGTGTGGTAAAATACATAACATAAACCTTTCCATTTTATCAAAGTGGTTTTAAATATATCCAATAGTATATTTTTTTATTTCTTTCTCAAATAAATCAAATGTTGGGAAATAGTAAAGCTTTGATGCTGCCACCGTGTCAGAGTTCTAGTTTTGAGACATCCTGATATTGTTTCCCCAACACTAAAATTGTGAAATTTTGGTCCTGAGTGATAGGTTATTTTTTTTAATTTAATTTAATTTTATTATGTTATGTTAGTTACCATACATTACATCATTAGTTTTTGATGTAGTGTTCCACGATTCATTGTTTTCATATAACACCCAGTGCTCCATGCAGTACGTGCCCTCCTTAATACCCAGCACCGGGCTAACCCATCCCCCCTCCCCCCTCCTCTCTAGACCCTCAGTTTGTGTCTCAGAGTCCATCGTCTCTCATGGTTCATCTCCCCCTCCGATTCCCCCCCTTCATTTTTCCCTTCCTTCTCCTAATGTCCTCCACGCTATTCCTTATGTTCCACAAATAAGGGAAACCATGTGATAATTGACTTTCTGAGTGAATAGGTTCTGACATATCACTAAACTACATTATGTGAGTAGACCATTTGCAATTGGAGAAATGTTCTTTGTTGGCATTATCAATGTTATGAAGTGTCACCTTGCCTTTCAAAAACTCATGTAATGAAAAGGAAGCAGTAAACTATCTTTATTAGCAGATGACATGATCTTGTATAGAGAAGACCCTAAAGAATTTACAAAAACACGAATTAGAGCTAATAAATAATTTCAGCAAAGTTGCGGGATACAAGATCAATATACAAAAACCAGTTGCGTTTCAATACACTAACAATGAACAATCTGAAAGTGAAATGAAGGGGCACCTGGGTGGCTCAGTCTTTAAGTGTCTGCCTTCGGCTCAGGTCATGATCCCATAGTCCTGTGATTGAGCTCTGCATCGGACTCCCTGCTCGGCGGGAAGCCTCCTTCTCCCTCTCCCACTCCCCCCTGCTTGTGTTCCTGCTCTAGCTGTCTCTCTCTGTCAAATAAGTAAATAAAATCTTTCAAAAAATGAAAGTGAAATTAAAACAATTTCATTTATAATAGCATCAAACATAATAAAAATACTTAGGGATAAATTTAACCAAAAAAGTACAAGACTTGTACACTCTGAAACACTGTTAAAAGAAATTAAAGATGGTCTATGTAATATAAATTTAAGAACATCTGTGTTCATTGTCTGGAAAATTTGATATGGTTAAGATGGTAATACTTGCCAAATTGATCTCCAGATTCAATGTCATCCCTGTCAAAACTGCTTTTTTTAATCCCCCCAGAAGTGGGTAAGCTGATCCTAAATTTCATATAGAGTTGCAAGGGACCAAGAATAACCAAAAAATCTTAAAGAAGAACAAAGTTGAAAGACTCACAGTTCCTAACCTCAAAACTTACTACAAAGCTACAGTTATCATGACAGTGTGGTCCTGTTGTAAGGATAGACACATAGACCAATGGAGTAGAATTAAGAGTCCAGAAACAAACTCATACATTTATGGTTAATTGATTTTTGACAAAGGTGCCAAGACCATTCAATGGGGACAAAACTTTTTCAACAAATAATGCTGGGATAAGTGGATATCCACATGCAAAAGAATGAATTTGGACTTCTATCTCATACCATACACAAATCTTAACTCAAAATGGATCAAAGATCTAAATAAAAGAACTGAAAGTAGAAAACTTTTAGAAGGAAACACAGGTGAAACTCTGTGTGGTTTCAGATTAGGCAATGGTTTCTTAGATAGCACACCAAAAGCACAAAGAAAAAATAAATAAATGGGACTTTATCAAAATTAAGAACTTTTGTGGGTCAAAGGACACTAACAAGAAAGTGAAAAGACTACACACAGAATGAGGGAAATATTTGCAAATCATATACCTGATAAGGGTCTAGTATCCAGAATAAATAAAGAACTCTTACAACTCAACAGTAAAAAGACAACCCAATTAAAAAATGGGCAAAGGATTTGAATAGGCATTTCTCCAAAGATACAATAAGTGGCCAATAAAAGCATGGAGAAACACTCAACATCATTAATTATTAGAGAAATGCAAATCAAAACCAGTGAGATAGCACTTCACACCCACTAGAATAGTTAAAATATTAATAACAAAAAGGAAAATAACAAGTGTTGATGAGAAGGTAGAGGCATTGGAACCCTCTTACACTGCTCTTGAAAATATAAACTGGTTCAGCGGCTGTGGAAAACAGTTTGGCAATTCCTCAAAAGGTTATAGAATTCTCATATGACCCAGCGATTCCATTCCTAGGTATATGCCTAAAAGAACTGATAACACGTTCACAGAAAAACTTGTACGTGAGTGTTCACAGAAGCATTACTCACAATAGCCAAAGAGTAGAACCAACACAATGTTCATCAAGCAATTAATAGATAAACAAAATGTGATATAGCCGTATCGTGGAATATTATTCAGCCATAAAAAGGAACGAAGTACCGATACTTGCTACAACACGGGAGAGCCTTGAAAGCAGTGTGATAAGTAAAAGAAGCCAACCCCAAAAGACCAAATACTGTATGATTCCATTGATATAAAATGTCCAGAGTAGGCAAATCCATAGAGGCAGAAAGTAGATTAGCACGTACCAGGGGATGGGGGAGGGAAGGATTTTGGACTAACTGCTAATAGGGGTGGGGTTTCTTTTTGGGGTGATAGAGATGTTTTGGAGTTAGCGATGGTTGCACAATATAGTAAATATACAAAAATTTCTGGAGCATACGCTTGAAAATGGTGAATTTTATGTTATGTGAGTTACATCTTAATAAAAATGTTAAAATAGAACAGAACAAATTCATGTGAGCACCTTTGCCCTCTAGAGTCAGAGAACTTTCCAGGTGTTGGGAGGAGGAAGCAGTTTCTTCTATATGCTGTTTATTTCTACCTGAACACATTGGAAGGAATACATCCTTGGTGACTGCAATCTGAATCACGGTGAAATGTTTCTATTTCCTTCAATACTAACTTGGATTCAGGAGGCATATCGAAGCTCTCGGTGGTTCTCTGTGAACTGCCGTTCATACGATGCTCGCAATAATAATCTTCACTGAGTCCTTGCCGTCTGCCAGACGTTGTCCTCGGCACTTCGTATGTATTTCTTCACTAATCCTTACCCCAACTGTATGAAATAGGTATTGTTATCGTTATTAGTGTCATCATCATTTCCAATTTTTAGAGGGAAAAAACTGAACCACAAAGAGGTAGACTTTTTTTATTAAAGATTTTATTTATTTATTTGATAGAGCAAGAGAGCACAAGCAGGGGGAAGAGTAGAGGGAGAGGGAGAAGATGGCAGGGAACCTGATGCGGGGCTTGATCCCAAGACCCTGGGATCGTGACCTCGGCCAAAGGCAGACACTTAACCCACTGAGCCACCCATGTACCTGGCAAACTTCTTTTATTACAGCTTCAACCGCCTGCCTTCTTGCTCCCAAAGCCAGTTCTCCATCTGTGCTGATGCCAATGTGTTCCTTTCATTCACAAAATAATCTCTAATAGCACAAAATATTTTTCTCCTGTAGTCGGGAATTTTAGAGATAAGGAGAACAAAACTTCGTTGACTGTTTTGCCATCTTGTATGTGGTCCTCACGCCCACAGCTATTTCATAGTCCTTGTAGCACCTCATCTGCCAGCTATGTGATATCCAACCACGGCATTTGATAAAGCTGCTTTCTAAGTATTTAGGTCATTAACTTCACAACTGGGTCATCTCTCTTCACACATCTCTTGCTGTGTGACTTGTACCTGATTTGCTCAGAGGAGTGAGGACAACTCGGAGTGATGTGCTCTATTTCCAGTAAATTTTTATTCTGGGAAGTGCTTTTTTTGTTTTTTTTTTTTTTGTCTTCTTCTTTTGCACTAATGGTTTCTTTTAAAAAATATTTTGTGCTTATTTTGAAAAAAATTAATAGGCTCTGCCTGTGACTCATAAGCAGGTTTTGATGACTTTGAGCCATGATTTGACATTTCACAGCTGATAATGCACTGGGGACAAGGGGTGAATGGTCAAGAAACCCGAGTTTCCAGGTAATCTTTGTGGCAGCTCCTATCCGCAGTTTCTTTTTTGCTTGTTGTGCAAAATAATCACTCTTACATTTTCCTTTGTCTCAGTACATACAGACATATTATATTCCCACTGAATTCCTGCTAACCGTGTACAGATGACATTGTTCTGAGTTGTCAGATTTATATTACTATCGTCATTGCTACTTTTATGACTCCATAAAGCACTTTTGAACCATTAATGACTTTTTATAATTTGGGGATATAACATAACACAACAGTGTGAACACACGAAGTACATTTTAAAACATAAGCAAAAACATGCGTAAGCTGGCCCCTTTAATTAAAGCAGTCCTGAAATCTTTGGGAATGTAATAATTATTAACATAATGAGATGTCTGTGACAGCCATAATCAATGTCATATTTCCAGTTTGTGAAAGATAAGGAGCAGAATTGTTGATCACTTTTTTTTTCTCCTGAAACTACCAGTCTACAGTTGATAAGACGTTTTTTTTTTTTTTTTTTTAAATTTATTTTTTTTCTTTACAAGGAGAGACCAAAGCGTGGGAGGGAACACAAGCAGGGGAAGTGCGAGAGGGAGAAGCAGGCTTCCCGCTGAGCGGGGAGCCCGATATATGGGGCTCGATCCATGACCTGAGCCGAAGGCAGCCGCTTAACCGACTGAGCCACCCAGGCGCCCTGATAAAGCTGTTCTTGGAAACACTTCACTGCTCCAAAGAGATTTTAATAGGAACGCGATGGGCTTCGGGGAAGGTGACTGAAGGATAAATAGGTAGACGGAGACCACGTGAAGTGTTGAGGGTAGCCTCCCAGGGTGGAGCACATTCCCAGGGAATCCTGCCCTTCCTACTCCGGCCCGGGAGTCCGATGCCAGAGTTACAGCCCACCACCAGGGGGCACTGTACAACGAGGGACGCCAGCCAGGTTGTTCCGTGAGTCCACCTAGAATGCTGTTTGCGACAGGCTTTCTTGAACGCTACCCAAGCCTCAGCAATCTAATGGTATTCGTTTTGTTTTTCTCCTTGATATTCAGGGTTCTTAACCTGGTGACTGTGGTCAGTGAACATCTAGAATTCATATGTAAAATATGTGTCCCTGGGATGAGCTGTATATTTCTAGTCAGAGGAAAGTTTTACAGTTTTAATCAAACTCTCAAAGGGATTTGTGACGTTTCCCCTTCCTCTCCCTCCCAGAGCGACGCCGTTCCATTGAAGGTGTAGAATGTAATGCGTCCCCTTGACGGTATCGGATGCAATGATGTTAGGTACTAATGTGTTGACATCTACCAGTGGCAAGCACTTAATATATGTTATTTAACACAATCCTCAAAACTACCTTGCAAGATACCTTCACTTCACAGATAAAGAACCTGAACTTCAAAGAGGCGAAAGTACTTTTTGCTCCAGGTCACACAGCCACTTAGTGGGGAGGCTGGGATTTAATTCCAGGAGTGGCTGACTCTCGCTGTGCTGTTGCTACTCTGGGGAACACAAGCAAGTGGGACCCACTCACCGGCAAACACACAGGAGGCAATGGTGTGTGTCCAGTGGTGCGCTGGGTACCAGGGGTAGAGGGGGAACGGGACAGGCTTGCTTCCTGCTTTCCTGAGGCTTTAGTGCCTGGAGGAGGTGCTGCTGGTGGTTGTGTTAGTGGGAAGCAGAGTAAACATTAATGCCTGCAATTGCAAATTAAGGAAAGTGCTCTGAAGGAAATAAATAGGGGACAGCAACATAGAAAGATGGGGAAATCTCTGGGGAGGTTGACTAGGGGAGGCCTGAGGAAATAGCAGCTCAGCTCAGACTAAAGGATAAAACAGGGGCACCCGGGTGGCTCAGTCGCTAAGCGCCTGCCTTCAGCTCAGGTCCTGATCTCATTAGGGTCCTGGGATCGAGTCCCGCCTCTGGCTCCCAGCACAGTGGGGAGTCTGCTTGCCCCTGCCCCTGCTCGTCCCTTCCACCTGCTCCGTGCCCTCTCTCTCGTTCTCTCAAATAAATAGATGAAGTCTTAAAAATATAAATAAATAAAATAAAAGCCTGCCATGGGAAGAGGCTGAGACAGAGCCTTCCAAGGAGGGAAGAGCCTGGCCCGGGTATGCATCTGAGAGGCTGCTGGCCTGGCTGAGCAGGGGATCAGGAGCAGAGGTGAGGGTGACAGGGAAGCAGAAGTCATATTTGATGTGGGCAACAAAGGCAGAAGGAAACATTGATAAAATTAAATGTCCTTATAACCTGCAGAGGATAACCTTCCTCCAGGAAGCTCCCAACCAACTTAAGGTGAATGCTTTGCTGGAGGGGAAAAACAACCTTAGTTTGACAATAGCAAGGCCTCCCGTATCTGGTGAATCTTCTTTAGCATATGAAAATCCTTTCGGAACTTTCCTTAACTTTAAGTCCCCCAACCCCAAAGTATATAATCAGTTGCCCCTCACAATCCCGGGGCAGCAACAGCTCTTTCTGCCCACGGATCTGTCCCCATGCTTTCATAAAATCACCTTTTTTTTTGCACCGAAGACGGCTCAAGAATTCTTTCTTGGCCGTTGGCTCCGGACCTCACCAAGACCCCTCCAAAAAAACGACATCAACATTCTCAGGGAAATGAGAAGCCGTGGTAGGGTTTAAAACAGGGGAGAAACACCAGCTCATTTATGTTTTTCTTATTTTTAATTGTAAAAATAAACACATAAAATAAACTTTACCATCTTAACCACTTGGTAAGTGTACAGCTCAGTAGCTGAAGTACATTCGCATTGTGCAATGGGTTTCTACAAATCTTTTCATTTCACAAAACTAAGACTCTACACCCATTAAATAACACCCCCCCCCCCCCACTTCCCAGCCCCTGGCAATCCTATTCTCTGTTCTGTCTCTATGAATTTGACTACTCCGGGTACCCCATGTAAGTGGGATCAGACGATACACAAGTATACTGTATTTTTTGGTGACTGGCTTGTTTCACTTAGCGTTATGTCCTCAAGATTCATCCAGCTTGTAGCCTGTGTCAGAATTTCCTTTCTTTTTAAGGCTGAATAATATTCCAGTGTATGTATGTCACATTTTGCTTGCCTAGTCATCTGTCAAAGGACACTGGGTTGTTTCCACCTCTTGGCCGTTGTGAGTAATGCTCCCGTGAGCATGGGTGTACCAATATCTCTTCCAGGCCCAGCTTTCGATTGTTTTTCTTTTCTTTTTAATTCTTGTTTTAGAAATGATACTATATGAGTTTGACACAAATTTCAAATGACACAAAATCGCCCTGCCTGGGGGTGGAGAAGGGTTGGAGACAGCCCAAAGTGCAAGGATGTTATGGGGTCAGGTCAGCGACGGGGTGGCCTGGCCTGCTGATGGGGAACCGTGGATAGTGTTATTCCATTTTTAAAGCCCTGGGAGGCCTGCAAGGGGCCACGTCCAGTCGGCAGTTGGGTATGAGCCTTGTGGGCAGGAGAGAGACTCTGGGAGTCACGGTGACAAAGACGGTATCTGAGGTCGTGGGATGGTGGAGATGGCTGAGGCAGAGCAAACTGGAGAAGGTGGGGGCCTAGGACCAGACCTTGATGTTTATGGTTGGCTGGAGGAGGCAACAGCTGAGGACCAGAAGGAGAAAGACAAATCGTTGGGCCCAGGGGCTGAGAGAGGGAGTAATCCTTTGTGGGGTGGTTGCTGTGACAATGGAAGGCAGAGGAGCAGCACCCCCTGGGCTGGGCCGCATGGTGGGCCGTTGGTGACAAGAGCAGTTCCAGCCCAAGCTAAGGGCAGAGGCCAGCAGAAGGGAGAATGGGGGTACGGGAGGGCAGGCAGCTCTATCGAGAAGCTAGGCTCTGAAGATCGACAGAGAAACGGGCAGTCCTGGGCAAGAGGGATGTGGAGAAAGAACAGGGGTTTTGTAGTTCTTTGGCTTTTAAAATGCTTTCCACTGAGGAAGACCGTATGGAGGTTCCTCAAAAATTTAAAAATAGAAATAGCATTATGATCCAGTAATTCCACTCTTGGGTATTTGCTCAAAGAAAATGAAAACAGTAATTCCAAAAGATATGGGCATCCCATGTCCACTGCAGCTTTATTTACAACGGCCAAGATAAGGAAGCAACCTAAGTGTCCATTGACGGATGAATTGGTTAAAGAAGGTGTGGTAGATAGACAATGGGATATTACTCAGACATAAAAAAAGAATGATATCTTGCCATTTGCAATGACATGGATGGACCTAGAGGTTGTCATGCTAAGTAAAATAAATCAGACAGAGAAAGACAAATACTGTATGAGCCCTTATATATGGAATCTAAAAAACCAAACAAATGAACAAACAAACAAACAGAAACAGACTCATAAGTACAGAGGACAAACTTGTGCCTACGGCGGGGGCGGGGGTGGAGGATGGACGGAACACATGAAAGGGGTTAAGAGGTACAAACGTCCAATTATAAAATAAATAAGTCACGCGGATGAACAGCATAGGGAATATAGTCGATACTATCATAATAACTTTGAATGGTGACAGGTGGTAACTACGCTTCCCGTGAGCATTTCGTAACGTATGGAACTATAGGCTCACTATGTTGTACATCTGAAACTGTTAATATAAGGTTGTGTGTCAACTGTACTTCAATACAAATAAAAATGAAGAAAATGAAAGAAAATCCAACCAGAAGGCAAATGCGTTTATAAGAGCATGTGTGGTGTTGGAGGGAAGGATGGGGGTGGCAGAGACAGAGGGGACGTTGGAGGATGGGATCCAGGGCTCCTGCGGACTGCTGGTCTCTGGGAGGAGGGACCCGGTCCTCTGTGGTCTCAGGAGAGGAAAAGGGGATGGGGTCTGGTGTAGGTGGGTGAGTTTGGTCACAGGAAGTTGAAAAAGCTCCTGTCTGATGGCTCTCTGTTCTGGGGAAGTGAGAAGAAAGCGGTCAGGTGAAATTCGGGAGGGGCAGGGGCCAGCAGCAGTTTTGAGGGGCAAGGAGAGTGGGAGGGAGAACTTGGTTCAGAAACATCTTAGGATCGGTGGCTGCGTCTGGAGCCCCCTGGAGGCTGGTCAGCAAGAAATCACAGCAATGTCATTTGCCTGGTTGCTGTGTGTTCTCCAGCAATGCTCGACTCTGTTTGTGTGGCCTGGAGAAGTTATCCAGGGCTGAGGTTTTGCTGGGTGAGTATGTTGGGAGGGGAGGGAGAGGATTGAGGACTTGTGCAAGGGAGTGAGTCTAATGAAGATCCACTGACCCTCGGCTGATGGAGAGTGAAGAGAAGCCAGGGGAGGGGTGACAGGCTGGAGGTCTCTGTGACACCAAAGGTTTGGTTTACGGGCAGTCCCTGAGCAGGGGGCCAGAGCTGCGATGATGGGACAGGGGCCTGGGGAGGTGGGGCAGTTTCAGGCACATGATAAGATCCAAGGTGTGGCTCAGGAGTGGGAAGTTGAGGGGAGAGGAATTTGTCATTAGGAAGGAAGAAGACGAGGAAAAGAGAGGCCTCGGTGATGGGGACCAGGAGCTCAGTCTGCAGGGAAGGAAGGGGAGTGGCCAGGAGGTGGTGCAGAGAGAGAACAGGTTGCTAAAGGTTGATGCCTGAATTCTTCAAGGATATTTATAAGGGATGGCAGGGGTGGTGGTGGGACGTAACTTCTGGAAGGAGCCATGAAGAGCCAGAAGGACGCCAACCTCATTCTGGCCCCTAAAGCATGTGGGGAATGTGAGAGTATGTTCAAGGCTAGATTTGAAGAAGAAATACCTGACCTTGACAGGGTACGAGGCATGAAGACTGGCAGCTGACAGAGCCCTAGAAGGTGCCCTTTCTTCCCGGAGAGGCTTTAGGTGCACAACTGTCCCCCACCTCCCAATTCTTCATTTCCCTATCTTCCAATCTTTTTGAAGTCTGTTAGGAGCTGTCTGGCCTCATTTGGTGTGGAGATTTCATTCATTCCTCACAAGTCTACTGAGCCCTAGATAGGCAGACTGTTCTAGGCACTGGAGAGACAGCAGGGAACATAACATAGAAAAAGAAATCCCTGTTCCAGGAGCCGGCTGCTTAGCAGGGGGATATGTTTTTTTTTTTTTTTTAAGATTTTTCTTTATTTATTTTAGAGAGAAAGAGAGAGCACACGCGAGCTCGAGGCGGGGGGGGAGAGCAGAGGCAGAGGGACAAGCAGACTCCACGCTGAGCAGGGAGCTGGGTGCAGGGCTGGATCTCATGACCCTGAGATCACCACCTGAGCCAAAGTCAAAAGTCAGCCCTTTAACTGACTGAGCCACCCAGGCACCCCCGTTTAGGTTTGTTTTTGATGCAAAAGCCACCAGCAGGGTAAATTACTCATGGGTGCTGGCATCCAGATGGGGAGTGCGTTAAGAGAGTGAGTCACTTTTTTTGCTTGGGGGTAGGAAGAGGTGGGGTGACCCTGGAAGGAGACAGAAAGAACACCAGGGGGCTTGGTGTCTGAGGGCTGGGGCTGTGTGACCTTGAATAAATTGTTTACTTTTTAAAAGACTTGTCCTGTTGGCTGATCTGTAAAGCAGGGGAATAATCTCTCATTCCTTGGATTGTTGTGGAATTAAATGAAAGTGTTGCCTAAATAATTAAGTTCTTTACAAATTGTCATTATGCTAGTCTTTATCTCTTTCTCTGAGTATGGGCACATAACAGCACCTACTTCCTCAGGTGGCTGTGAGCATTAAATAAAATAAAGCGGGTAAAAGGCTTAGCAAGATGTTTGACACTCGTGCTGGGTAAATGTTGGCCACTATCATTAGTCCCCTGTTCATCTCCAGAGAATTCTTTGCTGTCTGACCACGAAGCTCCACCAGGAAGGGGAAACGGGTAATTGTGCCAGGCTGAGGGCTGGGGTTTAGGATGCCGGGGGCCAGCCCTGGGATCCCCCTGGGCCTGACACGGTGAGCAGGCAGTGGGTGGTGGGGGGCTCACAAGGTGCCTCAATTCCCTGGGGATGAAGGAGGAGGAAGAAGCGCAGTGATGAAAAAGTCTTGTGAGATTTCTAGGGGTAAGTGTAGCTGGAGGAGTGGATGGGGACCCCTGCTCTCCTTTTGCCTGCTCCCTTCCCCTGCACTCCAAAGTCCCTCACCCATTCATTCATTTGGTACATTTTCATGGAGGGTCTGCTGGGTGAAAATCCTGCGCTTCACAGTGTAGGGGGGAGGGTTGAAGGGTTGGGGGAGGTATATGGGGGTGGGGGTGGGGATTGTGGGGGTGGTGGGGATGAGCCAGCCAGACAGGCTCACTGTTCTTCGGGCCCACATCCCAGGTGGGGACAGAGGTGGATAGGAGCGGTAGATGGTAGCCTCGGTCATTGGTCTTCTTCCTGGAAGCTAAGGGTCTGGTCTTTCCTCTTGGGGATTGCGGTGGGTGGGGAGGCCCCCCCCAGCTTCCGGCTCCAATGTGGCATTGCCTTGGAGTCCCTGAGAGGGTCAAGAAACTCATCTTTTAAAAGGACAACGCATTGTGGGGGGAGGGAGAGAGAGTGAGAGAGAGAGACAGAGAGAGAGAGAGAGAGAGACAGAGAGAGAGAGAGACACTCCCCGCTCAGCCGCTGGGCTTCGGGCGGAGCCGAGGGCGGGCACGGGGCGTGGGGACCCGGGCGGCGCGTCCCGTGTGGCCGCCAGGGGGCGCCGCGGGCCGGCCGCCGGGGCCAGAGCCCGCCGCGTGAGGCGGCGGCGCCCGCGGGTGACTCACGGCAGCGGTGGGAGGATGAGTCAGCTGTCCCGCGCCGCGTCCGGGCCTCGCTTTCCCCCCTCGCCGGCCCTGGCCGCGCGCACCGAGCTGGCCCCGTGAGCCTGTCGGGCCCTGGGCGCCGCCCTGTCGGCGTGCCCCCTCTCCTCGGCCCGGCCCTCTCGGGACTCATTTTGGGCCCAGCCCAGGGGCTCCAGGCCTTCCCAAAGCCGGGGTGCGCGCTGGACCCCGCAGTTTTGCTTTGTGGGAACAGGGCTTCGGGAGGAGACTCTGTGCTCGCCTGGACCTCGGGCGCCCCCGGGATTCCGGGGCTGTCGCCCCTTCTAACCCGCCCCCGGCCCTCCCCCCCCCCCCCCCCCCCCCCCCCCCCCCCCCCCCCCCCGGCCCCCGGAGGCCCTGGCTGCCCCGAGGGGGTCCTGGGTCTGGGCCCGGGTGGCATTTCCTGCGGCACGGGGTGTCCCTCACCCTCCCGTCGGGAATTGCTTCCCTCTAGAAGGGGCTCAGGGCCACGCCTTGGCCAGGGCCGGGATCTGTGGGCGTTCTCCGTGTGCCAGGGCTGGGCTGTGGGCGTAGCGCAGAGGGAAACGTGCCCCCTGCCAAAACCACACGGAAAGAGCCTGCTCTGTTTCTTGGGTGTGCCCGGGTGTTTTCACCTCTTCTCAGAGCAAGTCGGAAAGAATAGGAACCCCTGGGTCCTAGCTGCGGGTTGAAGAAGGTGCCCCTGGAGGGTCTGGCTCAGAACTTTGGGCTGTAAAGGCTTTGGGAGACCTCGCAGAGCCTGGGCTGTCAGCCTTGCTTTGGAGATCCCTCCCAGGAAGGGAAGTGACTTGTCCCAGGGCCTCGGAGAGGGAGCCGGAGCTCCTGGGTCTGGGCCTCCCACTCACAAGGTGCGAGGAGAGTGCCCAAAATAGTGCCTGGCCCATAGTCAGCCCTAATATAGTTATATAGCTAATCTTTATAGGGCACTTACTGCATGCCGGGTATTGTTCCAAGTGCTCCTCGCGTATTAATGATCTTGTTTGATTCTCACAACTACACAAAGACATAAATAGTATGATTAGCTCCATATAGCAGCTGAGGAAACAGAAGCTCAGAGAACTTAGGTAACTCGCACAAGATCACACAACTAACAAGTACAGTGTGGGATTAAACCCAGATCCCCTGCCTTTAGACACCGTGTGCATGCGACTGACTTCGAATGCGAGTGGCATCGGGTAATACACTGGAAATGGTTTGGGTTCGGATTGTCTGAAGAGGACAGCGTTAAACCCAGCACCAAAGGGACGAGCCATTTTCCTCTGGACTTGTCAGTTCTGCTCCTCCTGCTGGAGGCCCAAGTTCTATAGCTTTCCTGAGGTGCCACAGGCCAGAAGAGAATTGCTGAGTGGCACTCTTGTCCCATTGTTGACCATCTGCATTGTGCCAGGACCTGGCCTCTGGCCTCCACCGTTATCCCTGCTGGTTTGGTAGACCACACTTGTGGCTTTAAGGAAAGTTACCTTTAGCAGCGTTTCTCAAATACTTGTCAACACAGTGAGGTGGACTTGGGGTTCCTTAGAATCAGTGAGGGAGCCTGTTAAACACACAGATCCCTAGCTCACTGGAGAGCAGAGATTCTCAGCCTTGGTCCTACACGGATACTCAGTGAGTATATATACTTCAGGACTTGAAGAAAGCCTAGGTTCTACCCTCTAAGAGGTGCGGATTGAATAGACCTGGGAGTCTGCGTGGGCACTGGGATGATGCTGGTGCGCAGCTGAGATGGAGCCCCGCTGCCCCAAGGAATGAGCCAGTAGGGATGAGTGGCCCCAGAATCAGTTATTTTAAGAGACAGCTGCCGCCATTTTCTTGTATAGTCATGTTTGCCAACCTCTGGGGTAGAACCCACTTTCTTCTATTTTTTTTTTAATTTTCACTATTTTTTAAAATTTTCCATTAGCCAACATATAGGACATCATTAGTTTCAGACGTAGGGTTCAGTAATTCATCAGTTGCGTATAACACCCAGGGCTCATCACGTCACGTGCCCTCCTTAATGCCTGTCCCTTCCTCAAAATCAAGAGTCAGATGCTTAACGGAATGAGGCCCCCAGGCGCCCCTGGATACTAAGTGTTAAGCCGAACGCTAGGTGCACATACTATAGGAGGTGCACGGCTGGGAGACTAGGGACCTACCTGTGTGCTGAACTAATCATGTGCCCCGGGTCCTATCACTTAACCCCTCTGACCCTCAGGTTCCGCATCTGTTAAATGGTCACAAGGTTTCTGTGTGGTTCAAATCAGATGGTCTGCAAAGATGTGCTTTGGTGACTGCAAATCAGTCGTGACACCATGCTATCTATATTCACTGAGTCGGATAAACTGAACTTTCTCTTTCCTGGTTGGCAGAGTGAGAGGTAATGCACCCTTTCGTAGGGAATACCCAAGATGGCAGCAGCTGATATTAAAGTTCCTGACAACGGTATATCCTAGAAGCTTGCCTCCCTTCCTCATTGAATCGGAGTGTACTTACTGAGAGCCTAACCTATGTACCTGGTATGGAGTTAGGTGTGAGAGGGTTCTAGGCTTTTTGTTGGGAAGCAAGGCAAGCCACAGAGAAAAAGAAGTGGGTAACGCTGGGTGAAAACTGAGTACTATAAGCAGTATGTGCTTTGGCATTTCAGAGGGAGAGTGTAGCATTAATGACCAGAGAATAAATACTTTATGCAGATGAAGAACTGGAACCAGCTCAGTCTAAGAAGGACAGGTTGCAATTGGGTGGAGGGTGGGTAAATGTGCCATGAGAGGAGCTGCAGAGCTGGGCTGAGGGAGAAAGACTGCCTTTCCAGGCCACCCTTTGCCCTGGTTTCTCCTGTACTCCAGCTCAGCAGGATGGACCGGGGCCTGGAGGCCTCCTAGTACGAGCATCACAAAGGGGTGTCAAAAAGCGCTCACCAAATGAGGCTCTGGCCCCTTTCCTTCCTTTTCCAAGCAAAAAAGGCACATCCTCTGAAGAGAGACCTGGTGCCATGTCCCTCTAGAATCTGCCGCTCACTGGTAGCCATTTTGGGTTCGCTGACAAGGAAGGTTGAATGAAAGGCTTCTTCCTCCCATCTCCCTAGCAGGGGGAGGGGCAGGGCAGCTACAGTTTGATACGTCCTTGTGCGGCCAACACAGTCAAAGGTGCTTATTGACAACAGTCTAAACATGTGAGGTTGCTACGTCACCCCTCATAGATGACTCCCCCGTAACTGGCCCTCCTTCTCACTGGGTTCTCTGGCACCCCTGTACCACCTCATTCTGTTGCTTCCTCCCCAACATAACATCATTTGTCCCTACCCAAAGGCTGCCCGCCCTCCTGGGGCTGCCATCCATTGTTCTCTTAAAAATGCTCTTTGGGAATGGAGGTGACAAGGGAAGTTGCTCTGGAACTGAGGAGGAAGGAAAGAGGGACAGGAATGGAATGGGTGGGTGATGGAAAAAGTGACTTCCAGCCATGGGGCTTGGGGCTGGAAGGCAGAGCCGTGGTTGCCATGGTGATGTTCAGACAAGCACACTGCTGTTTCCCCTCTTCTCAGAACTGAATGTTTGTTGTGCCTTTTCCTTGCGACTCGAAAACCTCAAGCCCATGCTTGGTATGGAGTACAGATTCCCCAGGTTTATCCGCTTGTGCCTCAGTTTCCCAGCCTGACCAAAGGAAGACAAAGAGAGTGTGTTGGACATTCCGTTCGCCCCTGCATACTTAACTCTCCACCTTTCTCCACCTGCTCTGCACCCCAGCAGGCTGACCGTTGTGGACCTCTTCTAGTGGGCTCCCTTGCCCTCTGGCTTCTCGTCAGAGCCCATGGGGGGCACCCGAGGGCCTGGAGGATGAGAGGACAATGGGACGGGCACTCATCCCCCCGTTCACTTGCCACTGGGCTGCTCATTGGCAGTGGTCTTGTTCCTCTCCGGAAGGCCCTGGTTCCTGGCAGGTAGCCCCCGCTGAAGCTCAGACCTCAACAGCTCCTGCTTCCTTCCCCTGGCTTCTTCATGCCTCATGGAGGCCGTGGCTTCCAGCTCTTGCCAGCCCCGGGATGCTGCACCATCCCTAGGTGGTTTCCTTCAACCCTGCCTGTCCTGCTACGGTTAGCCCCTGCATTAAACTCTTCTCAGTCGCCCCTTTTGGATGCATTCTCTGTCGGCTGCTGAGGTTCTGACAGATCCAGAGAATGGTCTTAACAATGAGGAAGGAAGGAGGTAGTCTCAGGGCTCCTTTGTGGTCAGGGCTCCGACAGTCTGGGTGGGTGGGTAGCCTCCTTGCTGTAAATCTGAGAGGTACCCAGAAGACTGCCCAGCTCAGAAATAGCCAGGCTGAAATCCTCAAGTCAGAGGAGGACCATTTCTCTGGATTAAAAAGTTTATCTGTAGAGATGACAGACACACTTCCTAGGAAGGTGAGCACATTACCTAGTCATTCATTACGCAACATGTCTTAGTTTCATCAGATAACAAGCTTGACTGTAAGCTTCATAAATGCAAGGACTGTGTCTTCATTGTGTAGACATGGATGGCATGGGGTCTGGTGAAGCTAAATATCTAAGATCTTATCTAATATCTAAATATCTGGTGTATAAATTTAGTCACCATTCAGTGACTGCTTCCTGAGTGCCTACTATGTTCCAGGCACAGGTCTGGGTGCTCAGGATATATTAATGAACAAAAGAGACAAAGATCCCACCTAAAAAAAAAAAAAGGAGCAAAGATCTCCCTTAGGCAGAGAGACAGACGATAAATTATATGTATATATAATGTTGGAAGATGATGAGTGTCATAGAAAAATAAAAAGAGCAGGATAAAGGAGGGGCGCCGGGGTGGCACAGTTGGTTAAGCATCTGACTTTGGCTCAGGTCTGATCTCAAGGTTGTGGGATCGAGCCCTGCGTTGGGCTCCGCAATCAGCACAGATTCTGCTTGGGTTTCTCTCTCCTTCTCCCTCTGCCCTCCCCTTGCTCCCATCTCTCTCTCAGATAAATTAATAAATCTTTAAAAAAAAGGGGGGGCAGGATAAAGGGTATAAAAGGTACTGGGGCAGGTGTGACTGAAATTTTATGTAGGGTGTTTGGGGTAAGCCTTACTGAGAAGTTGACATTTGAGCAGACCTGAAGGAGTGCTGAGGGATCTCTGCAGCTATTGCAAGGGGAGAGTGATCCACACAGAAGAAAGAGCCAGAGAAGGGCTCTGTAGCTGGAACCTGCCTGGCACCACTAAGACACAATAAAAAGCCCAGTGTGTTCGGAGCAGAGTGAGCAAGGGGGAAATGGTTTGCTATGACATCTTTTTGCTTCCTTTTCTGTGTCTGACCTACATTTTAGGGTCTCCCACCCCAGCCCTTAGGCCTCCAAGGAGGCCTCTGGAGAACCTCACCCAACCCCCTAACCCAGTACAGACTACCTCTCTTCCCATTGTTCTAAGTAGCCAAATCTCCCCCTGTTTCCTTCATGCATCTGATCTCATGGACAGTTGATAAGGAAAGCAAAGGCTCCTAATAAATGCAACAAATGTTGCTCCTAGGAGTCTTTAAATTGGATATTTTATAATCAATTTCACATTGGTGAAATTTAATGCAGTGTAACAGATTGATGGCAATATAGAAGGCTCCTAAACTCACCTCCTCCCATGGATTCACCTAATGTATAGCTACACATGGAGCAGTTTCCTCTGAAAGAAATCCAGAAATCAAATCAGTGACTTCTATACATTGGATGGATACATCGAAATGGGTAGGAAAGGCTGGGACAGACCCTTGCCATAACCCCTATCCCCCACCATGGCACAGCAACATGCAGTTGGGAGAGAACTCACAACTCCCAATTTCTCCCTGAGGAGCAGAGGGCTTGGACCCAATTATCTTATACCCTAACTTTTAAGACTTCCACTTGAGGGCTAGGGTCCCCAAATACCTAGCTCTGTAAACCAATGGGGCTTGCATCTATAGGACCCACAAGGCTATAACAAACAAAGAAATGGTCCTTAATGGGATAACCCCAGGACCCAATGTGGAGAGAGCAGACAGAAACCTCCACCTCTGTATTTCCCAGAAAGAGGCATATTTGCATACTTTAAAATCTGCTGCCCGAGGGTCAGCCTTCTAATTTAGGACACATCTAGGGGCTAACTTCGATCCTCCCAGAGAGCAGAGATGGGGAGGCTGGGAGGGTTCTCTCTGTGTTCACCCTCTGGCCTGCTTCAAGCAGCCTGTGTCTCCTTGGAAGAAGCTTATGCACATGCTTGGTGCCTTGGCTTTTGCAACTGCTACCTAGAGGATGCAGCCCTTGATCACTTGGGTCTGGTGGCTAGCAGGGCTTGTGTTTGTGGATCCCACAGGATTGTGGCCAAAAAAGAGAAGAAGAAAGAAAGAAAAGAAAGAAGAAAGAAAGAAAGAAAGAAAGAAAGAAAGAAAGAAAGAAAGAAAGAAAGAGAAAGAAAGAAAGAAAGAAAGAAAGAAAGAAAGAAAGAGAGAGAGAGGAAGAAAGAAAGAGAGAGAGAAAGAAAGAGAGAGAGAAAGAAAGAGAGAAAGAAAGAGAGAAAGAAAGAAAGAAAAAATGAAAGAAAGAAAGAAAGGAAGAAAGGAAGAAAGAAGAGAAAATAAACAGTTCCTTTTTTTTTAAGATTTATTTATTTATTTTGGAGAGAGAGAGAGAGAGAGAGAAAGAGAGAGAAGGGGCAGAGGGAGAGGGAGAGAATCCTCAAGCAGACTCCCTGCTGAGCATGGAGCCTGATGTGGAGCTCAATCCCAGGACCCTGAGATCATGATCTGAGCCAAAATCAAGAGTTAGATGCTTAACAAACTGAGCTACCCAGGCGCCCCCAAAAAGAAACAGTTCTTAACCAGCTATCCTCCCAGGGCTCAGAGGGGGCAGACAAAAATGTCCATCTCTCAGTCTTTCTCTGAAGGAGATCTATTTGTATACTTTAAAAGTTGTTGCCTAAGGGTCCAGCTTCCAATAAGCTTGCATCTAAGTGCGGACTAAAGTTCTCCCCTCTGGGATACTGACAGGTCTCGGCACACTCTAAACTGCTGGGAGCCACTAAGAACAAAGAAGGAGGCTTGGGCAATCATATAGGTTGAGAGACAACTAAGGGCTCAGGCTGGACTGAACGATAAGGTTCATCTCCTACATGATACCAATCCTTCAAGACTGGGAGTGAAGGCTGTTTTATCTAATGTGCAGAAACCAATGCAAAGAATCAAGAAAAGTGGAGAAACAGGAATATGTTGTGAACAAAACTAGGTATAGAGGGAACACAACACAACAGAGGCCATGTATGACAAGCCCACAGCTGACATCATACTCAACAGTGAAGACCAAAGGGTTTTCCCTCTAGGATCACAAACGAGACAAGCGCTCCCACTATCACCACATTTATTCAACATAGTACTAAAAGTCCTAGCCAGAGCAGTTAGGCAAGAAAAAGAAATAAAAAGCATCCAAATTGGAAAGGAAGAAGTAAAACTGTTTCTGACTGCAGATGACTTGATATTATATATAGAAAATCCTAAAGACTCCACCAAAGAACAGTTAGAATTAATAAACAAATTCAGTAAAGTTGCAGGATACAAAATCAATATACCACTGACCCTTGAACAACATGGGTTTGAACTGTATGGATCTGCTTATATGTGGATTTTTTTTCCCCGATAAATATAGTATTGTAAATGTATTTTCTCTTCCTTATGATTTTCTTTTTTTAAAAATTTTTATTGTTATGTTAATCACCATACATTACATCATTAGTTTTTTAAAATTTTTTTATTGTTATGTTAATCACCATACATTACATCATTAGTTTTTGATGTAGTGTTCCATGATTCATTGTTTGTGCATAACACCCAATGCTCCACGCAGAATGTGCCCTCTTTAATACCCATCACCAGGCTAACCCATCCCCCCACCTCTCTCCCCTCTAGAACCCTCAGTTTGTTTTTCAGAGTCCATTGTCTCTCATGGTTCGTCTCCCCCTCCGACTTACTCCCCTTCATTCTTCCCCTCCTGCTATCTTCTTCTTTTTTTTTCTTAACATATATTGCATTATTTGTTTCAGAAGTACAGATCTGTGATTCAACAGTCTTGCACAATTCACAGCGCTCACCATAGCACATACCCTCCCCAATGTCTATCACCCAGCCACCCCCTCCCTCCCATCCCCCACCACTCCAGCAACCCTCAGTTTGTTTCCTGAGATTAAGAATTCCTCATATCAGTGAGGTCATATGATACATGTCTTTCTCTGATTGACTTATTTCACTCAGCATAATACCCTCCAGTTCCATCCATGTCGTTGCAAATGGCAAGATCTCATTCCTTTTGATGGCTGCATAATATTTCATTGTGTATATATACCACCTTATGATTTTCTTAATAACATTTTCTTTTCTCTACCTTACTTTAAGAATACAGTAAATAATACATATACAAATTATGTGTTATCAACTATTTATGTTATTGGTAAGGCTTCTGATCAACAGTAGGCTATTAATGGGGTGCCTGGGTGGCTGAGTCGTTAAGCGTCTGCCTTTGGCTCATGTCATGATCCCAGGGTCCTGGGATCAAGCCCCGCATCGGGCTCCCTGCTTGGCGGGGAGCCTGCTTCTCCCTCTCCCACTCCCCCTGCTTGTGTTCCCTCTCTCGCTGTGTCTCTATCTGTCAAATAAATAAATAAAATCTTAAAAAAACACCCCCCCCCCAAAAAACAGTAGGCTATTAGTAATTAAGTTTTGGGGGAGTCAAAAGTTATACAAGGATTTTCAACTGTGTTAGGGGTTAACATCCCTAACCCCTGCATTGCACAAAAATCAGTTAGGTTTCTATATGCTAATAATAAACTATCAGAAAGAGAAATTAAGAAAGCACTCCTATGTGTGGGGTGCCTGGGTGGCTCAGTTGGCTAAGCATCCAATTCTTGATTTTGGCTCAGGTCATAAACTCAGCGTTGTGATTGAGCCCCATATTGGGCTCCACGCTGGGTGTGGAGCCTGCTTAAGATTCACTCTCTCCCTCTCCCTCTGTCCCCAACCCCTTTCTAAAAAAGAAAAGAAAAGACTCCCATTTGCAATTGCATCAAAAAGAATAAAATACCTAGGAATAAATTTAACCAGGGAGGTAAAAGATCCGTACATTGAAAACTATAAGAGATGATCAAGGAAATCGAAGAAGACACAAGTCAATGGAAAGATAGTCCATGTTCATGTATGGAAGAATGAATGTTGTCAAAATGTTCATACTACCTAAAGCAATCTATAGATCCAAAGCAATCCCTATCAAAATTCCAATGGCATTTTTTACAGAAATAGAAAAAACAATCCTAAAATTTGTATGGAGCCACAAAAGACCTTGCATAACCAAAACAATCTTGAGAATGAAGAACAAAGCTGTAGGCATCCTGCTTCCTGATTTCAAACTATATTGCAAAGCCACAGTAATCAGAACAGTTTGGTATTGGCATAAAAACAGGCACACAGATCAATCAAGCAGAATAGAGAGCCCAGAAAGAAACCCACACATACTTAGTCAATTGATTTATGACAGAGGAGACAAGAATATACAATGAGGAAAAGATAGTTTCTTCAATAAATGGTGCTGGGAAAATTAGACAGGCACATGCAAAAGAATGAAACTGATCCCTAACTCACATCATACACAAAAATCAATTCAAAATAGATTCAAGACTTGAATGTAAGACCTGAAACCATAAAACCTACAGAAAAAACCATAGGGGATAAGCTCTTTGACATCAGCCTGGGCAATGATTTTTTGATTTGACACCAAAGCAAAGGCAATAAAAGCAAAAATAAACAAGAGGGGTTGCATCAAATGAAAAAATTTCTGTGCAGCAAAGGAAGACATCAACAGAATGAAAAGTTAGTCTATCGAATGGGAGAAAATATTTGCAAATCATATCTGCTAAGGGGTTAATATGTAAAATATATAAAGGACCCATACAATTCAATAGCAAACAAACAAAATCCACAAAAAATCCCCTAATTAGATTAAAACTGGCCAGACGAACTGAATAGGTATTTTTCTAAAAAAGGCACACAAATGGCCAAAGGATACATGGAAAGGTGCTCAACATCACCAGTTATCAGGGAAATGCAAATGAAAACCATAATGAGATATCACATCACACTGATTAGAATGGCTGTCATCAAAAAACCAAGAATAAGTGTTGGTGAAGATGTGGAGAAAAGAGAATCCTTGTGCACTGTTGGTGGGAATATAAATTGGTACAGCCACTATGGAAAACAGTATGAAGGTTCCTCAAAAAACTAAAAATAGAATGACATTATGATCTAGAAATCCCACTTCTGGGTATCTATCTAGAGGAAAGGAAAACAGGATACTGAAGAGCTATCTGCACTCCTGTGCTCATTGCAGGATATTTACAACAACCAAGGTATGGGAGCAAGCTAAGTGTCCACCAGTGCATGAATGGACAAAGAAGATGTGAGATATATATATATATATATATATATATATATATATATATATATACACACACACACACACAGGGGATATGTGTACGTATGATATATGTATGTACATATGTATATCCACATGCACAGGGGATATATGTACATCTGAGATATATATGTATATATACACACACACATGGGATATATGTATGTATGATATATGTGTGTACATATGTATATACACACAGGGGATATATGTACATCTGAGATATATATGTATATATGTACACACAGGGATATATGTACATATGATACATGTATGCACATATGTATATACACACAGGGGATATGTGTATGTATGATATATATGTGTACATATGTATATACACATGCACAGGGGATATATGTACATCTGAGATATATATGTATATATGTACACACAGGGGATATGTGCATGTATGATATATATAGGTACACATGTACATACATACATAAAATATAGATGTATGTATGCACATGTGTACACACACACAGGGAAATATTATTCAGTCATGAGAAAGAGGGAAATCCTACTGTTTGTAACAACATGGATGGATCTTGAGGGCATTATGCTAAGTGAAATAAGCCAGACAGAGAAAGACCAATATTACATGATATTACTTATATGTGGAATCTTAAAAAGAAAACAAAGTCAAACTCACAGTAACAGAATATAGAAAAGCGGTTGCCAGGGCCTGGGGCCTGGGGGAAATAGGGAGAGGTTAGTAAAGGGTATAAACTTTCAGCTATAACATGAAGAATGTCTGAGGATCTAATGTATAGCATGGTGACTATAAGTAACTATAACATGTCGTATAATTGAAATTGTTAAGAGAGTAGTACTTAAATGTTCTCACCAAGAAAAGTAAAGAAAAGAAAAGAAAGAAAAGAAAAGAAAGAAAAGAAAACAGAACGGAAGGAAAGAAGGAAGGAAGAAAGGAAGAATAAATATGTGAGTATGTGCAGTGATGGAGACGTTAATGAACTGGAATGGGGGTGCCCTTTCACAGTGCATATGTGTATCAAATCACCACGATGATGTACACTTTATCTCACGACTTTATATGCCAATTACACCTTGATAAGGCTGAAATAAAAACAATCAGGTACTGTATATGTGTGTGTGTATCCGTGTCCTTAGTTGCAAGTATTGAAGTCATTCCTGTTGTGGTTGAAAAAGGAATTTGTTTTGGAATATTCGATTCCCCGGGGAATCCCGGGGAGGACCAGGGAAACGAGTTCGCCATCTACCGGGACCCTACCTCCTCTGACTCCATCAGAAAGGCCCGCCACCCTCCCTGGTCACGGGCAGTGCATCTCAGGTGGCCCACGCTGGCTTCCAGACCCCAGCACGGACTCTCCAGCAGCCCCCAGACGCCGGTGCCTGCATCTCCCCCATCATCCCGACGTGCGGCCCACGGGGTAGCCGCCTCCTTTCGCTCTGTCTTCACCTGCAAGTGAAACCTCATTTCCTTGCCTCTGGTTGGTGGGGCACGGGTCACGTGCCTGCTACCTAGCTCCAAAGGAGGCTGCTAAAGCAAGTTTTCCGGCTTCCACCTCGGGAAAGGGCAATTCCCCAAACACCGGGCGGGTATTCGGTGTGGGGCAGCGAGAAAACAGAACAAATGTCCCCCACTGTAAAGCTATGTGGGGGCTGGGCGGTGAGGGCAAGAGAGAGAGTCACAGGCTCCATCCCTCTGTGTCTTGTGTTCTCCGTGGCAGCCAACAGAGCTGGACTCTGGCGAACTCAAGTCAGGGGGAATTTATTGCAGGGAAGACAGAAGAGGAAAAGTGCATGGAGAGGGAAAGGGGTTAAAGTTATCTGTGGAGCATCTATGTGCTTTGTCACACGCATTCTTTCTTTTAATTCTCCTGTAACCTTGTGAATTAGATATTGTTGCTCTCTCTTCACAGATGAACCTCAGTGAGGTTAAATGACCCAAGATCCGATAGCTAGGAAGTAGCAGATGTAGAAATCACACTGAGATCTTGCTGATTTAAAAATCCCATGCTGTTTCTGTGGTTTGTTTTTCTTTATTTTTGTGTGCGTGGATTGTCCAAAATCTCCAAATATTTTTCCGACTGCTGGAGGCTGGCAAAGGCAGGAAGTGGGGGGTGGCCGCCTGGGGCTGTGGTGGAGGAGGAGAGAGGAGGCTGGGGTGTGCCTGTGTGGGCCCTTTGTAGTCAGGTATTTATAAATCTGGACCTTCTCCCTTGTAGCAAATATCGGAGCTATTTCTTCTGGCTCTTAGACTCAGGGAAGGTATCCACACCACTGTTCACAGGAGCTCATCCTAGCGAGGGGGTCAGGTGAGGCCAGGCCAGCCTGGAGGTGTCCTGGAGGCTTTTGGGGTGTACCATATGACCACCCTGCCCTCAGGCCTTCTGAGAGGAACCATCTTGAACCAGGGTCCTTTGGTGAGGCTTTGGTGTCAGGACTGTGCCCACAAGGGACTGACGGTGGGTGACGGGCTGGGCCTTCTGACAGAGAGGGGGCACAAGCAGGAAGCCGCCTAGAAGGAGGGGTAAAGGGGCAGCACACCGGAGAGGTGATCCAGGCTCCGGCGCGCCCTGGGTCCTGAGCACTGTCCCCTTCCTGAATTAGAAGGCCTATCGTATGGCTGTTCCTGGAATCCTCAGAGCCTTCTTGCTGTAAATTCCTTACAAGAATCCCCTCTGTCTGAGATCTAATTGAGTGAGAGTGATGGTGGCAACCAAGGGATGCACGAGGACAGTCCCGGAGCCCGATGTGGTCTGCCCTGCCACATTCACGAGGCCCGTGCCTGAGGCCTGTGGCTGCCCACGCTTGGGTCACTGGTTCCTGTGGTTCATAGTGATGCCTTGGGGCCAGAGCCTGATGTAGGGGTAAGATTGGGACCAGAAGCCACAGAGGGGAGAGAAAGGAAGGGCCAGGAGGACCGTGGGGAGGAACGGTGAACTTCCGGTCATGACGTCCCAACATAGCTCAGTTGTGGGCTGTGTTTTAAGTGGTGTGTCCCTCATAATAGTCAAAGCACTAGTTTGTATTTCAAAGCATATATTTACTTATTTAACTATTTTAAAATTCCAAAGGCACTGAAGGGAATACACTGAAAAAGCTCCCTTCTTCCCGCCTGGCAGCTCCCTCCCCTGAGGGAACTGTTGAAGAATTGTCAGCCTCCTTCCAGAAATGTTTTAGGCACATACAAGCAGACACATTCACACACCCATCCTTTCCCCCTACTTATTACATAAATGTTAGCATACTATTCCCATTGTCCTGCACCATGGTTTTTTCACTTGTGAATTGTTAACTAGCTTCAAAAAAAAAAAAAAAAAAGAGAGAGAGAGTAGATTCGAGATCGGCCCTGTAACAAGGCAGCCCTGGCTCATTTGCGTTCTGAAGGCCTTTTGCCCGGGTGAGCGGGGAGCTGCATGGAGGGAGGTGTGTGTGTGTGTGTGTGTGTGTGTGTGCACGCGCGCGTGCGTGAGTGCACAAGTGTGTGCATTTGTGTGTGCGCCACCAACAAGACCTGCAGGACAGAGTGCAGAGGCCCCACTCAGATAACCTGGCTCTGGGTCTAGAGTCTCATTACCAAGCCGGGGCCTCAACCCCCCTCAGGCTGATTCCTTCCCGCAAAGGGATAACAGGAATATTCCTTGGGCTGTTGAGGGGTGAGACTGAGGATGAGGTGAGACATAGGCTTGTGAATTGTCAAGTCCTACGCGGTGAGGGGTTATTCTCAGCCTGAGTCGGAAGTGGTTTCCTCCATTTTCCTGAAGGGCAGGTTGGACCTTCTCTGCTTCCCTCTCACCCACCCCCTCATTTTGAGGTGGTGGCGCCATCTCTACCTCAGGGAGTAAACAGACAGTCTCCTGGGTCTCCCACCCACACCCACCTACCCATTTATGGGCATCTACCCCACCTCACCTCCCTCCCACCCTCTTTTGGGCACCTGAAACCTGACTCCTCCCCTGCACTCTCCAAATCTTCAAACTCTCCTCTGGCTCTTTCCAATCAGCATTTAACTGTGCTCAGATTCTTTGTGTCTTAAAAAGTAAACCCTCCCCCGCCCCCCATCGCCTTCCACTGTTTTCCTCTTCCATTTCAGAGTTAAACGTTTTGAAAGATTAGCTTAGGCTCAGTGCCTTGCCCTCGTCTAGTTTCATCCCCTCCTCAGCTCTGTGTTTCTTGGTCAAATATTTATTGAGCTCTATGTGTCAGGTGCTGTTCTAAACACTTACATGTACTGACCCTTTGAATCCAAAGAGGTAGATACTACTATGACCCCATTTTACAGATGTGGAAACCCAGGCTGGAGAGGTTAAGTGTGATCACACCGAGTGCAATCCCCACATAACAAGTAAGTAATTCCGGTTTCAAAGCCAGGCCATCTGCCTCCAGAACGTGTGTGCTTAGCCACGTCATTACCTGTATCCTGTGGGCAGTGGTCTAGTAACCGATTTGTGCAAGGTCTGTGACCTCTGCTAAAAAACAAAATCCAAGTCCTAGGATGGAGTCCCGCATCAGGCTCCGTGCTCAGCGGGGAGTCTGCTTCTCCCCTCTGACCCTCTTCCCTCTCGTGCTCTCTATCTCTCATTCTCTCTCCCTCAAATAAATAAATAAAATCTTAAAAAACAAAAAACAAAAAACAAAATCCAACCAAGTAAATTTGAAAGTCTAGTTGGCTTTATTAAGTGTTTTATGAATTTGGCAGCATCCTGTCTAGCAGGCAGAGGGGAGCTCCCAGGAATTGTACAAAATGGGGGGTTTTTATAGGAAGGAGGGTGGGGCAAGAATGTTTCTAGCAAAAGCAAAGATTGTTTCAGGCCAGGTCATTTTCCTTCCTTTATTTATTTTTCTAAGGCATCTCTAAACCCCTCATGGGTCTTGAATTCACAACTCCCGAGATCAAGAGCCACTTGCTCTACTGACTGAGCCAACCAGGTGCCTCCCAGGTCAGGGGAGAAGGTCAAGGGGTCTCTTTAGGTGGATTTCCTCATCTTCTTTTGAGGGATGGAGAGGGCCCATGTGACAGATTACCTCACTGGAGCTGACCAGAAAATTCCAGATTGACTGATTTAAAATTCCATTCCTGGAGAAGCTGAAACAGCAGTTAAGTCTTGGTTTGCTGTCCTGGGGGCAAGTGGGTTTCCCAGTGTGGTGGACCTGGGTTCACATCCCAGCTCCTCTACAGACTGTGCTATGATCTAGAGAAAGTTCCTGGGCCTGTTTCTCAGTGACGCAAGTTACCTGAAAGCACTCAGCATGGTGCTGGTGGGCCAGGGCTCTGCTCGTGGTTCTGTCCCTAACTGTCCCGTGCAAATAGCCTCTCCCCTCTGTTCCTCCGTTCCCCGTCTGCAAAACGAGAGCAGTGGCCAGGGTGTTTCCAAGGGCCCTTCCATGTGTAAGCCTCTTTGGCTTGAGGGATACCTCTCAGATTTTACACATTCGCCACAGCGGGGACCATCTCTCCGGGAGGAAGAAGATGGTGAGGTTTCACCCAGCAATCCTCTGCCCACAAGAAAGCAGGCCCCTGCCCACCAGAGGAGCAATTAGGGAAGTTGTTTATGCCTCTTAAAAGCTGCTTCAGAATCGCAGAGACTCTGGCTGCATCTCACCAGCGGCGAGGCAAGAAGAGCTGATAAGACCCAGAGCCGATAAGACCCAACTTTTGTGCAAAGCTTATCTCCTTCCAGTTTCACAGGAACCCTGGGGGCAGAGACTGTGACCACACACTTACAGCATGCTGGATATGGTGAGGGGTTTTATTAGGGCTCTCCAGGGAGATAGAACAGGTAGGACGCATCTATATATATAGATATATCTAGAAAAGGATTTGTTTTAAGAAACAGGCTCGTGTGATTACGGAGGCTGGCAATTCCCAAATCTGCACGGTGGGCTGTCAAGGCGAAGAGCCAGGAAAGAGCCGAAGTTGTGGTTCATGTCCAAAGGCCACCTGCTGCAGAAATTCTTCTTGCTCAGGGAGGTCAGGCTTTTGGAACTACGCAGGCCTTCAACTGATTGGACGAGGCCCACCCACACAATGGAGGGCAATTGGCTTTACTCAAAGTCCACCACTTTTAATGTAAATCTCACCCCAAAACGCCTTTTCGGAAACGCCCAGAATAATGTTTAACCAAATATCTGGGTACTGTGGTCAAGCCAAGTTGATACATAAAGTTATAACCATCACAGGGGCCTTTCTGTCTAATCTCTGCGACCTGGGAGGTAGTTATTGAGATCCCTATTGATGAAGAGAGAAAAAAGACTCAGAGAAATGACAAGATTAACTCAGGGCCACAGAACTACAGTGGCATAGAGTCATCAAGGAGTCATCTCCTCTTTACTGGACCCAAGAATGCTTTCTGGGTGAGACACTGGAAAACCAGCAGGCAGGGGACCAGAGCAGAGCTATGTGAAGTTGCGTTCGACCCAGATGGAAAGTACGCACACACTTTTACCAGAAAGGAGGCGACTGGGCAGCTGAGTCATGCCACCTCTCCATATCAAGATCAGATTGGCTTGTTCCTTCACCTCCGTTGTGGAAAGTCTAGTGTCTTCCTCAAGATTTCTCGGACTGCCAGGGGTGGAGGCTGGAACTCATTCTCTTGATCAGTTGGCCCCGAGTTCCTGCTTCTGCCCAGGCAGCGATCTTATCACGACTGACTCGGCAGATGCTGTTTGTCAACCTCACAACCTTTTCCTTTTCTTTCAAAAACTCACCTCCTCCCCACCCCACCATGAAGTGTCTGTGTGGCAGATTTTCCTGATGGCCTGGGGAGATGGAGAGGAGTTACAGAGCAGCCGTGAGGACTACAAAGTGGGTATTAGAGCGCGTGTTCTCATCCAGGCCTCTTGTGGCCATTGCTACAGCCCAGCTCCTGCTCCCTGTTGCTTGGCGTCCCCCTTCCTCCTCTTCCCTCCTATGCCCTCTGTTGTCACCACCCTCTTCCTCTCAGAAGTAAAATGAACTCCCTCACATTTTCTTTCTTTCTTTTTTTAAAAGATTTTATTTATTTGAGAGAGAGAGAGCGCGCGCACACGAGTAGGGGGAGGGGCAGAGGGAGAAGCAGACTCCCTGATGAGCAGGGAGCCCGATGCGGGACTTGATCCCAGGACGCTGGGATCATGACCTGAGCTGAAGGCAAACGCTTAACCGACTGAGCTACCCAGGCGCCCCCACATTTTCTTTCATAGGAAATTCCACTTTCTTTCACCCAGAATGTTCATTTTGGCTCCAGGCCTTCCTCTGGGGGTCCTGGGCGCGGGCAGATGCGTTCTGAGAATTCTCTGAGTCAGCGGCTGCCTTGTGCTCTTGCGCCAGTGGGGTCTGGCTCTTTCTCCCACAGGAGCAGGGATGAGACAGTGTCTGAGGTCAGCCGAGGTGCTGCCTTCCCAGGACTGGCCAGGTGAGAAGGCCACCTCCACCTGTCTGGCTTGTGGCCTGTGAAACTCTGTTGCAAGGACAGGTCCCCAGTGGACCTCAGCTAAAGGCTGCAGGCTCTCATCCCACACAGCTCTGTGGTTTTTCTCCCCTGTGACTTGGCCACAGTGAGTGGGTACCCTGGCCAGAGGGCAGGAGGGTTTGGTCTGAAACGGCACTTGGCAGACTATGAGCTCAGGTACACCCTCACCATGAAGCCCAGAGTATCCCTCTCCACTTTGGGCTCTTGTATTCAGAGCCCCTCCTCTGCCTCCTCGGTATCTGCATGCCCTGTCCCCTGTTATGGGCTTTGAAGGCTGCCCATTAAGCACTACGGAAGTCACATTCCCAGGCTCTGGAGGCCTTTGGGTTCCCAAAAAGCATGGGGGTGTGGGACGCTGGTGCTGGAGGCTTTGGAGGCAAACGGACATGCCTCAGTCCTGACTCCCATCTCCATGACTTACTGTGTCAATTTGGGCCAATCACTTAAACTTTCTGAGCCTGAGTGTCTTCATTTGTAAACACGGGCATCACAACACCTTCATGGTGAGGGCTGCTCAGAGGACGAGGCAGGTAAGACAGGGCACGGGCTTTGCACGAGATCCCCATGTTCAAGGTCAAGGTCCGGGGAGCAGAGAGGCTGGCCCTGCCCTCTATAGCCTCCGGGGCCTCAGAGGAGGGGGATCTCCCCTGGCGCCCCCACCCATCCCCCAGCCTGGCTTCCTCAGGCTCTTAGAAAAGCCTCACTAGATCTCCATTGATCTGTGGTTCCAGCCAAGGTGGCTCAGGAAGGCAGCGGGGACAGCATCCCCCGTGTGAGCATTGCAGGCCGACACCCTGAGCCCTGGAGGCCCAGAAAGCTCATTCGTAGAGGTCAAGCTGCTCCTGCTTCCCTGAATGACACCCCCAAATGACCCAGGCCGGGGCATGGACAGGGGCCCTGCTGCTGTTCTCTGTGTGTACCCACCTATGTGAGCTGGTAAACTGCACCCTGCGGCAGGGAGTCTCTGTCTAGGTGGGCACTTAGGGTCTCTTAGCCAGTGTTTGCACCGAAGAAGAGGGAAGGAAAAAAATCAAGTTCAGGGTATTTGTTCAATCATTTTTAGGGATACATGCAGTGCACTGGGCAGTACCACCTGTAGACCTGGGCCCGGTCTTCACTGCTCCCCTTCCCACTCCAGCGTGCCCTCTGGCCCTCTCTACCCCGTGCATGAACTTGATCCAAGGAGCTCTGGGACTCATGCCCAGGGGTCCTCCGGGGGCTCTGTAGCCAGGCCTCAGCTCCAGGAGAACAGTCTGGAGTCAGCTCGCCCCTGCCGGCGGGTGTGGGATCCCAGAAGGTTGAGTTGCTGGAATGGTGCTGACATGTTGATTTTGTGTGACTCAAACCGTGTATCTAGACAGTGGCCCAGAAAAGGAATATTTGCCCAGGACTACCCTGCCTCCGCTGGAGGGGGACCTAGCACTGGGCACCTTGCCACACACTAGAACAAAACAATGTCCTGCCTTCCAGGAGCTTCTATTCTGGTCAGGGGAGGCAAATCGGGGTGACAGGGGCTATGGAAAGAAAGCAAGCAGGTTAAGGCAGATAGGAGTGGAGGCGTGCACCCGCTCGGCCCGCGCCAGAGGGAAAATGATGAGGATCTCAGGTGCACGCCAGAGTCTGCAGGTGCTGGTAAAGACTGGCTTTCACCCAGAGAGGGCAAACCACTGAGGGGTTTGAGCTGAGTACATGCTCTGACTTATATTTTTTAAAAGGGTGACTCCATTCATTCGCGGCCAGTGCTATGTAGTATCTCATCATGCAAAGGAAACAGTTTAGTTATCCGCTCTCCTTCCGATGACCTCTTGGGCTCTTCCAGCTCTTTGCAGTAATAAACAGCACTGTTGAGAACATTAGCTACACATCCCTGAGTGCGCCCGTGCAGGGCTTTCTGTCGAACAGATCCCCTCCCTCCCTGCTGCTCCTTCCTGGTCTCTTTTGCCCCTTTCTCCTCGCCCACCTGACCTCCTGGCCCCGTCCTCTTCCCTGCTGTTGTCACTTATTCATAGGTCCTCTCATCCAGACTCGTGGCTTCCTTATCAAGTATATGCTAATGTGTCCCAGTTTTCACTGCTGCTCAGACTCCCCCCCCCCCCCCCCCCCCCCCCCCCGCCAACTCCTGAACTTCATATATCGAACTTCTGACTAGGTCTTTCTCTACTGGGGTTTCTAACTCTCCTATCTAAAATTCAACTCCTGAGTCCTTCACTCCCCACACCTCCTCCTCAAGCCTTCCTATATCGGTAACAGGCAACTGCATTCCCTTCTCAGGCCCCCAGCCTCGGGAGTTATCCTGGACGTCATCCCATCGGCAAATCCCATTAGGTTTACCTTCAAAATGGTGCCCACTTCTCACTGCCTCCTGCCCTACTGGCCTGGTGGAAGCCAGCCTCAGCTCTCACCTGCATTAATCCAACAGTATCCTAACCTGCAACCTCCTCCTTGGTTTTCCCACCATCCGTTCTCCAACCAGAGTGAAATCTTTAAGACATAAATCAGACCGGAACATTCCCTCTGCTCGAATCCTGCAATGACTGTGCATCTCATTCAGGGGAAAACCTGCCATCCTTGGAACGGCCTCCGAGACCACCTGCCCTCTTGCTTCCTTCTGGCTTCCTCTCCTGTGACTCCCTCTTTTGCTCACTCTGCTCCAGCCTTGCTGGCCTCTGTGCTGACCCCAGGACCTGTGGGCACCCTGCTGCCTTAGGCCTTTGCACTGCCTGTTATCCTGAAATAGCTTCGATGTTCATGTTTATTTGCTTACTATCTGCTTCCTCCCAATAAAAAGCTCTTTGCAGGCGGGGCCTTTGTTTTCTTTCCTGCTGTGTCTTCAGCATCTAGAACAGTGCTTGGCACAGAGTGGACGGCTATTTCTTGAATGAATCAATTAATGGGTTATTATTATTAGGAGCTGTGTAATCTAAACCAGATAAAGAGGAAGTTACATCATGGGGGTGAGAGGCAGGGAGAAGGCGATAAGATCAATGTTTGGGAGGCTGTGGGTAGGGTTGGGAGATTGGATCCCAACTATGGGAGACAATGAGTTTCAGTGACAGGGAGAGATTAAAGAGTGTGATACCTGGATTGAGTGGAGGAAGGTTCTCCATTCTTCTACCTCATTGGCTACTTCACATCAATCTCCTTCATTGGTTTCTTTCTTTCCTTCTTTCTTTCTTTCTTTCTTTCTTTCTTTCTTTCTTTCTTTCTTTCTTTCTTTCTTTCTTTCTTTCTTTCTTTTTAATAAATAAATCTTTATTTTTTTAAAAAGATTTTATTTATTTTTGTGAGAGAGAGAGAGAGAGAAAGAGAGTGAGCACGAGCAGAGGGGAGGTGCATAGGGAGAAGCAGGCTCCCGGCTGAGCAAGGAACAAGATGTGGGACTTAATCCCAGGACCCTGGGATCATGACCTGAGCTGAAGGCAGATTCTTAACTGACTGAGCCACCCAGGCGCCCTCCTTCATTGGTTTCTCTTCAGCTTTTTGATTTCCAAAACTGGAGTGAAGTAATGAAAAAGTCTAGGGCAGTGTTTTCTAAATTGAGAGACATCATAAAATTTAAGTTGGTGCATCTATAAAAATGAAGTAGAACAGAAAAGAAAATAACAGAGCACAATACGTGTGGCAAGGGTAAGTATCATATTATAAAACTCTATTTCATTTATGTATGTATGGATGTGGGTATTTATATATGGTGGGTGTTATACGGAGTCACGTGTATGGTTGGGTCATGGACAAACAAGTTTGAAAGCCGCTGGCCATGCAAGTGGGTGAGAAGGTCGGACAACTAACAGACCAGGTTGTTGGAAGGAGTTTATTGTGAATCCTGAAATCACCAAGACTTTATAGGGGTAGTACCAGAGAGAAAGATACTTTACCTATGATAAAGGGACATTTCTTCAAGAAATGTCCCAAGAAATGTCCCGGGAGTCCGTCCATGATTCAATGAGGCGGTGCTTGCTCCTTGCTCTAAGACTTCTCGTTCTAATCCTTTCCTGTGCTTCCCCAGCCAAGAGCCTTCTGGCTCTTTTTTCCCCACCAGCACATTCCAACCTGCCTCAGTAGCCCTAGCAACCTGCTCCTGACTCCTGGGTCACAGCCTCAGGGGCTGGTTTCCTCACTCATCCCTCCACTGTCTCTACGCATGCTCACTAGTGATCGAGCAATACAATATCAAGGTGAGCCTTCATTCACTGAGCTCCTCTCTGTGCTCTGTAGGAACCATGCAAGGTATAAATTCCCCTTCATTTTAAAAGAAGAGAGCCGGGAGTTCAGAGGTTAAGTGACTTGTCCAAGGTCACTCAGTGGCAGAGTCAGGATTTGAACTCAGGTCTGCTTTCATAGAGAAGGCTTTGCAATGTAACCCCTCAGCCTCCCTCAACAGCTGATCGATTCCCTCTTACAGACCATCCTCACAGCATGACATTCAGATTTCACGCTTCAATACAACTACAGATCACTACCTTTCATGGAGGCTGAGTTCTACAATTCTGACTCCAGTTCTGATGTGTGGGTTTTTTTTTCCCCCACACCAAGGAATTGTCTGATAGCAGTGGGGTGTCCTACAATTCCACTCAATTCTGACACTGTCCACCTGGAGACAGCATCAGATGCCACAGGATGAGGGCTCAGTCCCACAAGAGTCCCCCCCCGCCCCCCAGCTTCAGGCCCCAATCACAAGCCCAGATTGTTACTTGTGCCTCTAGCTGACTGGCTATTGGTGGGAGGTTCCTAGGATCCCCTCTGTGGATTTGATTAATTTGCTAGAGCTGCTCACAAAGCTCAGGAAACCAGTTTACTTCTTAGATTACATGTTATTACAAAGGATGTTAAAGGATATGAATCAACAGCCAGATGAAGAAATACACGGGTTGGGGTTTCCAATACAGGAGCTTCTGTCCCCATGGAGTTTGGGGCCCAACACAGCGGCACGTGGATACGTTCTTGTTCGCCAGTGTGGAAGCCCTCCAAACCCTATCCTTCTGGGTTTTTGATTGATTTTGATCAATTCTGATAAATTGATTAAATCATTGGCCACTGGAGATTAATTCAACCTCTAGCCCCTCTCTTCTCCGCACACATCAAGGGGGTGGGACTGAAAGTTCCAACCCTCCAGTCACATGGTTGGTTCCCCTAACACCCAACCCCCACCCTTGGGTGCTGTTCCAAAAGTCACCTCATTCATATAACTGCAGATGTGGTTGAAAGGGGTTTGTTATGAATATCAAGACACTTATTGTTCTTATCACTAAGGAAATTCCAAGGAAGTTCCTAAAGGAGCTCTATGCCAGAAATGGGATACAAATACATATTTCTTATGATAACTCACAATGTCACAGGTTCTCTCACAGAGTTGAAATGTAAACATCAAAATTCTTTTGTTTTTATTTTTAGTTTTTAATTAATTAATTTTTAAAAGTAGGCTCCATGCCTAGCATGGAGTCCAATGCAGGGCTTGAGCTCATGACCCTGAGATCAAAACCTGAGCCGAGATCAAGAGTCAGAGGCTTAACTGACTGAGCCACCCAGGCGCCCCAACAACAAAATTCTTGAACGGCTACTGTTTCCACTGAATGCCAACCTTGTACCCAGAGCTGCACTGGGGTTACAGGGAAAGAGTGCAGGCTGGGCCCTGGCCTCAGGAGGTTACAGTCAGGAGACCCGAGACCTCAGAGATTCTCCACATTTCACAAACGACAAAACTGAGGCTTGAGTCATAATGCAGGAAAGAGTTAGAAGCCATGGAGCAATGATTAAGGATTAGTCATTTATAAACTCCTAGGTCATTCCTCATCAGTTCTTGAAGTTTTTAGTACCTGGTTAAAAAGTGTCTCCAACACTATCCCTATAAAATCTTGGTGGCTTCAGAATCCGGGTCTCCTGCCCAGTAGTTTATATCTTCCACAGGTTGAGACGATGAAAGGAAAGCATGGGACATGGATGAACCTGGCTCACAGTGTTAGGGCCCTACCTAAACACCAGATCCTATCCTACTTGAGGCGTCCAGGGGCCATGTGCCCCAGGGGAGGCTGTGACCCTTCCCAGCCCTGGGCCTGGGCCCTGGGGAACGAGTCTTGCTTAGTCTGACCCACTTATGGTAATTCCACTCCACTTGCCTGGATTTAAGAATGAGTGTGTAATCAAAGAGGGTGGTGGGAGGAGGAGAAAATGGGTGAAGGGGAGTGGGAGGTACAGGGGTATGGAGTGAATAAGTCACGGGGAGGAAAGGCACAGCGTGGGGGAATATAGTCAGTGGTTGTGCTAGCCTTCTTTGGTGACCGATGGTGGCCACACTCGTGGTGAGCACGGCGTGATGTACAGACGTGGCGAACCACTATGCTGTACCCTTGAAACTAATGTAACACTGTGCGTCAACCGTACTTCAGTTAAGAAATTTTTGAAAAGAATTTTTAAAAAGTACGAGTCTTGGGGAAAAAAAAGAATGCGTATGTAATCCATTTTGGCCAATGAGATGTGAGGGGATGTCTTCTGAGGGAATCTGGGGAAGAATTTTTATGTTCTTAAAAGGACAAGACACACTGAAGAAATATTTTCTCTTCTATTATTTAAATATAGTTGTTGTGGGAAGAGATGAAGCCTTGAGTCGGTATGGCCACCTTGTGACCATTTAAGGGACACACTAGGGTGAAAGCCAGGGTGCCGAGGACAGCCAGCCATGGAGCTGCTCTCCCTCTGAATTTCTTGCACGTGAGCAAATTCCTCATTGGTTAAGATTTTTTGAGCTCAGCCTTCTGAAACTTGCAGCCCAAAGCATCTTAACCAGTTAAGGTAGAGTGTGGCGTCAGGTGGCCTTGGCTCTGAGCGCTGTGCAAGGTCAAGCAAAGCAGGGGTCGGGGCAGCCCGAGCTGCAAGCTAGCGACTGGAAGTCTGGGTTTAATGCAATTTCCTTGTGTCCCTGTCAGTGCACAGTCCCGACCAGGCGGCCTTTTGTGTGGTCATTCGGGGACCCAAGGTCCTGTCTTCCTTCCTCTCTGTGCTTGGGGTGTAGCTGCCAGGTGGAGGTGGGGAAGGCACACCTGCTTCTTAAGCCCTTCTGGCTGGAAGTTATACTCATCACCTGTATTTTTATTTCACTGGCTAGATGGAGTCACGCAGCCCCTCCTGGGTGCAAGGAGACTGGCCGGGCAGCCCCTTCCAGTAACAACTGCATCCTCCACGAGGGGAGTAGGGACATCTGAGAGTCAGCAGGCCCTCTGGGCCAGAAGCTCTGATGGTGGGGTAATGAGGGAGGGTCTGGGCCTTGAGGGGGGAGGGACCCGGTGAGGGAGGGAGGGACGGGCTTTCAGTGGGTGGTGGTGGGTACGGGGTGTATTAAGGGAAAAAACTGATTCAAAGGGGACCCGGTTGGGGTAAGGGCTGCATTTGGGTGGAGAGGTCTATAAACTTGAAAAGAGGGAATGAGACCAGAATACAGAGGGCCTCGCATGTCTGTGTTCCCCAGAGTTGAGATGGGCTGTTATGCAGATGGGCTCTATCTGGGTCCCTACCTGGTAAGCGTCGGGATTCAGGATGAAGCCCACAATATTCCATGGCATGGATAAAGGAACAGCAGGCTTTATTTATTTATTGAGGGGTGGGGAAAAAGAAAATGTACAAGCCCAGGGTCAGCAAAACTAAGTTGTCATGTTCTAGTAGAGAGACCTTGGCCTTTTTTAAAGGGCAAATACCAAAGCAACCTTGTTAGTGAAAAAACCCACAGGCTGCTTGGGGCCAACCAGTCTGGATGTGGGTGCTCACTGTTGACAGTAGGGGACAACCTTGGCTCCACGGGATGGTAAGTTGTGGGAGGGCTGAGTTTGAGGCAGCCCCTCCCACTCGGAGAAGGGGAATCCTGATCCCAATGAGCTCTGTGTCCACGTAACATTGCGGGAGGGGTCAGAGCCCTCGGATCTAGTAATAACAAGGCTACTTATTGTGCACCTACTACGTGCGAGGCACTTTCTATTTGCACTTAGTAGGCCCAACAATCAGGGCCCTTGGGTTGTAACCTTACAGCCATTCTCTTTTGTCTCGCCCTGTTCTTAAATTGTGTGCAGCAGAAGCCCTTCATTTTTGTCCAGGACGGATGTGTGGCAGTCTTAGGACTATCCTGGTGACTTCTGGGTAAAGTCCTACAGCGCCTTTGAGTTGCAAAACACAGTTTTCCTTCCAGAATTACAAGGTTTAGTCACAGGTGATAGTCAAAGCTTCCAATTATAGTTAAAGATATGGTTGCTTTCCTTGGGCCTGGAAAGGAGTGTGCCCAGCGTCTCCTTTCTTGCTTGCTCTCCTCTGCTCACCTAACTGCATTTTCTGAGGGCCCAGTTGGAGAAGGTTTTAGTTATCCCCGGCCAATGATCAGAGGCATAGAATCAGCTTCTCCCCAGCCCTCTGGGTGCCAGCAGTGGTGGGAACACGGCCCCTCCTCTGGGCTTCAGGGGTCTGATAGCCTTACCTCCTCCCTCTGCTCCCCTGCCTGGTGGTTATTACTTCTGCATTCCCTCCTTCTCTTTTCTGATTTTTCAGAATAGATGTCCTTCACAACTCCCTGTCTTCAATTCTTTCTGATGAATTACCTATTTTAGATTCTGTCTTCTTGGTCAGACTCTGATTATACATTGGTTATTTAATGACATCCAACCAGCCACAGTTGAAAGATGTAAATTATATTAAATCTAACAGTGAGTTATTTATGGAGAAAATGATGTAACATTTGCTTATATAAGCCAGGGTTTAATAAAGTACTGCTCTCCCTGGAAGAGATTTGTACTTAACTGAGTGCTATGACCTTCCTTCTCTGCCTCCACTTTTAACCCAGAGGGCGCCTAATATGTCATTCATAGACCAAACTATGAGTACACCTTCCATTACATCGGCATCATCAGTAGGATCTGGGAGTGAGGAAGAGATGAGGGACTCCACGCTTGTTCAGAAGGAAACGAGGGGGGCAGCCTGATCTAAAGGGTGGTGGCTGCTGAATTTTAGTCTAGATTTTTCTAGGGCTAGTGGGGGCAGGAAACATGGCAGAAGAGATGAAAAGATGTTCCCCTGGGTCTCTCTTGACATCGTGGGGTTGGATTTGTTTTCAAGAGATTCAGAGGATTCCTAACTTTGATTTGCTGAGTAGCATCTTTACATTTCATCTTCAGTCTCTGGCTCATTTAATTACTGATAACTCCTTTAAAGAGGAAGAAAAATAGACCAGGGAGAGTTTGCTCCTCTTTAGTTCCAAACCAAGGTAGCTCAGTAAATGCTGCTGCCTTTCGTCCAAATGTCAGAGTAATTGTCTGTTGTTGCTTCCACTCCTCAGTGTTTCTTTGGAGTTGTGTGCTCCTGCTCTTTCTCCCTCCTCCTCCTCCTCCCGTTCCTCCTCCGCCTCCCTCCTCTTCCCCCTCCC
>NW_027397156.1:1482044-1582213 GCF_003265705.2 Callorhinus ursinus | reverse complement strand
AATAAGTCAGTCAGAGAAAGACAAATGCCATATGATCTCATTCATATGTGGAATTTAAAAACTAAAACAAATGAGCAAAGCGAAAAAAAAGAGAGCGAGACAAACCAAGAAACAGACTCTTAACTATTGAGAACAAACTGATGGCTACCAGAGAGGAGGTGGGTGGGGGTTTGGGGGGAAATAGGGGATTGAAGTTAGAGTGCACTTATTATGATGAAAAATAAAACAAAATGAAAAATAAAAAAGAATCATTACTCTGGCCTGCATGCCAATGAGTAGCCTCCAGCTCCTAATGGAAGTTCATGGAAGTTGCTACCACCCAGCACCACCATGGCAAGAAGCCTCAAGAGTTCTGTAACCAGTGTTTAGATGGATCCATAGAAAATTTGCATCTGGCACCCCACTGTGGAATCTTATATCTACTGTATCTTGATGTCTGAGTTGAAACTTCCATGTTATCATCCTGTTACATACAGATTAACATTTAAAAATTTTTTAAATTAATAGACTTTGTTAGAGCAGTTTTAGGTTCACAGGAACATTGGAAAGTACAGAGAGTTCCCAAATACCTCTTCCTCCCCTATGCCCCTTGCATATATAACCTCCCACACCATCAACACTGGCATCAATGTGGTACATTTGTTACAACTGATGAGCCAATGCTGACACATGGTCATCACTCAAAGTCCATAGTTTACCTCGACATTGTATATTCCCTGGGTTTTGACAAATGCACGATACCATGTATCCCCCATTACATACAGTATCATACAGAATAGTTTCGCTGCCCTAAAAATCTTCTGTGCTCCACCTATTCATCCTCTCTCCCTTCCTAATGCCTGGCAACCAATGATCTTTTTACTGTCTCCTTACTTTTGCCTTTTCCAGAATGTCATATAGTTGGAATCAGATAGTATGTAGCCTTTTTAGATTAGCTTCTTTCACTTAGGAATATGCACTTAAGGTTCCTCCATGTCTTTTCACAGCTTGGTAGCTCCCTTTTGTTTTTTAAACACTTTCAATTTTCAGAACTTCCTTGTGAGATATGTTGTATCAGCTCTTACTTACACACGAAGAAACCAAGGTCCAAGACCATGCTAGTTGAATGCTAGAATGTAGATCTGTTTTAGTGTCTCTCTCTGACCTTTCCCTCTAGCCAATGGGCTTCTCTAGGCTTGATTGAGTTTTGTGGTCCTGGGCACGTCACTGCCTCTTTTCTTTGGTCCTCAGTGTCCCCATGTGTTAAGAATGGAGAATACTCCTCATGTTTCCCTAACTCCCAGGGCAGTGCTGAGGGTCAGTTGGATAGCCCAAACCCTGCTATGAGATCTGTGGGTACCAGTGACTGTCCCTGCAGGGTGTGTTGGAATAGCCCCCCCAGGGTCCCTTACTGCCTTGCTTGGTTATGTCAGTTCTGGCTCCTCAAGCCCTGCAGGGTAGTAGAGATTCCACATTAGGATAAGATCTGATCCTCCCTGCATTGCTCCAGGGGAAACAGATGGTTTGGGGAAATCTAATTTAAAAGTAAAGAAATTGAATTAGCTCTCCAGGGGTCTGCTAGCCAATGCTTGAGTAAAAACTATTACATTAGCTTCTCAGGCCTCTCCAAGCCAGCATTAAACCTGAGGGCAGGTGGGGTGGGCTGAGGGGATGCGGAGAGAACTTAGCTCGGTGGGGTAAAAGTCCTTCGCCTCGGATGATCCCTGGCTTGGGACTCATGAACCTGTAGCTGCCTCTGCCATTAGCTTTCCATGGTTCACAGACCTCTCTGGAACTTGCCTTTCCCAGAGACCCACACATAAAATCCTACCTCTATTGGGGTGTGGTCACACTTAAGGAGAACATCCTCACCAGGCATATTTACTCTGAGAATTCCATTGCAGGGCTTTTGAAGCACAGATCTGTACTTCTGAAACAAATAATGCAACGTATATTAAGAAAAAGGAAAAAGAAGAAGAGAGCAGGAGGGGAAGAATGAAGGGGAGTAAGTCGGAGGGGGAGACGAACCATGAGAGACTATGGACTCTGAAAAACAAACTGAGGGTTCTAGAGGGGAGGGGGGTGGGGGGATGGGTTAGCCTGGTGATGGGTATTAAAGAGGGCACGTTCTGCGTGGAGCACTGGGTGTTATGCACAAACAATGAATCATGGAACACTGCATCCAAAACTAATGATGTAATGTATGGTGATTAACATAACAATAAAAAAATAAAAAAAAAAAGAATTCCATTGCAGATCCTCTTGGGGTAAAAACTCTGTGGCAGGGCTCATCTAGGGTGGCTGACCTAGGCATCCCTGAGCCAGTTAGCTCTGACCAGGAAAGTGGTCCCAGGGAGTCTTTTCTACCTAATTTCTTGTGCTTGGAACACCATTCAAAGGGCATCCTGAACATTAACATTGCTCCCTTGGCCACAACCATGGGACCAGGGATGGGTGTCCTGACAAGAGATGCCAATGGGGATGCTTCTTATTGGACAGTGCCAAACTAGTCATTAGATCCTTTCTGCTAAGGGAGCTTGAATGTGAGATGCAGGGAGAACCAGAGATGCATATACAGAGCTGGGATGAGCCCATCTCAGACCTCTGCTAGGCCTGTTGAACCATCCAGGCTAGAAGTGCAAAAATGCAGAAGTTGTGGTATGGCTGCTGAGATGCTGAATATCCTTTCAACAAACCGTATTATTTAAGGGTTGGGGTGCTCTTTTCATTGCATCTTGAAGAACCCAACAATGGCACTGAGTATGAAAAAAATGCAACAGTTTCAGATATAAAACATTATTTTGATATATTTTTGGGTTGCCCATAGAAATATTCATGGTTCCTATTACTTTAACCTTTATTAGCGGTCCTCCCCTCACTCTTGCCCCCCTCCGCCCATAATGAAAAGAAAAATACATAGAGAGAGCACTGCTCTCCTGATGGAGGGGCCAAGGGCAGGCACTCCCAAGATGGGCCACTTTGGCATGGACATTGAGTTAAAAGTAATCAAAACCTAGCAGATTCAGGAAAAGCTCTCTACCTCCCCCTCGACTAACTGCGTGTACCAGGAAGAGAGCTATTAACAAAGACTCTTCTTTACCTAAGACACTTACCTACATAATAGGGCAACCTTTGTTTTCCAAACATCTCCTTTCACCTCCCTGGTCTTTTCCCCCTTTGTATCCTCAGACATTTACTCCTCTCCTTACTTCATACAAGCATCATGTTGCCTGTCTTTGGAATTTCCATGTCTGTGTGGATTCCCCAAATGTACGCTATTAAATATGGCTTTCTCTTGTTAATCTGTCTCTTGTCAATTTGATTCTTAGTCCAACTGGAAGGACCTTGAAGGGCAGAGAAAAATCTTCCACCCCAACACTGAATATTTGCTTGGAGACTTACATCTCTATATGATTTTAGAGATGGGAGGCTTGTAGGAGTTCCTCAAGGCCCCATTGGCACAGGAATTGGCACACCCCATCTCCAGCTTCTCCTGGAGCCTCCTTCACACTTTGGGGCCTACTACTCTGTTGGACAGCCCCAGCTTCTACGGAGTTTTCTTTTTATTAAGCCAACATCTGTTCCCTGTGATTTCCACCATGAGTTCTCATTGTGGCCTCTGGGACCACATATGTCTCTGGTCCACCTTACAGTCCTTTAGATATTTGAAAACCAAGATTGTTGTATTGTAGGTTTCCCCCACCCCGCCCAGGTGAGAATCTTTTGGTCCTTCACTCTCCTCTTGGATGACATGGTTTTAGGCCCCTCCCCAATAAGGTCTCCCCTACCTCCAGGTCTTTGTAGTAGTCTCCCTTACTTTTTGAGGAGAGGCCCCAGATTGGAGCATCATACTGCCCTGGAGGCTGACTGCTGCATCTGTGGTGGCTTTATTATCTCCCTCCATCTGGACAAGTGTCTGGAAGGAAGCCAAGACAGCCTTACTTCACAGTTTTGGCTTCTTTTAAGTTTGTGGTAAGCTATATTTCCTTGCCCCCCCCCTTTTTTTTTCAAATGAAATTCTTTCTCCATCCTGCATTTATGTAATGAGTTCTTCCAATCAAGTGGTTCCAGTACGTTCCTGTTAAATTTCTTCCTTTGATATTAATCCTGGAGACGCCACTATGTGAAATGTGCAATAAGACTGGAGAAAGAGAACTGGATTCAAATCTGTATCCAGTATATTAACTGTATGATCTGGGGGCAAATACTTAGCTTCTCCAAATCTCAAGTCCTCTAACTTTTAAATGGAATAAAATACCTGTAACTTATGTGTCCCTTTCCCATCTTCTTTGTAGCTGAGTACTCATGTGACAGATTTTGGTCAATGAAGCACAAATGGAAGTCAGCTTCCAAGCTTTTGGGGGAAGCTTTTGCATTTTAGATAAAAGGGGTACTTGTAGCAAGGATTTGCCCTTCTCCTACTTCCTGCTGTGAATGTAGAGATGGTTGGAGCTGTGGCAGCTGCCTTGTTGACAGAGTGAGGGAAGCCAAGAGAATCACAGAGATGCCATCTTTGTGAGTGCTCAGCTGCTAAATCAACACCTGGGGTTGCCTCCAGACTTAATGCATATGGGAAAAAAACCCTATTATCTAGCCAGCCAAACATGCATTTAACTTCTTCAGCTACAAGTTTAAGGGACGAGAAGCTATGTTAAAACATATGTAGACTGCTTGATTTCATTTACTTATTATTTATTCCCCGTAAGATATATCCTTTTGGGCGTCATTATCCATTATTCCAGATCCTGAGATCTCTTTGAACTATAATTCTCTTACTCACATTACTGGGTATTCCTCAGAGCTTTGTGAAACCTGTAATATTTAATTGTATTCCAAGTTATTTAAAACATTGACCGGATAGGGCAAAGCAGCCCCCTCCCCACTCCACGGATCTCTCCCCTCCTATGGGAGTGTTCACCCAGCTGCGGATCTCTCCCCTTGTATGGGAGTGTTCACCCAGCTATGGATCTGCCTGATTGTGCTGGAAGACCACCCATACTACTCCATCTTGTGCCCAAGCAGCTCATGGGATGCCCTCATTTTCGGGGAAACAAAAATACACTGCCCTTAGGGAGTGTCCTAATGCACTAGTTAAAACTCCTTCTACAGGGAAAGGAAATTGCAGCAGCATGGAAGAGGTGCCAGATACCTGTGGTCTTGCCTCCACCCTAGCACCACTCAGCTCCGCCCTAGACGGCGTGGAGTTCGGGAATTTTAAAGCACTTTCAGTCCTTGAAGGGCACCTTTAATAACCTTTACTATCCACCTGTTTACATTCAAATTTGCTGCCCCTGCACTGCCTTTCATAGTTGAACCAGGAGGCCGACACACTCAGCTGTGTATCCATTCCTCTTTTGCCCAAGGAGGTTCTTTCTGGACCCATAGCTATTATTGCTATTGGCAGTCTATTGCCTTTTTTTTTTAATTTAAAAATTTTTTTTAAATTTTATTTTATTATGTTGTTAATCACCATACATCATTAGTTTTTGATGTAGTGTTCCATGATTCATTGTTTGCGTATAACACCCAGTGCTCCATGCCCTCCTTAATACCCATCACCAGGCTAACCCCCCCCCCCCCCCCGAGTTTATTGCCTTCTTGTGACCTAAAACTTCCTAAAGGCCTTTGTTCCAAAAGCCCTTCAGGCCCCGAGAGCTGTGGTGCATCTTGGTTTTGCCTTAGTTGCGGAGCTTCAACTAGACCCATCCACCAGGAGTCAGGGTGAGCTCGTTGGGCTGGACTGAGGGCAGCGTTGACCAGCTGGCTTCTTTCTGGGTGTCCGTCAGCTCTCAATGATCCCTCCTCTTCTGGTCTTGGGTTCAGTCTAAAGGTCAGAGGGTGGCTGAATCTTTACTACATGTACCCCGCCTCTGAAGTCAGGGATAAATATGGCACTGAAAACTGGTGATTTTCTCTCCAGAAATTTCAAGTGAGGCTACTGGAGGTTGTCTGCATAAACTTGGGGGTTGAACACCAGCCCTTTTTCCAACCCATGTGGACTGAGTAGCAGAGACAAGTGGTCTCTTTGGTGAGCAGAATATAGCACTCAGAAGTGCAGAGCTCCAAGAGTTCCTCGTCCATGGTTCTAGAAACTTCCTATGGCTCAACTGGGTTTCCACTCTTGGGTTCCGGGAGTCACCACTTGTGTTCTTAAGCTGTCGCTTAAGCTAGTCAGTGGGCCCATTATTTATGACAAACTGAAAAGACAGGGTATAACCCCGAGGCATTCCTCGATTTAAGTAGTAGCAAGCCTGGTATACTCTGACCCCATCCACTCTTCAGCACAGAAGCAGAGTGGAAAGTGTGTAGATGGAACCTGCTTTTCCTAGAGGGCACTGGCGGATATTAGAATTAATCAGGGATTGTGATGCTGACTTAAGACAGGCTCATTCACACTTTCATAAAAAGAACAGTTTCCACATCGAAACAGTACAATTAGCCCTCAAATGCTCAGATTAATAAGGCTCCTGGGGGCCCAGAATAGCAATGAGATGCAAGCGTGCTAACCCTGGGTTTTTCCCCTCCTCGCATGGGAGGCCTGAAAGGCAATGAGGCATTTTGCAGCTGCTTTTTTTGCTGGCTCATATCAGCTCCTCCAATTCCTGGCCTGTGTGTGTTTAGCTCCAACACATAGGGTCCTGGCCTCTGCAGGACCCACACCCCCATGAGAGGAACAAGAATTGACACAGATTTGTCTGTTTTCACGGGTGTTAGCTCCTGCTTGAGTTCTGGTCTGTTCTTGCTCTCCCCAACTACATCCGGCTGTCCTTCCTATCTGACCTGTGACCACACGGCGTCAAGTTCCAGTGTCTGATGCAAAGGCAATGGTCTTAAAGAGACTTCAAACCAACTCTAATGATTGTACAAGGTCAAATCTGTGCAGCAAATTATACACACACACATAAAATGTAAATTCTAATATATTAGAATATTTAACATTTAATATTCTGCCTCCCTGATCAAACGCCCTCATTTATTCAACCAACCAACATTAATTGCCAACAAATATTTATTGAGCACCTCCTATGCACTAGAGACAGTAGGTTCCAGAGCAGTGAATAAAACAAGTCCCCCGCCATCAGGGAGGTCACATTTACTGTTCTCTTCCCGAGATACAACCTGATGCTACAGGAAAGAGTCATGGGCTAGGTTCTGGTGTGGACTCTATTAACAACTGAGTGATCTTGTGATCAAAATCCCTTCCTCTCTTGCTTTCTTCATTAGTCAAAGAGGGAGACCAACTTTCCAACCTATTTCTCATATAAATGTGGTTAGAAGACATCTGAAAAATAAATAGCTTTAAAAATATAAAGGAAGCAAAAAACAAAAACCGGTCCAGGATATTGTCATCATCATTTATTTATTATGTATCAAATTGTCTTCAACATAAGTTACAACCTGATTAAGTTTGATAGACTTTTTTATCTCTTTAAAGACAAAAAAATTCTCTTTATGTACAATATCTTTTGTCTAGAGTCTAGCAAATATAGTACCTTTCATTGCAGGATTTCTGCTTAACATAATAAGCAAAAACAACCAACCAAAAAAAATATAAACCAAAGCAAACCAAATCCCCAAATTTCTCAACTACAAATACCAATATTGAATAAAGCATTAAAAAGACAAACATGGAATAACTTTTTTGTTTAGAAACGCAGAATGAATACTAAGGTTAGTGGCAAAAAAAAAAAAGTCAAAAAACAAAAACAAGACAACACCAAAAAACCCCCCAAAACCCCCAAACCCCCCCAAAACACAAAAAAACCAAAACTGCAAGAAAATAACCAACAATCTTTAGGGGTGGACCTTCCTGCTCAGGGGGCGCAAGCTGACTCTAGACCATCTCTCGGCTCCTGCGGATAGCACAGCACAGGATCATACTGAAGATCATGCCAAATATCTAGAAGACAGAAAGAAACATGAGGCATAGGGCAGCTTTCCCGAGGGAAGGGTGAAGGAGAGGAGGGACGTGAGTCATTCGGGCCAAGACAAACAAATATAGTGACCACAGGGCCAGGCACGCTGAAGGGTGCCAAAGGAGGAGAGACGGGGGCTGGGTAATGGGAAGAGTCACTGACTGCTGGGATTCTGCCGATCTGCGGCCACTTGCTCATGTAAACTGCACAAGCCACTTCCCCAAGGAAACTTCCAGAGTGTTACAAATAAGCTCAGAGCTAAATTTAATGCTCAAAGGCCAGATATTCCAATGATCCACACAGGCCTGTACTTTCCATCTATGTGTGTGCCTGTTTTTTATATTCCATTTTGAAAAAAAGTATTGTTATGGCTTTTACTGAAAGCGGCCTCAAGCCTTTCTTAGGTGCAAACAACCACCAAGAAAAGGAAGCAATTCTCACTTTTGGGATAGTCTTACTGGGGCAGAGGAGGGCTAAGTCCCCTACATGGTTCTTACCACTCCCTCTTGGGGCATGTGGGGTGGTGACCCAAGGGAACCCTTGTTGCCCTTTATGGTTTCTAGGGGCTGATTAGCAGGACAGATTATCTGAAGCCTGGAATCTTCCTTCTGGCTGTCCACCTTTGGATGCCTTTCAGACTATGGTGTGTGTTCGTGTGTGTGTGTGTGTGTGTGTGTGTGAGAGAGAGAGAGAGAGAGAGAGAGAGAGAGAGAGAGAGAGAGAAACAATTCCCATCCATGTAACTTTTATGGAACTTCTTTCTTGGGCAAAGGAAAAGCAGGCACATAACAAAAACATGTCCTGAAGATTATCCCAGGATAACTAACAGGTCTGGGTGACCTACACCCTTGCTAGTCAAAGTGTGGTCCGTGGACCAGCAGCACCGGCATCACCTTACATTTACCCCTGAACCTTAATGGTTAAGACAACGCGTGTCTGGAGACACACGGAGCTTAAATCCCAGATGCTTCACTCATGAGCTCAGAGACTTTGATCAACTCAACCTCTCCATCTCTCCACTCCCTAGTCTCCCACCTCATAGGTATGGTGAGGATTAAATTAGTTGATAAGTGAATTGACGTATTAACACAGTGCCTGGCCAGAGCGTGTGTTTAACAGACGTTAACCACTAAGACACTCATTCCCTCCTGGTGTCCTCAATACTCACCATCACCACGGCAATCCCAATGCCCACCGCGCCGATGATGTGGAATTTGTTGTGAAAGACCTCTTTTATGGCCTCAGGGCAGGGCTGAGGAGGGCAAACCAAGACTCAGGTCACACACAATCCCTGCTCCAGGGCACCTCCTCCCTCCCACAGCACCCGTCTCACGCCGGGAGTGCTGGGGGTCCCAGAGAAAGGGCTGGGGACAGGAGTGCCCAGGTGTCCTGGCTGGTGGACAGAAAGGAGAACTGAGGGATATGGAGGTGGGTCCCTAAAGTCCCGGTAAGAAATAAGGGAAGGAAGAAGGGTAAGGCCCTGCTTGGGGTCTAGCTCGTATCAGGCCATTGGGTTACTTCTGATTATTCTGAAGTTTGGACGTTAGCTCCCACTTCCCATCATGAGCTGTCGATACATCTAAAAAGTGAAGAGTCCAGCATTCAGAGCACACCCGACCCGCTGGCTTGAGGACTGGAGGAGGCAGAATGTAAGGCAGCAGTGAGCAGCTCATTGCAGGCAGCTAGAATACTCTGTTATTTCCCTGATCCGGTCCTTGAGGAAACAGAGGCCCCAGGCCGGGGAGGAAAGAGGTGGCCCCGCTGTGGGGCCCTTTCACAGGGGCGAGAAGTAGTTCTGAATCACCCAGACGCCTGTCCTCCCAGAACGAGGGGGCAAGATTTCACGTCAACGCTGCTGGGATTTGTCCAGAGCAGCCGGGCGGGGGGCCCACGAGTTTACCTTCACTGTGATGGTTGACAGGACATCCTGCTGGGGGCAGATGTCGGAGATAAACTGTTCCACTCCACCAGCCAGGCCACAGCAGTTCAACTGCAGAGGGCAGGGCAGGGATGGGGTGGGAGAGACGAATGACGAAGGTGACCGGAACACAGACCCGGGGGCTGTTGCGCCCAGCCTCACCCCGTGCGCACCCGCGTCCCGACGGAGCGTTTGCGGAGGTGACGTACCGCGTAGTGGATGGCTTTCAGGGTGTCCCGCTGGGGCTCGTCCTTGGACTTCAGCTTGTTGTAGGTGTCCTTGTAAAACTCCTGGACTTCCTTAATCACCTGTGATGGGCAGACAGGGCATTTTCTTGAACAAATGTCACTCGTCCCATCTTGTTCATGCTCAGCCAACAAGATTCCTGACTGAAGCCACCAGACTGGTCCTGCCTCTCCCAGAGCCTCCGGGGCCCTTCTCGTCTCCTCCCACATCCCTAACCCACTCCGGCCATTTTCGCTTCTTCTCTTGTACCTTTGGCGGGTCCCTTCTACCCCACTTGGCTCCTTCCCTTCTACTTGTGAACAAAATGGACTCTCCTCAATCTAAGGAACAGTAATAACAAAACAAAACAAAAAATAAAGGAAAAAAAAATCCTATTCCTGACCCGACTAGTTCCTCAGGCTTCCATTATTTTCTTCTTCACTTAGAGGCTGTGTGACTTTTGGCAAATTACTAAACCTCTCTGTACCTCCGTTTCTGTGTATGTAGAATGGAGATTATAGCAGTCTGTGCCTCAGAGGTTGTGGTGAGGATTTACATGAGATATTGCATGTTAAGTCCTAGCACAGTGTCTGGTACAGAGTAAATTTGGACTAAGTAGTAGCTATTATAATATGATGGACAATTGTTCTCCTGCTTCTGGGTACCTGGGTATACCCTAGTTTAACAAACGCCTGTCCCTCGACCCCCCCACCCCCAATCAGTTAAGTGACCAACATCCAGAATCTCTCCTTCAGCAGCTTCCACTAGCATCCCTTCCTATTTCTACGGTTGCAGCATTTACATCTGGAGAGTTAAATCTCTCTCTCTCTCTCTTTAAAGAGGGTTCCAGCACCCAGTCTCCCTGCACTCCCTGCTGCTGAACATGCCAAGACAGCCCTTTCTAAAACAGTGTTCTGACGTGGCCCGTCCTGGCCCAGAACTCTTCAGTGGCTCTCCGTGGAGGCCTTAGCTGTCTTTAAAGGAAAGTACTTGGTGGGGGGAGGGGGGGCACAGGGTGGCTCAGTTGGTTAAGCATCTGCCTTCGGCTCAGATCATCATCTCAGGGTCCTGGGGCTGAGCTCAACATCGCTCTCTCTGCTCATCGTGCTCTCTGCTCAGCGGGAAGTCTGCTTCTACCTCTCCCTCTCCCTCTGCCACCCCTGCCCCACTTGTACTCTCTCTCTCTCTGTGTCTCTCAAATAAATAGATAAATAAATAACTAAAATCTTAAAAAAAAATAAAATAAAGGAAAGTACTCAGTCTCCCACCAACTTTCCTCCTGAAATCCTCTCTCTCATCCAAAGCTCAGGTCGATGCCTGCTTCTCCGCGAAGCCAGAAGAGGTTTCCCTTTGGCATGCTACCTTCTCCAACCCCATGGAACTTCTGGATATAAATGACTTATGTGACACTTATCAAATGCATATCCTTCTCCCACATGTCGGTGGCAGTTGCTTCAAGAGGGGCCCACAGTTTGCGCATCTCTGGACCTACGCGGGGCCTGGCCAGCACTTGGCTCATAGTGACACATATTCAGAGACTAGGTGAAGGGGCAGGGGGGTCCAGCCCACACAAAGCCCTGTTTTCCTAAGCCATCTTTCCAGAGGAGATGGGGGCAGGGCTACTGAGTTGTGAGACACACGTACACATACACGGACCCAGTGAATATTTCCTGAACAGCTATTATGTGCCAGCACCATCCAGGGAACTGGAAGCGGTGGTTGGCACGACACCCACATCCCCCGCCCCGGGGGAGCTCACGCTCTGATGGGCACGTGGAAACGTGGTGAAGTAAGAGGCATGTGTGATGGCTGAGAGCTGACCCAAGTGGCCAGCTGGGACACCCTTCCGCCCTCATCACTCCCACCCCCAAATTCCCAAACCTGTATCAACCCCAAGAGATCTTACGGCAGAAGAAACCTACCTCATCTTTGTGGGAATATCCCCAGATGGCCGCAGCTATCTCAATGGCAAATATCACCAAGAGGAAGCCAAAGAACTAGAAGGCAAAGAAGGGGTAGGATGAGGAGAGATCCCAGCCAGCCAATGAGAGCAACCAAAGGGTTTTCTGGAGAACGAGGAAGGACAAGTCTCTAGGGGTCGGGAATCGGGGGGCACAAATGAACAGCCTGGAAAGGACGGGGAAGAAGTTTAGGGAACTGCGAGCGTTAAGCTGAGGCGAGGAGAGGAAGCCGTAGTAGGAAGAGATTCCTCAGGAGGAAAAGAACGGGGTACAGCCGACCCCAGAATTGGTATTTCTAAGGTGTTAATGAAGAGTCAGTGATAAAATACCATCGCTCACGCACAAAAACCACAGGGATTTGCGGAAATAAAGAAAGTGAATACACTTCGGAATTTGAAGGAAACGGTGACAAATTCTAAAATAAGAGAAAGCAAAGGTACCTGAGGATTCAGGGAAAGAAAGCAAACGTGGTCCTCGAACAAGGGGAAAACAAAGTCCTGGCATTTAGTCGCCTAAAGGAAGTGCTAAGACAGAGAAAGGAAGAGGGGCAAGGCATCCCCGCAGGGGAGGAGGACAAGATGGCTGCCTGGCTCGGAGGCTGGGGCGGGGCCTGCAGGGGAGGAGCTGAGGAGAGCTCAAGCCCTTGGGGTACCCTCTGCACCCCATCCCACCCCATGTCTTCTATGAGATCTTGGGGGCGGGGGCCTGGGGGTCAGAGCGGCCTCAGGGAGCAGAAGGGGTACTCACCAATCCCAGCATGCACTGGGACTCTTGCACGGCCCCACAGCAGCCCAGGAAACCCACCAGCATCATGAGGGCACCGGCTCCAATCAGAATATAAACGCCTGTGGGGAGAAGGGAGCAAACAGAGGGCAAGGCATGGAGTCATTGGTGTGGAGGCCCAGATATGTCCTGCAATTCCTTCTCTCCCCTCTGTAACAATCTGGGCCGTGCCCCCATCCTTATTGCCCCTCCCTCAGGAAAGAAGTGTCCCGTCCTTAAAAACCGCCTCCTCCATCTCTTCCCACCAATCTCTCTTCTAGGACACCGCCCCATCAAGCCCTCACTCCCATCTTACCCTCACCTTCCTGGAAGGTGCTCAACGACCCCCTAACCAGGACGAAGAGATCCACAGAAATCCCCAGATTTGGCTCAGGACACAAATGGGTCCAGTCAGTCAGCTGTTCCCAGCAAGATGAATCCACTCACACTAATTAAAATAGACCCTCCAGGCCGGGGCTTACTTCCTGGGACGGCGATGAGCCTTGGGCTGGCCTCTCCCTGGACAGAAGAGTGTGTCAGCGCAAGCTTTCAGCAGGAAGGGGCTGTGTGCACTCAGCCAGCCATGCTCAGGGTGGGCCAGCTCTGCCTCATTCCCGGAAGGGATGCCTTCCCTGCCCTGCTTTGGGGGGGGGGGGCAGTGAGGCCTGCGCGGTAAGACCATGGCCATGTGTTGGCAGAGGTACAAGTCCCTGCTTTAGTGCACAGAACACAGGCCTGGTGTCAGAAGACCCTCGCTTTGATCCGTACTCTGCTATTAACTGCTGTGTGGTCTTGGGTAAGACGCTTTCCCCCCTCTGGGCCTTGGTGTCTTTACCGGTAAAATGAGAGCCTGGTGGCTAGGAAATTTCAAAACATCCCTTCGAGCACACTGGTGAAGAGGTCTTACAGTTGCAGTTCATGTGTTCCAGGTGAAGGGTGAAAAGGATCCTCCTTTAAAGGGAGGGTGAGCACACGGTTTCTAAGTCCTCAATCTGAGTGAGAAGGGCAGTGACTTCTTCCTGGTCCAATGCAGTGCAAAAAACCCTGGGAGGGGGATGCAGTGGAGCCTGGTCCTTGTCCTTCTGTCACCGCCCAGGAAATGCCCAGAGGGGTCTGTCTTGCAGTTCTATTCTGGAGAAGCCACAGCCATCGCGCTCGCCAGCGCGCAGGCCCCGTGGGGAAACTGGCAGAGGTCCCGGGCCTTCCTGTCTGGCAGGCGGGTTCTGTCCAACCTGGGGAGGGGCTCCTGTCACGTGGCGAGAGCTCATCTGGGTTTGAGAGCCAGCTCTGTGACCCTGGGACAGCCACTGCACCTCTCTGTGTGACAATTTTCTAGCTGTGAAACGGGGGTGCTAATGATGCCTACCTCAGGGCTCGCTGTGCAGATGAAGGGATAGGATCCAAACGTGCCCAACAAATGCTAGCTGCTGTCATTCTGAATAATACGAGGGATGGATGACAATCACTCAGAACCACAGTGATGCATTTTTATATACTTGCTGATCCCTGCCTACTCACTGGGACTAGAGAGACTTCACTGAAGTGCTGGCCAAAGCTGAGAGAGTGTTTGTGATGTTTCCACACAATGCATAACAGGATAGTGCAGTGAGAACCTTGGCAGGTGTTACAGTGACTTCACTGTCCCACATCTGCACCCCTAGTCCAGAGCCGAGGCTTTGCAGGCAACAAACCATGCAGCCCGCCTGCAGCTGAGGCTCCCGGGCAGCCCCGAGTGGAGCGCACACAAGGGAGTGTTTGTGTCTCTCCCCTCCCCCCCATCTGTTGTGATGTCAAGTCACGTGGGTTTACTGGCAAACCCCTATGTCGTATGAATATGGGTATTGTTCCCCTGCATGCCCGGCCCAGACTGGGCATGGGGACAAATGTAGCTTGTCCTCAAGTCCTAGCCTCCTGGGCCGTCCGACAGTGTGAGGTGGCGGGCTAGACTCAGACAGGCAGCGCGGCCCCACGCACTGCACGGGTGTCGCGGGAGGGGTGGCCCCGCTCGGCTCCAGGCTCTGCCATGGGGACACCAGCGAGTCGAGCCGCAGCAGTCAAATGGCCCTGGTTTCTCCCCGTCTCATCGGGGCAAGGCAACGAAGGATGAGGTCACTCCTCTGAGCTCCATAGCAGAGGCTGAATACATAGTGGGTATTAAGAGATCAAAAGGATCTGCAAGCACATGGAATAGAGTCGAGTGGGAATGGACAGACGGACATGTCTTCTCTACGTCCAGATCCCGGTTTGTAAACCAGGACAGCCCTGGCAGAAGTCAGGGGAGTTGGGTCGGCAGCAGTGGTGAGCTACTAGAGGAAAAAGCATTTCCCCATATGAGAGAGAGAGAGAGAGAGAATGCAATTGATTCTCTTCCTAATGGCTTCTTGGTTAGTGGTAAATATCCATTCTTGGGCTCAGTAGATGAAGACTGCAGGACAAAGGTTGTTGGTGTTAAATCTTGCTCAGACAGCTGCAGATGTGGGGTGTCTTGGCTTCACCCTCTCCAGTTGGGGAGGAAGATAAGCCATTCCCTGGGAGCTGTTTACAGGCATTTTAGTAGTGGCCATGAAACTAGAGGGTGGCTCCCCTGCAACAGCCCACCAGCCCCCTGCCCCCCGGAAGCCGTGGGACCACTGGAGGGCTTGGCTGCTTCTCAGCAGGGCCATGCTGGGCTTCCCTCTGGTCAGGCTCCTCCTAGCCTACACCCTGAGCTTGTTGGCAAAGGCTGCCAAGCAGAAATGACAAAGCGTTCCCCTTTACAAAACAAGTGAATGTTAGCTTTCTGTCTGACTCATGGAAAAAGTTATTCGTCACTGAGCCTTCTCCAGGATTACTGTATTAATTTGCTTGAAGGCTGTTTCTTCTTTTTTCAGGTTGACATTATATGATCAGAGAAAAAAAGCCTTTGGTAGAGCAGAAGCAAATGCCAGGGTGTCCTTTATACACAAAACTGAGCATTCTTTTCACCTGCGTATCAGGGCTCTGGGCTTCAGCTCCAGAGGGACACATCAGCCTCTGGCCATCGCCCCAGCCCCAGTGTGCAGCTTACAACAACAGTTTCTGGTCTCCAAATCCTTGATCAGGGGTTCAAAGGAACCCTATGCGGCTCCCCAATGGCTCTCTCTTGGTCCCACTCCCTCTTGTAGATGGCCGTTGACACTGATAAGCACCATGGTGGTACTCCATTTGCCAAGCAGGGTACTTCTCTGTCTTGGAGAGGTGTGGGTGTGTGAGCTCTGCCCGTTTCAGGCTGGGGAGAACAGGGTGCAGAGCAACAAAGGCCCCAAGCTCACTGAGGGCAAAAGCCATGTATCCTGGAAACTGTCGGGCACCTTGTTATAAAAAGAGGAATGGTCCCAGGGAGGGGTGGATGGACACCCACGGCCTCTGGCTGGAGCCCCCAGATGCCCTCACTCAGTGGCTATGGTTCTGGAAGGACACCAAGGAGTTAAGAAGGGCTGCTGGCCTGGGACCAAGAAAACGAAGTTCCCCAACACGTTTGCGGCCTGGGATTATGGATACTGCTGACGGGCTGAATCTCCCAGGACCTGAATTGGAGAGAAGGCCCATATAAGGCTGTCAGACGTTCTGGATTCACTACTGACTGTTGTGAATGTTGGAAAGTTTCTTTTTTCACTTGCTTTTCGGCCTGGTTATGCATTCTTTCTCTATTTTAAAAGCCCTTGTTGCCCTCCTGGAGAAAATCCACCCCTGGGTCCTTCAGGTTTTCTGAAGGGTCGGTTGTATGGTCAGGCCGGTGGGCTGCCCAGCAGAGGGTGAGGGCCCCTGTGCAAGGTACAGTCACCCCATGACGCCCAGAATATTGGCAGGGGTGGAGCTGATAGTCTGCCAGAAGACGGGGCATGGGCCAATACAAAGGCTGGTGTCACAGCTCAAGGGGGAAGGGGATCCAGAGAATGAAGCCTCCTTAGCCCTCTGCCCATGAATGACGATGACTCCGTTTCCCAGCGCACTCGGTGGAGGGCAAGGCCCAGCCAGACCCAAGTGGTCACTTGTCTGACTGATGCTCTAGTGTCACCTGCATTGCTCTCCTTTGCTTGGGCTTCTGCAGGCGGAGAACAATCTCCAAAGCTGAGCCCTTTCCCAGGGAAGCAAAGTGTCAATATTCCTCTGCTGCAGCTGAGGGGACAGGGGCCGCTGGCCTCCAACTAGGGATCCCTGTGTGTCTCTCTCTGGGACCGTGCCTCTGGTCCCTCAGGCTAGGACCACTGGCCATCCTGCATCCTGTGATTCCCAGGCAAGCTGTGGCTCCTCCGACCACGGGCTCATCACTCTCCAGCCACCCTGCGTCCCTTCCCCACCTGTCATCTGCCGGCCAGGGCTACCAGCGCTGTAGGCATCCCGCTCCCCAACTATAATCTGGGTGAGGTCAAAGGCCAAAGGAGCCTCCACCCCGCCCAGCCCCCCCAGTGGGGAACATCCAGTTGGCAGAGATACTGTCTCTTCCTCCATGGGGAGTGCTCCCCACAATCTAGCACGGACAATCCAAGAAGCAGCTTTTGTATGCCTGGGTTCAAATCCTAGCCCTGCCTCTTGACGGGTACGAACTCAGGCAAGCTCTTTAACCTCTAGGCCTTGGTTCCTTCATTGCTAAGACGGAAATCATTCCATGTACCCTAAAGAGTTAGGAGGATTAAATCACGTAACAACATGTGTGAGACAGTGAGCAACACACGAAAAAGGGGTTGTCTTCCTCCCATTTCCACCACTCGCCAATGAGATCCTTGCCTTCTACATCTAAAAACACAGGGAATTAGCCAGAGTCCTAGAAAACAAAAGATGCAAGCCAGCCAGGCGCTCTGCAGAACGCAATGGCAGCCAAGCAGGAAGCCAGGCTCTCCTCAGGACACCGGCCCCATCGGCTGCCACCCCCTTCCACATTCCTGCGCAGATCTGCTCTCCTCTCTCCCCCAGAGGGCCTGCAGCTCCCTGGCAGCTCCCTGGCATGACAACATGACAACGAGCAGGGCAGGAGGGCGCCAGGTCCCCCTCGGCACAGCACCCCTGTGCTGCTCCCTCTCCACAGGGCAGCATTCCAGGCCCCCCTCCCCCGCCACCCTGCAAAAATGCTGTTGCTAAAACAAGTCAGGGCACTCTAGAGACCTACTCCCTAAAAACTCCGCGTGTGTGTGTGTGTGTGTGTGTGTGTGTGAGTGTGTGCGCGCGCGCGTGCGTGCACATAGTTTCTTTCAAAAACATACTTGTGCTTTTCTTTCCCTCACTTTCTTTCCGGAAATAGGGAGACACACCCTAAAAAATCCCCAAAACAATAGCAACGGGCAACACAAGCAGGGAAACTTGCACAGGGCCGGGTGCATGCAGCCAAGTGACCCATGCAGGCCTGGCTCAGGTGGCGTCTGGGAGGCGGGAAGGGGGTCCGTGTGCCCACCAGCCGCTGCGTCCTTCCAGAAGGCCTGGGGGATGACTCTCTTCAGGCCGTGTTCTCCATCTTTTTTTTTTTTTTAAATAACTTCTTTGGTGGGTGGGAAGGAAATGACCAAATTTACACTTTGAGCCTGATGACATGGCAGCATCATCCTAAAAATAGGGGGCTGCTCTTGTTTCTCGTAAATGAAGGGTTTCCTATCCCCCCAAACAGAAAAAGCTGCAGATTTCGGATTTCATGAGTTGACTAGAAACTGGGGAATTGCATTTGACAAGCCTCAGCAGTGGGTGGAAAGGAGAGAATAATGCTAGAAAAGATGAAAAGACGCTCAGGAGCCACACGGAAGCTGGTAAGTCCGTTTGTGTCTCAGCTGCACACCTTTGCCCCAAAACAAAAGCACTTTAGGAAACAAACAAATAAAACCCAATACCCAGGGCATTTACCAGCACCCGGGGTCTGCTGGACTGGCATCTCTGCTAGTCTCTTATTCATTTTGACTGTATGATCCAGGAGGCAGGTGTTTCGGGGTCTCAGAGCCCCTATCTATCTGCACAGTGGGGAGGACTCACCTCTCGTACTCCTGGCGCTCTGAGGCCCCAGGACAAAGTTTTCTGAATTAAGGAACTGAGCAAAACTATGAAGACACGGCATTAAGAGGGGGTCTGCAACTTGGGCAGAGCCAACTTCCTATTGGGGGCATGGTCAGGATGCCAGACTTAGTCAGCATGTTAAAGAAACCACATCAGTCAAATGCAAATTCGTGGGCTGGACTGCAGCAAGCATGGCTTGAAAGGGACCTGACAGGCCAACGGGGCCAGAGCCAAAGTCTTTGCCAAGGCCAGTCCCTGGATCAGCACAGAATCTCCACAGTTCGAGGTACTCAGTGCCCCTGTCCCCCTCACCTGTGTAGAAGCTGGAAGGCTGACTGTCTTGCTCGAAGATGCTCTTGGTCTGAGTGTCGAATCGGAGCCATAGTCCAACGGCAAGGACTGCAATGCCAGCAAGCTGCAAGATATCCCGGATGTGGGCGTTAGTCCTGGCTGCCAGGGGGCAACAGTGCCACGACACCGGAGGGGAGACTTGCAAAGGGCTCTGGGAGCCGCCTCCATCTCTGCCTCTCACCGTGTACCTGCTAGTAACAGCAGCCAGTGTGGGGATCAATGCATTTGCTAAAAATATCAGCCGCCTGGGAACAATCACCTTCCAGCAGCCCAGCAGCAGAATGGGCCCTTTATGGACGCTGTAATACTACACAGCAGTGACAACGGACCACTGTCAGCTACCCGCAATACCGTGAGTGCATCTCACGATGCCAAACAAAAGAAGCAAGGCACACAAAAACACATACAGTGTGATCCCTTACAGTTAGAAAGTGCTCTACTGCTTAGGGGTACGTGTAAATGACAAAGGAAAAGAAAAAGTAAGCGATTATCATGAAGTCAAGTGTGCGATGCCCTGCAGGGGGAGGGAGGGCACAGCACTAGTGAGGGCAGTGTCTAGGGCACTGGTAATGGTCTACTTTGGACTTGGGTGGTGGTGCCATGGATACTCACGTCGTAATTAGGCTTTACGCCATTGGTGTTTCATGCACTACTGTACCATACGCTAAAAAAGAAGACATTTGCTCAGTGGCCACAGTCTGGCACCCATGAGGACATCCATGATGCCTCACGAAATCACACGGCTCAGTAAATGACAGAGCAGAGTCTCCCCTGAGTGGCCCACATTTGTCCTTTCCTTTTCATGCCGGCAAACCTGACAGGCTGACCTGTCCTGTCCCAGGTTTTAGGCGCACGCTTCCAAATGAGTGATCCTTATAAACATCAGGTAAGACACGTCTGAGTAATCTCCCAATCTTCCGAAAAGCCCATTTTGTAGGTGGGCAAGTTGAGATACTGGACCCTGAAGGGCAGACTTTCCCACTAAGGAATACAACCGAGGTGCCAAATCCTGGCCCAGCATTGTGGAACTAGAGGCCTGTGCAGGAGGCCCCAGCAAAGTGGTCCTCGACCCCCAGTGCTGAGCTGAGCTCCCCGTCTCTCGTCCGGCCCAGGAGTTGCATGGGAGTGACTCCCAGGCTGCAGTGCAGGGCCCAAGGGACAGTGGCTCACCCTCCTCGACAGAGGCACCCTGTGTCAGAGCACTGCTCCTGAGGGAGCTTGGCTCTCTGCCCTGGGAGTTGGGACAGCCGTAGTGCAGCCAGGCCTCTCCCTCTGTAATTGTTTGCTCCTCTCCCCGCCAGGCCTTGGCCATGGGTGCAGATATGATGAGTGGAGGCGGTGACAGCGGACGTGATGACCCAGGGCCGTAGGCTGCGGTAGGGTCAAACCCTTGCCCATGCCTCCAGTGCTGCATTTCCACAGTGAGGCACAGGAATTCCTGGCTCAGAGTTCTATTGCTCCAGTTTTCACCTCTGTAGAACGGGAATGGTGACATGTGGCCCCTCCTTGCTATTTAAGTATGGCTAGAAATAAAGGAGATGATACTAGAAGTCCTTCCGAAGGAGGTACCACCAAGTGGGCCTTGTGAGAATAACTTGATCAGCACTCAGGTTACCAGGGCCGCAACCCTCCCCGAGGAGGACAGTCATTTAGCATCTCCCCAGACCCCTTAGCTCTCATCTGACGGAAGGCAACACTGCACATCAGGAAGTACGGAACATAAGGTGCCCCATAGCTACACAATGCAGAGATGAAAAACTCATGGATGCCAGGCTTTCCTTCTTATTCACAAAAGACTTGCAGGTGAGTGAGGGGCTCCTGGCCTAATCCAAAGACAGCAGACACAGCTCCGGGGAGGGGGGGAGATGTAGGAGTCTCTCCCCCATTTCTAGCCCAGGTACCTTGGTTCAGACTGGGTTCTCCTGACTCAGGAGTGCCACCGTTGGAGCAGGGACACGGTGGGGCCCGGCTGGGACATCCCCGTGCTCTGAGTCTAGGACAAGCACACACTAAGTGGGTCCTGACTGTGGTGGTCAGGCCCTGGCCTAGCTCTTCTGGGGTCCTGGAGAGTTAAAGGAAAGAAGGCAATGCTTTCTCGTCTCCCCACAACATATGGAGGCCGAATGAGAGCCCTGGACAATGGGAGACTGAGGCCGCTGGCCTCCCTGTGGACATGACCATGTTAACCTGAGAATGCTGTAGGCAGGGGCTTCCCATGCACCGGAAGGAGGTCGCAATTTCGGTCGGTGCTTGGACACAAACCTTGTCCTCAGTCCTCCCTCTTGCCCCCATCTTGCTGGGGCTATTGCTGAGAATGCCTGGGACCAAAGAAAGGCCTGTGTCATTTATTGTCCTTTCTGCTCTATGCTTTCCCAATTATGCGCAATTATTTCTCCATTATGCTCAATTATTTCTCTTTGGGAATGATTCCATGGATAACAACAGTGGTACCCAAAAAGCACCTGCAATGGTCAGGCCTCTTCCATCTTACCATTTCAAGAAGCCTGAGCCAAATCTGTAGAAGTCCGATCGTTTATCTGGTCTACACACACCGGTGGCGAGAGGGACATCATGCTGGAGAATTGGAACCAGGAGAAGAAAGACTTCAGGTCTCACCCCGGCCAAGGACATGGCCAGAGAGAGTTGGGGGTCATACACGTGTGCACCCCACCCAAAACCTAGCATCATGCTGCTTGGTTGTCAAAGCCACAGCGTTTCACTAAAATGAGGAATAGAAAGCAGCTGGCTCTGGAGAAATGGAAAAAGCAGTACTTGATCTGAGTTTCTTATGCCCATAAACTCACAGAAAGAGAGGAGGAGGAGGAAGGTTCAAGACACCCAGGTGGAAGGGAGGGTCAGGGGTAGGCCTGGGAACACATGGTTCATAGAAATCAGAGGAGTGAGTCTTACAGCCTTTTTGGATTGAATTACTGAGTTAATTGGCCTGAGGGGAAGATATGTAAGCCATTAGCTGCCCTATTTTCTGGAATGCTATTGGAGAAATTGCTTCAGTCGGCAGGGTCATGATGGATGGCTCGGGGTCACAGGGCCACATATAATTGGCACCACTTAATAATGGCTCCTGGCTGTGCAGGTGGCACTATCTAAGGAGCTCTGGAGTACTTTCTAGAAGAATTCACTTTTTGGTGTGGCACTGGGGGGTGCCCCAGCACCCCCCCACCTGGCTCTCACCCCTAGCTACTTGGAATACTATGAGAAAACAAATGGCAAGAACCAGAGAGAGCTTTAACTTTGAAAAAAGGGCATGGAGTCAATTATGAAGGGACTCCATAAACTACGAAAACAGGAGGCCAAGAAGTTGCTGGTTTCCACCTGGGTGAATGAGCTGGCCTGTGGCAGGAACGCGGGCCACACCGTTACCACGGCTGCCATCTTGCTTTTGCAACAATGCAGGATCTGAGCAGGTCTGATGTAGACGCTCAGTGAGCCAATTCCTGCTCCCAGGCCCCCCTCGGAAAAGGACAGCAATCTGTCCAAGATCACCAACTGTGTGGTAGGGATGGATGTGAAAAGTCCAGAGCCTCGACTCCCAGCCCGAGGCACCGCAGAGTCTACCTGGTTACCTCGTTCCCAAAGGAAGCCAAAGGGAAACATTTAAGTTTTGCCAAGAAAAGCTTCTTTGCCCCCAAATGGGCCCATCTATCTGACAGTGCAGACAGAAAAAGGAGAGCTTTTCCCCATTGTTGTGTTGGAAACGCTTGAATTCCTCATGCATGTTCGTTTTTCTTAGAAGGTAGCCAGGAGAAAAACCTAAATTGAGGACATTCTACAAAATCCTTGGCCAGCACTTCCCAGAAGTGCTAAGGTCATCTCTGAGAAACCAGGGAAGACCCGAAGTGTCACAGGAAGAGGGCCTTACTGGTGAAACAAGGGAGGCCCGAGGGAGCCTGGTTTAGGTAATAGTAATGTACCACGTCGGTTTTTTCTTAGTTGTGACATATGCAATGTGGTCCTAGAGGTGTTAACCATAGGGGGAACTGATGGGGGAGTAGGGGGCTCTTTATACTCTCTTTGCAACCTTTCTGTAGATCTGAAACGGTTCTAAAACTAAGCTGGGTTTTTTTCTTTCAAAGCTTCCAGGTCTCTCTATCCTAAGATTTGAAACAGAAACAAACCCTCTCTTCCTCCAGGCTCACTGCTCCCTTCTGGTTGCCCGGTGCTCTGACACCTGAGCTGGTGGCTTCTCTACCTCCAGGTCCCCAGAAAGTAGTCACTATATAACCCAGCCTGCCTCCCGCCCTCCATGTGCGGCAGCAGCCAATTCCCTGAAAGGCTCACGTGGCTTAGTCGCTCAGTTGTAAGTTGCTGGTTTTTTAAAAATATTTTTAAGATTTTTTTTTATTTGTCAGAGAGCGAGAGCACAAGCAGGGGGAGCGGCAGGAGAAGCGGCTTCCAGCTGAGCAGGGAGCCCAAGGTGGGGCTCGATCCCAGGACCCTGGGATCATGACCCGAGCCGAAGGCAGATGCTTAAACAGACTGCGCCGCCCAGGCGCCCCTGTTTTAAGTTTTAAGGCGTTAGCTGTGGTTCACCTTTTCTGATCTCTCAGGAGCATGCCACAGTTGAACTCTGAGCCCACCTCCTCCTCAGCTGCCCCTTAGATGGAATCACTCAGGTTCCCAAGTAAGTCTCCTGCGTTCTCGCCTCTGCTCATACCAGCCCTTCCCCCTGCAAGGCCGTCCTGGCCACCGAGGCCTGCTGCTTCCCCACCAAGATGTCCTCAGCCTCCTCCCAAGGAAAGGCAAGCCCGCGAGCTTCGAGCATGTTCTCTCCAGCGCCCTCACGTGTGCCTTTCCTCTCGTGGGTGTGCTGGGTTCGGGTCTCGCTGGAGCACAAGCTCCTTCAGGGCAGGGCTGTTTCTCAGGCCTTCTAGTTCCTTGCCCCGTCCACACCTCGGACGTTAACAGTGAATAAATTATCAGTCAATCAACAAATAATTATCCCATCAATGAGAGGATTACTTCAATGGAACAGAATCTCTGAAACTCCCACCAGACGCTCCTCTCTCTCTCTGCTCTTCCCTTTAACAATCCTCCTTTCCCATCTGGCTTTTCATCCAGATCTCACTACAAAAGTCAGAAACTGCCAAGAACAGTAACTTGTCCAGAGAAAATAATGAGAAAGACCCACGAGGGCATGTGACGAATATCACAGTGAGACTTTGGGACAAATCTGTATAAAGTCTTTTGAAAATGAGACTTTATGAAGAGCCCATGAGTCACTATCCTCACCCCACAAAGAAGTCCAGTTTGACACTCCGGTCTTTGATGAGCGCACAGGTAACCCCGTCACTTGGGGCTTATGCCAGTTCCAGGGGACACGAGAACCCAGCAGTGCGTCCGCTCAGGCCCATGGTGAACAGTTTCCTGGTCCTCCCCTCTGCCACCACTGAACGCACACCTTGCTACAGGCACCCACGGGAAGATGAGTACTTCAATGAGTCACCCCACAAACCTGGCTGGAGGGCCAGGCCCAGAAATCTTATGCTAAAACACACCTGGAGTTAGAGGAAATGGCTTTAATTCCGAAGGCGGACTGAAAACAAATCAAAGCGTAATGCCACTTAGGAGGACCTCATTGCTCTGGACCCTATGCCAAGTTTGCAAAACTGGCTCTAGTTAGGGCCTGAGGAGGTATTTACATACAGGCAGCCACCCTGATGGAAGCACTTGAAGAAAGCCTGCAGACAGATGTGACAAGAAGGAAAAGAACAGCTGTGTGTGTGTGTGTGCGCGCGCGCGCGCGTGCACGAGGCCCTGCAGCCCACCCCCTCAGGTGCAAAGAGCCCTGTTTGCCTCGGACAAATCCCACTTCAAAGAAAAATCTCATGGTGAACAAACTGGGTGGTCTTGGCTAGGCACCCCCTCTTTTCTTCTGTAATATGACCTGACTGGTCATACATTTGTTTTTAAAAGGACATAATATTCATTATAAGGTCTCTATCCAACTGCCTGAAAAACCCAGAAGGGGCAGAGTGGCTCATTCTCCACATGCCTGTTCTCTGAGGCCGGCCTCAGACTTTAGGCAGTCCCACTGGCACTTTGCTGGGGTTGGAGGAGGCCGCAGTCAAGGGGCTAGGGGTAGGGGAAATGGGGGTGCTTGCTTTCCTGCTTCCCATGGTCCTTCTGGAAAAGCAATGGCCATTTTGTTGCTCTGGTGAACCTGTGGTCAAGGCGATGCTGTAACATTCTTCAGTGAGGGGCAGGTGGCCTCACAGAAAGAAGAACAAAGCAAGGAGGCGGCCCCGGCTCCGCCATCTGTGCCCCCCAGGACCTGGTCTACGTGTGCCAGGTGTCAGAGGCCCCTGAGGGGATGCCATACATGTGTCCATAGAGTCCCCCATCCCACTAGGGGAGTCTCTGGCACACTTTTTTTTTTTTTTTAAGATTTTATTTATTCATTTGTCAGAGAGAGACACAGCGAGAGAGGGAACACAAGCAGGGGGAGTGGGAGAGGGGGAAGCAGGCTTCCCGCGGAGCACAGAGCCCGATGCGGGGCTCGATCCCAGGACCCTGGGATCATGACCTGAGCCAAAGGCAGACGCTTAATGACTAAGCCACCCAGGTGCCCCTCTGGCACACTTCTGCTGAGAAGCCCTGGATTTGTGGCCGGCCGTGGACTCTGGGTCTCACTCTGCTCTGCCACCTTGGTGCTGTTTGACACTAAGCACTTTCCTTGGCTTTTCCACACCTCAGAGGTCTCACTTGTGAAAAAAGATCGCATGGTGCCTGTCGTCCCTTTCACCTAGCTGGGAGGGGGGGACTGAGTGAGTCGAGGCACAGACGACACTCTGAAAGCCACAATGTGGCACAGCCGGCGGGATTCTGTGGGGAAAATAATGCCAGGAACGAGAATAATAAACCTGGAGAAAGACACAAGACGATAGGGCGGCGATTCATGGCAGTCGGTGGCTGTCGGTCGTGTCTGTCTATGACCTGAGGAGGCAGCCAGGCAGGAGGGAGCAGGGCGATTTAGGACACTGGAGTTCTAGTTTCTGTGGGTCTGCATGAGTGCCCTGCGGTGGAGGGACGACGGATACATTTACCTTCCCCACACCCATACACACTTCCCGGGAGCTCTCTGTGAGGATGCGGCAGGAATGGTCATGCGAATTACCTCTGTGGGAAAGAGGTATTCGTGGAGCAGAGACGGAGGGGATGTTACCTCTTCACTTCCCTCCCTCAGAAAGATATGTACCAGCCCCGGTTGTTATTATTATTTTTTAAAAAGGTACCAAGCCTGGGAGACCTGTAGGCATAGTTGCCCATGGCACCCAGGAAATCAGTAACAGACCGAATACCAAGGATGTGAGTTTCCCCTATCAGCCTTTTCCGGGCCCCAAAATACCAGTCACACTTTAAGAAAGCCTCAGAAGTGGAGATAAGGACCTCTATGTTCACACAGGCTTCAGCATTTAAAAAACAAGTCAGGCCACCCAGACCTGTGGGCTCGGGCCTCACCCATCTCCATGGCAACCCTGGCTCACCTCGGACTGCCAAGCCTCGGATGGGCTGATTCACTCGTCAGGAGGCCGGGCCGGGCCCTGGCGACAAGCACAAACAGGAGCCCAGTCCCTACCACCTCTTCGGATCCTCTGCTGGCACCCTCCTCTCCCACCTCCCGACAAAGGCCGAAACTGTCATCTTTGGAAGGGCATGGGCACCCTGAGGGAGCCAAGGCTAGAGTCCTCTGGGACCTGGTCCCACCGCACAGAGAAACACCACCAAAAACCCAACTCCGCTCTACTGAGCAGGAAAAACTGCCATGACTTGCCTTCGCTGAGGATCCCAAGTACAGTGTTACTTCCTCACAGAATTTGAAGATAACAATATTAACTTTAGCTTTGTAGAGATGAGTCAGAAAAAACCCTGGAGGTGATGGTCCTGGAGAGTAAGTCCCTCTGTGAACGGGGTCATCTCGGCCCTCTGGACCCCTTCTGCACTGGGGCTTTTACCGAGCCACTGAGGGCAGAAGCCGGGCCACTGGGAAACGTGTGGTCCCCAGACCAGCAGCATCGCCTGGGAATTTACTAGACATGAAAATTCACTGTCCCCATCCTAGACTTACTGAATTAGAGGCGAGTGGGGTGGGGCCCAGCAATCCCCCCAGATGATTCTGATGCTCCCTTACATCTGAGAACCAATGCTCCAGGCCTTTATGTAAGCACCGAACAATTGGAACCACATGGAGAAGCTTTCTCTGGAGGTTCTGAACCCAGAGACTAGCTTTCTAAATGCCAGTGCTGAAGGGCAGGAAGCCATGGAGGGGGTGGGTGGGGGCGTGGTATGAGCTCTCACTGGGCTCTGCCCAACATGGGGCAGAATTTCGCCATTCCAATTTACACTGCAATCCGGAGAGTGGGGGCTCAAACCGTCTCACCTCGCGCTGTAGAGCCATGGGACTGGGCCTCAGGGCCACCTTGAACTGCTGCACGGTGACAGGGGGAGGATACAGGGCAGGGAAACAGGAAGGAAGCAAGAGGTATGAAAGAGATAATGGCTGGACAAGTCCATATTGAACCCACTGAGCTTGGGCAGTCACAGTAAATGGGTCAAGTTAGAACCTGCATTTGGCTTCCAAAGAAGTATATTCATTACACAGGCTCAGCCCTGTGAACTCTCCTCCCCAAGAAGCCAAAATGATTCCCACAGCCTCTGTAGCAGGGCACTCTTGGTAAAAACTTCCTCCTGATTTCTGCAACCCGCATTCTCCCTAGGCTGGGCTACCATTATGTGTGAGTGGATTCTTTTCCTCAGCCAACCCTAAATCCTAGGGGAAATTTTTTTTTTTTTTTAAAGAATACATGCAGAGGCTGATGGGTAATGACGTTGTAGGCTAGTGTTGAATTGACTTTTGGCAGCCTTTCTGTCATGAGCAGCTCCTTCAGAGGCTAGACAAAGGAAACTCAATAATATAATAATAGGAGCAGTTACTCTCTGTGAGTATCCATGCGCATCTCACATTACAGGCGGTGACCGACGTACATCATCTCATTTAATCATCTCATCACCTTTATTTTAGAGATGAAACAGGTTCCAAGAGGTTAAGTAACAACTTGCTCGAAGAGAGACAGCCTGCAAGGGGCTGCATTCACACTGAACCTGATCCACGTAGACGACTCAAAGTTCCCCTCCTCCTGACACTGTGCTCTCTCCCTGCCCAGCTGGGGAATGGGAAGACTGGGAACCCCTAAGAACTATTCCTGGGGGACAAGAAGGTCTTCCGGACATGCTGAATTTGACAAAATGCTCTGACCTAAACCTTAGCTTGCCTGCTACGCTGAGGCGATTCAGATTGAGGGCACCGGCCCCCGCCGAGGGGAGGGCCAAGAGGGACGGAGTGCTGACCACTAACTTCTTGGGGTTTGTTCTCTCTCTCTTCTTCCCCTTCCCCCTCTGTTGAGGCTGGGAGAGGTGGTGGTGTCAAGCCCACCATCACCGGGTGATGAAAAGGCACCCCTGGGGCCAGCTCTTCTTTTTCCTCCCTGTGGCGCCCACATAGAAGCCGTGGCGACTTTGGCCCCGGCCCGCTCTGAGACCTGGCTTCAAGGTATCAAGAGAGTTCTAGATAAGAGGAATCGACCTCTTTTTGGGAAGCATGAGAAGTGCACAGGAGAGGTGCCGAGGCTCCCCTTCCTGGTTTGGAGGCAGAGCAGATTTCTTCTTCCCTATGGCTTTAGTTAGACTCCACAAGGGGGGTGGCGGGGGGGGGGGGGGTCCTGCCAAATGGCCCTGATGCCGGGGCCACGGCCAGCTAAGTGTTCAAAAACTGGGCCCTTTCCTCACCCACCTTTCCCACACTGGGGAAATCTCTGAAATGGGCATTTTGTGGACAGATGGAAGGAGGAGTTCTCGAATTCCCCTTCTGAAAGGGATGGAGCCTTGTGGTGAAGTTTCAGCCTGGAACAATCCTGTGTGAGGCAGCTTTACAGAATTGAAGCAAGAAGACGCAGAGGAGTGTGAGTATTTAGGACAACTTCAATCTCTGAAACGTTCTGAGAGGCCGTGGTAACAGTCACTATAGCCACAGCTGCCCAAACCAACACCTGAGCTCTTGCTCTGAGCCAGGCACCTCGATACGCTTTACGTTAAATACGCCATCATTTCTAACAACTCTAAGACTGGCGGTATTACCTTCATGACTCAAATAAGGAAAGTGAGGCATAGGGAGAGTCGCTGATTTGCTGCTTTCCCAGCAGGAATCTGCATTTCTGACAACTCCTCCCACTCCCAACCACTGTGTGCTGCTCCTTGATGGCACGTCGGGGCACGTCGGGCGGGCATGCCGGGAGGTCAACGACAAACCCAAGCATCCCTGAGAAGCCAGGCCCCTGTGGAGGCACACTTCTGCCTCTTGTGACCATTTACTGCCTCTTGTGACCATTTACTGCCCTAAATACAGTATAAAAAATGTACAAATACGGGCAGTATAAAAAAATGATGACACCTATCCCACCACCTATATAATTCAGTATTTTTTTAAAAAATTGGAATTATAAAATAAATATAAAGAAGTTCAAAAAAGTGCTTAGTTTCCCCATGATTCCTTGGGCTTACCTGCATTGCTGATGTCCTAAATACCTGCTTAGCCTGCTCTCTGACCTTGCAGGGGTTCACTTTCTGGGGATTCTGTGCACTTGGCGGGGGGGGTGGTTTCCTGGACGGAGGGCCTCAACAGCTACCAGCCTATGGGTGCCCTCAGTTTGCTAAGCATGGCTCTTTGGGGCCATGGTGTATTCCAGCCTGGCCTCAGGCTGGTGCACGGCTAAGAGGGGAACATGCCCTATAGGAGCAACAGTGGGATTTCCCAGGGAGAAGAGGAATATGAGGGAGCTAGATTTCTACGGCAAGGCCCTGCTGCCCCTTCTGAATCTAAGAGGGCTGGTAGGACTGCCTTATACCCTTTGAAGTAGTTAGGAACATCCCAGCTGGAGATGAGAAAACGGGCTCAGAGAGGTAAAGTAACTTGTCCAAGGTTACAGAGCAGGTATGGAGCAACTTAGCCATCAGCTCTCTCCCTCTGTCACATGAACAGCTCGGGCCATGCAGAGGTCAGATACTTGACTGCCTGGCTCATCCCTGGTGGAAGGGAGCTAGCAAGGTCCCCTCTCTGGGGTGTGGCAGGGGATGAAGGGCCTTGTAGGCTTTTTGTCAGCACACCTTTATGGTAATTAGGCAGTGACCTGGTCTGAACAAGTTCAAGAGATGACAAATCCTCCCTTCCAAGGACAAAGTTAGCATCATTTAAAAACCAGAGCCCTATTCGGCCCAAGAGAGAAGAAGAGTTTTAGCTAATATGGTGTGTTAATATTAAGTAGTTTGGGGATGAAGGCTCCAGAGGGAGGGCCTCTGCCCAAGATAACCTCTTTCTAAACAAGGAACCTCACTGTAAGTTTCCATGGCCTGTTTGCCAGACATGGAGCATACATCAGCCAGCCCATAAATCTGGTTTCTGCTGAAAGCAGGCATTCTGATCTTAACCAAAATCATCTGATGTGGGGGATTGTTTTAGGGATGTTTTGCTTTAAATTCCAGAATACCACACATTTGTTTTCTATTGTGTACGCCTAAGATGCCTGGCGATTAGACACACACACACACTCCACTCTTGTTTACACACTTTAGCCATGTGGCCCAGCTAGCTTTCATTCCATCTGCAGGACCGGTTACCACTTGCCTGCATGGCCCTGAGTGGTGGGAGAGGCCCCTTTGTTTATACCTTTGAAGCAATGCCATGTGGTGTGTGGACTGGTGGTGTTGGTAACAGGCACACCCAGGACTGCTCCTGGGTTAAATGGCCCTCCTTCCCCATCATGGGGTCTTCTGAGCACAAAGTCAGGGGAGGGGCAGGAGCCAAGGTCTCCAACTGCTGTGTCCAAACTATCATCTATTCCATCCCTTTGCCATGATCTCTGCCTTCATTTCGGGTCTCTTAATTACAGCTGCCATTTGCACAACACGGGTTTCAGCTTATATGCAGATTTTTGGGATAAATACAGTACAGTTCTGTAAGTGTGTTCTCTCTTCCTTATGATTTTCTTAATAATATTTTCGTTTTTCTTGATTACTTTGTTGTGAGAATGCAGCATATAATACATATAACATACAAAGTATGTGTTCATTGACGACGTTATTGGTAAGGCTTCTGGTCAACAGTAGGCTATTAGTAGTAAAGTTTTGGGGAAGGCAAACGTTCTAAAGAGATTTTTGATTGCATGGGGGTTGGTGCCCCAACCCCCCCACACTGTTCAAGGGTCAACTGTATGCTCCTGACCAGCTAGCCTGTAACACTCGCTATGTGCTACACCCCACCTGCAGCACTTCACCTCTACTCTTTAATTTTCACAACAGACCCACCAAGTAGGTAATATTTACTTTCATTTTTTAGCTGAGAAGACTTGGGCACAGAAGCAGCTCATTGGAGATCACACAGCAAATAAGCCGCTGAGTGAGAACTTGAACCCTGGACAGTCTGACTGCAAAGCATCAGATTCTCAATTGTTCTGCGGAACTGTCTTTTTCATCAGTGTCATTAATTTCAGAATTTTTCACTTTTGTCCTGTCTCCCTCCCAGCCATATAACTGATCCCATTTCAAAAGTGCACTTTCTACCCATAAAGGATCTCAGGGGAGCCCACCTGAAATAGCAGAGGGCCCTACCTTCTCAGGACGGGAAGGCACCTGCCTTGGCCACCTGGCCTGGAGGTGCCACCTGACCCTGGCCTCTCTCTGAGGCCAACTGCCTGATGGACAGAGTCTAGAGAGAGAGAGAGAGAGAATGCGCTTCTTCCTGCTGGCCTCTGGCCCGAGAACTTCATCCACGCCCTTGCTGCACTGGCCAGAAAGTCAGCGTGGACACAGCACTGCTCTGGGAAGTGGATGCCTCAGAGTAACTTGGCGTGTTTTCTTCTCATCCCAGCTTTGCTACTGCTGCAAGCCTCACAGTGCAGACACGGTTACAGCGGCCCACTGGCCACCGTCCTTGCGTCCCCTATAGGAATGGCCCCAGGGGGAGGCCCAGCACCCTACCCTTTCCCCACAGCACCATCCTGCCACCAAAGGGCACGGGTGGGCATGACCACAGGCCTGTGTTACAGCCCTGGCTATGGGGTCCTGGGAGGCACCTGCCACAGGAGGAGGACAATGCCAGCTTCTCATCCTAACGGGCCCTCCCCAGCCCTGGGAGAGAAGCTAATTTCCATTTGACATAAGCTTTTCGGGGTCTCTTAAGGGTTATCTGTCTTAGGGAGTCAGAGCGACTAGACTATGGTGGGAGTGTGGGAAAGTACAGGATGAGAAGAGGTTCTCAGGCTGGGAGAAAGGAAGCTTTAGAAAGCCCGAGCATAACAACGGATTTAAATCCATAGCCCCATATCATGAGAAGCAATGTGAGGCCTTCACATCACATCGGGGCGAGCAGGGAGAAGAGTCTTAGTGGGAAGGGTTTCTTGTCTCTCTGGACTGGAGCAGGGCTGCTGTGGGGGTGAGGGGGCCTGCCGCCCACTAGAGGGGGGGCACCGATGTGAGCTGGATGTGCAAAATGGCACACTGCAACTACTCCCTTAGATGGGGAGAGGGCATGTCAATGGGAACCTGTAAATAACTATGTCTTAGTCCGTTCAGGCTGCTGTAACCAACGACCATCGATAGGGCGGCTTAACAACACCAATTGTTTCTCACAGTTCTGGAGGCTGGGAAGTCTGAGATCGAGGCACCAACACAGCTGGTGTCTGGTGAGGGGTTGTTTCCTGGTTCACAGAGGGCTGTCTTCTTGCTATAATTGCACATGGTGGAAGGGAGGAGGGTGCTTTCTGGGGCCTCTTCTTTTATAAGGGTACTAATCCCTTTCGTGGAGAGCTCCATCCACGCGACCTAATCACCCCCACAGGCCCCACCTCCAAATACCATCACACTGGGTTTTAGGATTTAACATATGAATTTGGGGGGAATACAAACATTCCAATCTATAGCAAACTGTCTTTTAAAAACACCAAACTTCCATTGACTTGCAAAGCAATGAGTTCATAAGTATGATTTTGCTGATCTTTTTTAAAGATTTTATTTATTTATTTGTCACAGAGAGAGAGCACAAGTAGGGGGGGATGGCAGGCAGAGGGAGAAGCGGGCTCCCCGCTGAGCAAGGAGCCAGATATGGGACTCGATCCCATGAACCTGGGATCATGACTTGAGCTGAAGGCAGATGCCCAACCGAATGAGCCACCCCGGTGTCCCTTTGCTGATCTTTCTATATCAAGTTTTAATAAATCAGTTTATCATTTATTATGCTATTGCTTCAATCAATGTAGGTTTAAAGATAAAACTAGAATGTTACAGAAACCTGTTTTGAATTCGGTAAAACTGTCTGATTTACTTTACTGTATTTTTAAGTCCCAGTCAAGGATTTTCTGCTATGATCCATGAGCTGTATTGTTTTTATACTTGGACACTGACATGCAGCTTATACTGCGAACAGAAGCAAAGGGCTGTGTCCTGAGCAATTTGGAGGTGAGGGACTGGTAGAAGTCATGGGCCATTGGCCTGCCTGGCCTGAGAGGTGTACACTGGAACCTGGAAGGTACGTTGATCATAATAGTAACAGGGTTAAGCTTTGAAGGGTGACTCATAACAGAGCCAGCAAGAGTCACTGTTTCAGCAACGCTGCACAATGCCTGGCAAGAGGACTTGAACAAGAAGGACCTTTCAAACCCAGAGTTCTGATTTTCTCCAAGTCAATAGTCCCCACACCTCTCCACCCAGGGATCTTTGCTAGAATCAAACGAATCCAGTCCCCTCTCCATCAGAGGGCTTCACCCTCCCCTGCTATTCAACCAAGCTGAGTATCATCTCCTCAGGAGTCCAAATCCCCAAACAACGTACCCCCCCCAAACTCCTCCCTTTCCAAAGTCCTCAAGGACAAGGCCGGGGAAGGTTGGCTGATCTTAGTCTCCATTTGGTGGGAAGGAGGCGGAGGGAAAGACAGAACTCAGTTCTTCCTAAATAAATACAAATTACCCAAGCTATGGGAAAACCTAACCCAAGGAGCAAAACTTGGCTAGAAGCTCATAAAGTTGGATTCTTCATGTGGACTAGAAATACAGAATACTCATTAAATTAATCAAGAGTCAAAGCCACTCCTTGGGCAATGATTAAGCTGAGAGTCAGAGCAAGTATGGGTGGGGAGTCTAGCTCTCCAGTCTAGGCTGCCCTTGATCATCGGGGAACTTAGCCTTTCTCAAATCACCCCGTATTCTGCCACACAGTCCCTGAGTAGTGGTGAGGCAACCCCCTGCTCATGGCTGAAGCACAGGATTCAGAACAGGGAAGAGGTTGCTTGGAAACCAAGAGAGAAAAACCAATATGAGGTGTTCATTGGCCTCCAGAAAAAAAGCCAAAAAAAAAAGAGGGAAAAGCATATTTTGTGGAGGTAGGTCTCATTGATTTTGTGGAATTCCCTAAAAAGGTTAAGGTCCATGAGTCTAGGATGATGGCACACAGTACTTAAAAACGATTTAGAACAAAGCACTTTTTCGGGGTGGTGGTGGTGGTTGGGGGCGGCAGGGGGAGTTGGAATTACCGGATGGATGTAATTATTATAAAATTATCTCATCTGGAGACAGGATGCTTCTTTTCACAGCTGCATGCCATCACTTGATGGAAAATGAAAATGTCCCTGGACCAGCATTACTTTTTCCACAGAATGAAACAGACAAGTGATCTCCTGTCGGACTTCAAAAACATAAATTAAAAAAAAATGTATCGTTCAGATTAGCCCTTCTGATCTCCTGAATTCCCTCAGTTGCAGAGGACATTTCTGAGTAGTTGAGAACACGGGGCCAACAGGCTCTTGCCCAGTTTCAAAACCCCGGAACAAATAAGTCATTGCTCTCCCGTATGGAAGAGATGGAGAGACGGTTTCTGCACAGCTTTGGTTGAAAAGACCTGTGGTGGACCCAGAGGCAGTCCCACTGAACCCCCCAGCCCCCAAAACTGGGGGGGAATGCAGAATATAAACATGCACCTCCTCAAACTTCACTCTCTTCTCCCCAGCTGGACACAGGTCTATCCAGAACACTCCTTGTCCACTAAGGAGACAACAGGCCACAGAAGCCATGATGACCCATGACCTCAGGTCCCTTACCCTCACCCACAGCCAGGCACACCCAGGAAAGAACTGTCAAGGCTTGGGTTCTTTAGAAGAAAAGGCGCTTTTGCCAGCTCAAGGTGTGTTATTAAGTTCCAAACTGTGCGACCCAAAGCCACACCTCCTTATAAAATGGAATTGAACCAGAAAACAAACATGCAAATCAAACATGGGACACCCAGCGCTGCGTCTAACAGGGAAGATTCACCTCCAATACAAAAGGGTGTGAGAACGCTGACTTGTGACGTTTGAAGCCACAGAGGACTCAGTTAGCAGAGTTAGGTGCTCTGGCAAGGACAGCCCTCCATGGGGCCACTTATTAAAGTGGTTCCAAATCCCAAAGCCTCTTCCTTTGAGTACAAAAGACTAAGGTCTGGAATGGTGCCATGGGGCACTTTGAAAGGAAAGGGGTAGAGGGTGGGTGTGTGTGTGTGTGTGTGTGTGTGTGTGTATGTGTGTGTGTAGAGGAATCCTCCATCCCTCCAAAATCAGGAGCTGGAGCTTTGCTGTTGCCAACCATTGCAGGGAAAAGCAAGGGGCAAGCCATCAAGATTCCGGGTAGGGGAGAAGTCCTCTTTTCCTTAGCAGATGCAGACACCTGGCCTCACCTCACCTCTCCCCAAACCTGCCAGCCTCAGTACAAACACTGCCAGCCTTACCAGAGCTCCCGCTGTCTGTGTGCCAAAGGTGGGGAGCCATTTTAGGCAACAGTCCCAGCTGCTTGCTCAGCCCAATGCTGAAGGCCAACAGCTTCTGGGGGAAGCCGCAAGTTGGGTGGGAGGGGCTTTTGCCTCTGCCTGCCCTGCTAGGTCCGTACCCTGCCCAGACCCAGAAGCCTGAGGTCTTAGGCGTTCTCTGCCGTGTGGTTTATTTTCAGGAGTGGGGCCACCCCACAGTCAAACATGGAGCTGCACATGCAATGGAGTGGGTGTCCTGAAGCAGGAATCACAGAGGTGGGGTGCATCACGAGGATGCAGGAAGAGAAGGGGGGAACGTGTGGAGTGTGGATGCCTGCCTACACCCCTGGTTTCAATTTCCACACCTCTTGGGGAAGGGCTCCCACCCTCTCCACCGCCTCAATCTACTTTCTCAACTGTGGAGTAACAACAGCTTGGGTTGGAAGTCTACTGTGTCTGGGGTTAGCTACTATGCCAAGGGCATCCCATACATTGTTTCATTTAACCCATGGCAACTCTATGGGGTAGATACCAGCTCCATCTGCCGATGGGGAGGGGGCTGAATCCAGAGCCATGCACTGACCAGTGGGCAGGACTACCACAGATAGCTGAGGGCCAGGAAAACAGAGAACCCCCAAACAGAGGGACCCCACCCAGGGCAATAGAGGGAAGTGTGAGGTTAAAAGGAAAGAGACCAAGAATCGGGCCTCAGAGGTAAAGACCCAATGAAGCCAGGCTCCGAGGACAAGCCTTGGTAGCCCCTGTGCATTTCTATCTCCTGACTCGGGTTTTGGGTTGTGTGGGAAGTGCTGTTTCTGCAGGCACTGGGGGTGGGGCTGGGCTCACAGACTGAGCGAAAGGGACCTTTGGTGACCATTTATTTCAACCCACTGGTTTTATAGATGAGCAAACTGAGGTCTGGAACACAAAAGCGACCTCCCCATGGTGTCAAAGTGACATAAGGACAGAGCTAGGCTAATACCCAGGTCCCTGTCCAGATTTCCACTGTTTTTTTTTGGGGGGGGGGTAGGCAGGGCGGTCTAGAGGAAAACAGGGAAACAACTGAGAGCCAAGAAGTTAGGGTTGTAGGGGTGTTGGATGAACAGACTGGTTGCTGGTCTGGCTGTGAGCATCAGAGGCCCAACTGAGGGCAGGCTCAGCTGTCACCCAGGGTCCCATGGGGCTGAGGTTGGGGCCGGCACAGAGGTGTACCCTCTCCCCACCCTGATCATCCCACTGTCACTGAGGTGGGTTTCTTCTCTCTGGGTCCCTGCGAGGCCACCCCTCTCAGCATCCTTTGTTCATGAGGTGCTGGTGGCTCCTGGCCTCACAACTCCTGTTTTTCAAGGCCCACATCAGATCCCAAACACCAAGTTTATAAATTTCTGGTTCAAGAGAGAAAGGTAACTGGTGCCATCATAACAATCCGAGCCATTCCCTTTAAAGGTAGTTTTGAGAGCTCGTTTCTGCCCAGCTGGGCATGGCACCAGGTTGGGATGGAGAGTAGCTGCACTTTAAGCTAACCAGACCTGCCTTCAAACTTACTTCTGATGCTATCCTGCCACATGACCCTGGATAAGTCACTTAACCTCTCTGGGGACTGGTTTCCTGGTCATCAGTACCATGGGGATAATGCTTCCTGCTCTGGCTTATGTCATGGGACTTGGAAAAAGCCTCTGCAGCCTGTTAAATGTTGCACAAGTGGATCCTGATACTCCTTTATTCTATCATCTCTACAGGGACCTTAATACAGGACTACTGAACAATTGTTAATTTGGGAAAATGTAGCTTATCCCCACCCCCGCCGCCCCCACCAAACTCATTACCAGGTCCCCTTGTTGGTTTTGTGACAGAGACAGAAGAGGACGGGACTCAAGTCAGGGACCCAGGGCTTGCAGTATTGGTTTGGTCTCTGGGATCCTGGGCCATCACCCCTCTCTGGTTCTCTGCTTCCTCACTGTGAATACCAGGGCTGGACTGGATGACCACTAAAGTCATTCCTAATTCTGGGCCCAAACATTTCCAGATTCAGTCATGTCTGTTTCAGATGACACAGCTGACCAGCAGCGCTGGTCCAGGCAGGGGCAGCTCTGAAAATGGGTGGAGTGGTGGGCTGAAGAGAATAAGAGACTGAGCAGATACCAGAGGAGCCCTGGAGCCTCCCATCAGGCTCCTGCATGTGCCACAGGCAGAAGGTGTGTGTGCGTGCGTGCGTGCGTGTGTGTGTGTGTGTGTGTGTGTAAAATGAAGGCACAGGGCAGTCTGTGGTTCCTTCCTGGCCTGAAACCCTGATGCAGCCTAGGCAGATAGCTGAGGACTAAGCAACAGCCTGGCAGGGGAGATTGTGCTGGGGAGGGGAGAGGAAGACTCCCCCCAAGGACAGGGGTGGGGTGGGGTGGGGCGGGGCTAGCCTGCCTTCTCACATTCTTTTCTGGTGCCAGAGGTTGGTGGAGGAACGCAAGCCTGGGAGAGAACTGGCTGGCTGCTGGGGGCTGGTGGGAACACCAGGAGGAAGGACTGCCCACTGCCGGGGAGGGGTCTCCCTAAAACAGCCCAAGTGTTGGGCAGGGGCACATCTATGTGCCATCCTCACTAGAACATGTGTATGGTGACTCTTGCAAGGGCAGGTCAGTCTCTTACCCTCAGCTCTGGAGAGAGGATTAAAATCTCAAGAGGTTTGCCCCAAGGTTCGTGGGGACCCCAGTGACCGGCTCCCGGGGAATAAATACAGTATATCTTTTGTTACAAGGCTCTGGTGGCAAGCCTGTTTCTACAGCCATCTCTCTAGTGGTACAGGAGCTGCCTTTCCAAACTCCTTCTGTCCATCTGTGTGCAGGGGATGTGGCCCTCAGACTCAGGACACCAAGGTTCCCTATTCCTTGCTTCTTTCTGCCTCTGGGTGGTCCCTTAATCCCCCAAGAGAAGGTGTGGAGGGGACAACCCCCTTTCCGCCGCCTTCCTCAGGCTTTCCATTTGCCGAAAGGCTGAGTGCGGCCAGCAGTGGGAGTCATGCGGCTCCCCGCCCGGCGTCCTCTCCAGGTGAACCACTCTCCGTGGCCCCGCCTAGCCACTGGGTGGGCCGGCACAGGGGTGTAGGCGAGCCGGGAGGACCCGGGCTGGCAGTGGGCGGATGGCACCTCATCTTCCCCCGGAAATGGAGAAACACAGGACTAAAAGCGCCAACAGGCATTTGCCCCACCTCTCCCCAACTCTCCCAGAGTTCTCTCCAGTTCTGATACTTATCGCCTTTGGGGAAAAAAAAAAATCAAGACAAGCTAGTCTTTCAGGTAGTTTCGAGGGAGTTCCGACTTTCTCACGGCGGGCTCAGAATCAAGCCTGCAGGTACCTCCTCGAGGGTGGAGGGGGTCTCCCACTCTCACTCAGGGACGTGAGGACTCCTAGTCCTCCCTCCCTCTCCCTTTCCAGTGTAAAAGTGTCAACAGCTCTGGGCTGAGCTCTCCCCGCTTCACTGAAGTCCGCAGAGAGCCCGCATACCCCCTCCTCGCGGCCCCCGCCACTCGTGAGACCCCACCCAGATCGCGAACTGCACTGCCCGCCACAGTCCTCCTTGGCCAGGGCCTGAAGTTCCCAGAAGAGGGGTGCTCCATTTCTCCCTGCCGCCTTCCCCTCCTGCACTCGGAGGGGCTGAGGGGAAGGGAGCAGCACGACTCCCACCTCAAACCCTCGGCGACAAAGAGGGCCAGGGCCGGTCTCCACGCCCCAGCTCCCTAGGGACCCCGCGTCCCGCCGCCGGCTCGGCTTCCGAGGAGCGCCCTACGATCGTGCCCGCCCCGCTTGTCTCCGGACCGGGTTGAGGAGCCAGCTGGCGGCCGCGGTGCCTCGTCTCCTCCCGCCGGGAGTCCACCCGGCGCGGGCAGTGCCAGTTACCGGCAGCCCCGACCGCAGACAGGGTCCCCGGGACGAACAGGTGGCTCCGGAGAGGAGCGCGCGGCGGTCGCACTCACTCACCCAGAAGATGAAGTTAAATCCGAAGAGCAGGTATTTGATGCACTTGGTGCCTCCTTTGACCGGCATGGTGCGGGCTAGACTGGCCTGGGCCGGACTGGTGGAAGTGGGAGTACGCGCGGCCGGGACGGGGGGCACCGCACTTCAAACCGAGGCTTCGGCGGCTGCGGGTGGGCCTCGGGGCTGCACTTTTAAAAAGTGCCACTCCTTACTGCGCGCGGTGGCTGCGGTGCGCATGTGCCGCGGACCCCGCCCCCGGCCGACCCGGCCCCTGGCCCCACCTGCCCCGCCCATGCCCCGAGGCGGGCTCCAGCCCAGCTTCCGGGGGGACTCGGGGCTCAGCAGTCTTGGAGCCCGCACTCCCCTTTCCCCTCCTGCCTCCGGCACAGCCCTCTCCCCCACCGAGTTGGCCATACCCTCCTTCCCGCCGCGGACCTCCCCCTTTCCTCTCAACCGTCCTGGGATCTTTCCAGACTGACCCCTCCCCACCCCCCCCCCCCCCCCCCCCCCCCCCCCCCCCCGCTTTTACCTAAGAGTTCTACGGAGGCCTTGCCCTTCAGTTCTCGCTTTGTTGATTCTGGTCTTCCTGCCTGAGCCCTCTACTTTGGGAGACCTTTCTCGGGTCGTTGGGGGTTGGGGTCAAGTCCCCTTACTCAAGGCAGGCTGCCCGCGGAATGAGGGCTCTTCTCGCGCTGGGCTCGATTTGAAGAAATAAAGCTGCCTGGCTTTATTTCTCCTTGAGGCGGCTCCTTGCTCCTTCATGGAGGACACTCTGTATTTGGCACAGCTGGCAGTACAGGTGGGAAGAGAGGTTGGAGGCTTACGGGAGTAAGTTTCAAATACGATTGCCGAACAGTAATATGGCTGAGTGTCAGGTGGTCCTGCAGTGCTTCCTGGCCTTGGCGTTTCGATGCCCTGGGAGAAGGGAAGAGTTCGTAGACAGGCTTCTGTTCTTGCCTCCACCTTCCCCTCTTGCGCTTTGACCTCCAGATGCTGAGTTCTGAGCCCCTTGCTCCTCCGCTCAACAGCTTTCTGTAGCTCCCCCCATGCAATGACCCAAGTTGAAATTCCCCATCTTGCATTCTCTTCCTCTTGAGTCTGTGCTGAACGCTGTTCTACCTGGCACACGCTGCCCTACTCAGCTCCCCACCTCTGTGTGGCCTAGCCCTGCCTTCCGCATGTGGTGTGTGCCTTCTGGCTGCCTGGCCAGTTGTAGAAACTCGGAGGCTCCTCAAACTACTGTTTCTCACCAGAGGATGAGGAGATTCTCTCTTCTTTTGCAGTCCCCAAATCCCTGTGTATTTTTGTTTTCAAAATGAAGTTTCCTTTACAAAAGCAAGAAACATCAGAAAATGCCAACAAGGAAAAAAAGAACCTAAGTCAAATTTCACCCACTAGAAACAGAGGGTGTTGCCCTTTGTAGCTCTTATTTTGCTGCTTATTATCACTCTCAGTTGTCTCATTGATTAATTCAAAAAACATTTTTCAGGATCTACTCATAAGGGAATCATTAGGGGCAGGAGCTGGGTGTCCCCGGGGCAAGGGATTCAGGCAGCCAGACAATGGGGGAGAGTACGGTTTGGGGCTACAGAGATAGGGTTGGGAGCTGACGGAGCTCAAAGGAGGAGCCTCTGACACAGACTGGGAAGTGATGCTGCAGAACCAAAGGAAAAGTTGTTTCACAGGACAATTAAAGTCTGGGGCCCAGAGCTGTCTGGGGTCTGGGCTGGAGCTCATAGTTGAGGGAGGTATGGGGTAGGTAAAGCTGGAGACCCAGCTGGTGAGTTGAGGGGGGGGGCCTCCACTTGCTGTGTGATTTAGGTTGATGGCTACCTGTATTTTAGGCAGTTGGGTGGAGGAGGGCAGGAGGTATAGGCAGCAAGCCCCTTGAGGATAGGCACTATTGTTTGTCTGTCCTGACCTTGGCTCAGAGCTTTGGGGGATTATGAGGAAGGTGACAGGTGACGTGTTGTATCAGGGGCCCTGCAACTGGGTAGTATGAGGGGAGCATGGGACACAAAAGGTGAGGTGAGGACATGTGGAGAACAGTTAGGAGGCTTTAGAATAGGTCAGGTGAGAGACAAGAGAAGTTAATAAGATGGGGCGATGGGGTGTAGGCTAGAGAGTGCAGCAAAACTAGAAGAGAGGACCGTGTGTGTGTGTGTGTGTGTGTGTGTGTGTGTGTGTGTGTGTGTGTGTGTAGGCAGGAGGGGTGGGGGAGATCCCAGACAGAATAGCTGGAGCCAGATTATGGGGAACTCCATTCACGTGTTCTCACGCTTCTTGGGAAACTACTGAGAGGAGGAAGGGGAAGCGGAGAGACCAGGATTCCCTTAAGTGTTGCATAATGCCAAGAGCGGCTGAGTGGAGGAATTTTGGTAATGCTTCACCTTCGTCACTCACCCTAACCTAGTGTCCACTGAGGACGGTTGGGGCAGGGCAGTATGTGGGGGCGGTAGAAAATCAGACAATGTCCCATTGTGCTGCTCTCAGGCAGAGGCCACCTATCCAGGGAGAACAGGTCGAGGGAAAGAGGATTTTATCTTTTGATATTCTCTCCTCTCCTTCCCTCACCCCCACCCGTTAACCAGCGCAGGTGGGAGGAGAGTTCAGTAAATATTTAAGCTTATAAGAGAAACTACTTCCTAGGGTAATGTGCATATCGAATGAGGTAATCCCCTAGGAGGGCTTAGTACAGTGCCTGTCACACACGCGTGCAAGAAATGTTAGCTGTTGTTACTGTTACTGTTACAGAAGCAATGGAGGGGTGTATGGTGAAGCTCCAAATTACATACAATCAAAGGGGTCCTTATAAATGTGAGTGTGGCGATCTGAATTCTTGGTCCGACCCTTTGGTTTATTTTGGACAAGTTGCTTCCTGTCTCTGGGCGTCAAGCTCCTCACCTGTAGAATGAGCATTTTGGATTAGGAGATGGCAGGGTCCCCTCCATTCTGACAATCTATGGTGCAAAAAGCCTCTGGGCCAAAGTGTGTCTATTACAGGCGGTCAGTTCTACCGGCAACCAGGAAAGGGAGAGATGGAAAAAATACGGTTTGCTTTAGCTGGAAGGGGAAAATCTGGGTAAGCCCCTGAGTCAGAGATCACATGGAGGCAGAGAGGGCTTCCAGGCTTTGTGGTGCTGGGAGTGGGGAAACTTTCCCTCCCTTCCCTCAGGGCGTCCTGTTGCTGGAAAAACCCGGGTTCAGGCCGAAGGTCCACTTTGGCTTGTGTGCGCCCCCTGGTGGTAAGATTTGAACCCTCAGGGGCCAGGCGAGCTACTGACCTGCCACACCCATATCCTGGGCCCGCTCTTCGCTGACGCTCTCGGAGGCGAGGCGACAGGCAGGACCCACACTCTCCCTGGCCACTCACTGCCCTCCTGGCTACCCCACCAGGGATCATTCTGGGGTCTGTTTTCTCCCTGCTGCTGCTGCTTCTGCAGCATTTCACCCTGCTGACCATACCTTCTTTCTGGACATTTCTCCCTCGGTGTCCCTGGTGCTGTACCACCTTGGTTCACGCCCTTCCTTCACTTCTAGAAACGTCTTTCCTTCTCGTCTTACTAACCTCAAATGCCACCACTTCATGAAGAACACCCCAGTCTTTTCCTCCATGGATTACCTTGTTTGAATCTCCCTCACACGTGACTCATTGACCTTCATCATGTTCTCTTGTGGGTCCACATTTTGGTGGTGAGCTCCTCTAAAGTAAACTTCACCTGATTAATTTCTCTGTTCTCCGTAGCACCCAGTCCCTTGCTGGCCGGTCGGGTACTCTGCAAACGTGTGTGGAGACAATGCTGAGGAGTGGGCCTTCCTCAGGCTTTGGGCCTCTGACCCTCTCTCAGCTCTCGCTGAGCACTCACCCCCTCGCGCCATTTCTCTTTGGAGCTGACTCTCCCTAAACTCATCATGGTATCCAGGGGCCTGTTGGGCAGTTTCACTTCAATGGCCCCTCACGCCCGAACCCCGCCCCCCCAATCTGTGAGGAGGTTATCTTGCGCGCCAGAGGGCGTTTCGCCCCCAGGATTAAGTTAAGGATCTCGGGATGGGGAGGTTATCCTGGATTACACGGGTGGGCCAGGTGGGATCAGCGGGAGTCCTTATGAGAAGAGACAGGAGGGCCAGAGCTGGAGAAGGAGACGTGAAGGCAGAAGCAGAGGTCCGGGTGATGTGGGGCCACGTGCCAAGGAATGCAAGCAGCTGCTTCCAGAAGCTGGCTGCTGCAAGGAAGCCGATTCTCCCGTAAAGCTGCCCCCGAAGGAACAACTCATTTTAGACTTCAGGCCTTCAGGACTGTAAAATGATGTGTGTTATGGTAAGCCACTAAGTGGGTGGTAATTTGTTACAGAAGCAATAGGAATCTCAAAACAAATATCCAGATCAGAGTTCATGAGCTTGAGCGCCTCCCTGCCCTGGAGGCCGTTCTTCTCTCCCTCTCATCCATCAGCCCCGAGATTCACAGCACCTGTGACTGCTTCGCCCTCTAGTCCCACACCTGCCTCTCAAATGTGGCTCTTGCTTCCAGAATCTCTCACGCCCTCTGGCGCGCAAGGTAACCTCCTCACAGATTGGGGGGGGGGGTTCGGGCGTGAGGAGCCATTGAAGTGAAACTGCCCAACAGGCCCCTGGATACCATGATGAGTTTAGGGAGAGGTCAGCTCCAAAGAGAAATGGCGCGAGGCGGTGAGTACTCAGCGAGAGCTGAGAGAGGGTCAGAGGCCCAAAGCCTGAGGAAGGCCCACTCCTCAGCAGTGTCTCCACACACGTTTGCAGAGTGCCCGACGGGCCAGTGCTCCGACTCCCTCCCAGTCTGCTCTGCCCCCTCCCTGTCCTGCCGGCAGTTACCACCAGGCTGCCCAATTTAGAGATAAGGAAGCAAGCCTAAGGCAGGAGATGATGATTTATGGCCCGAGATCAGGCCTTGGGCCTTCTGCTTCCAGCTCCAGGTGCGTTTCTCGGCCTTCATTCCTCCTGCCTCCTGTAGGCCAGGCCCTCAAAGCTCTTCCTCAGCCCAAACAACTGTCCTACCCTCCTCCTGACCCCCTGTCATCACTTGTTCAGTCTGCACACATCACTTGACCCATTGCCTTGCACCATCGCTGGGCTTGGGCTGTGCTGGGCTGCTCTCCTCCCGGCCACACCTTTGCATTGCAGTAAACACACACCCATTCAATGTGGGCTGCCCACGGATAGTGGGCAGTTCGTGAAGATGCCATGGAGAGCTGGAGGAGGGGTGACAGACAGCTCACAGGCCAGAGAACACCATTCTAAAAACCCTTTCTGGGTGTCTCTTTCTGCAAGCCCCCATTCTGTGGCAGCTACTCTTGCCTTGTCCCCTGCCCCCGGCTCAGCCGCCATCGGTGCCACCAGCCAGCCTTCTGTCCCCGTGGAGCAGTGGAGCACTCACTCCGCGTTCCGGTTTGTATTCTCCACTCCCACTCCCCCAGCTCAGCAAAGCAAGTCCTATTTCTCAGGATCTATCGTATTTCTCAGGATCTGTCCTCTTTAGGAGACTGGGAGTGGGGAGGGGGCCGGAGATAATGAATATTGAATTTACTTTTGTCCTGCTCCTAAAGCTTTGCTTTGTTCTTTCCTACTCAATGTTCCTGCTTGAAAACTTCCTAATTCCCCCTTCATCGACACTGTTTTCCTGAGCACTTTCACCTTCTAACAGAGTGGAGGCTTTTCTTTTTTTTTTTTTTTTAAGATTTTATTTATTTATTTGAAAGAGAGAGAGAATGAGAGAGAGAGAGGACGAGAGGGAAGAGGGTCAGAGGGAGAAGCAGACTCCCCGCTGAGCAGGGATCCCGATGCGGGACTCGATCCCTGGACTCCAGGATCATGACCTGAGCCGAAGGCAGTCGCTCAACCAACTGAGCCACCCAGGCGCCCGGCTTTTCTTTTTTTTAAAGATTTCGTTCATTTATTTGAGAGAGAGAGAGAGCAAGCAGGGGGGAGGGGCAGAGAGAGAGGGAGAGGGAGGCTCCCCACTGAGCAGGGAGCCCGATGTGGGGACTCGTTTCCAGGACCCCAGGATCATGACCTGAGCCTAAGGCAGACGCTTAACTGACTGAGCCACCCAGGCGCCCGAGTGGAGACTTTTCCTAGGATGTGTCCTGTTTATGGTCTGCCTCCTCCTGCTGGAATTTAAACTCCACTAGAGTGGGTGGTTTGGACTGTCCTCTTTGGAGATGTGTCCCAAGTGCCTTGAACCTGACACACAGTAGGTGCTCAATAAATATGTATTTATTGAACATACGAAAAGCTAATGTTCCAATTCTAAAATCATCACAAAAGCCCTTTACCATCCTGTGTTAACTGATGGATATTTACAATTCTGTCCTTGCTCTTGGGAGACCGTGTGCCCTCCTGAGTCTACGCCTAAGTTCCCACCTCCTCTGTCCTCAGCCCCAGCTCCCAGCCCAGGACCATCCTCCTCTCTTCCCCTGTATGCAGCTGACCTGGCTTTGAGGCCAGCGGGGGCCCTCCCCCTGCCCCAGTACCCTTGGTCACCTCAGTCTGCTCTGCCACCTCCCTGTACTCTTGTAGGAATTTCTTTCTGAATTACCTGCTAGACTCTATTCAGACATTGTCCTGGATGGTAATATGACATTTCATGCGTCTTAAAAAAAAAAATCTCCCCACCTAGATTATCAGCTCCTGGGGTACCCACTGTAGGTATTCCGGAGATACTCAGTGAAAAAATAGTCCAAAGAATAACACTTGGATGGGCACAAATGATGTGTTAGGGACTGTTCTAGCTGCTAGATAAGCTCATTGAGCCCACAAATGACCCCATGAGGTTGATAGCCTTATGATCTTTATTTTACAAATGGGTAAACTGAGGCACAAGGAGGTTAATGAACTTGCTAGGAAGCAACAGAGCCAGGACTGTCCAGTTCCAGGACCAGGGGCTCACTAAGTGGATGTGTTAACACTGGCACTGTTCTTTGCTTTTTTTTTTTTTTTTTTTTTTTGCCTCTGATCATCGAGGAGGGTGAAAGGGCTGCAGGTGATGCCGCAAGGGTGGTGTCATCCTGAAGGTGGCACTGAGCAAGCCAGCAAGCTGACTCTCTGAGTCTCAGGGGCTGACCACAGGTGGTAGTTGCACCTTGGCTTGTCTTTCTGAGCCTCCCTTTCCACAGCTGTGGGGACAGCAGACTCACTGAGTGGGGATGGCTGCTGACTTCTGTTCTGGGTGGTGGTTCTGGATTCAGGAGGAGGATCAGAGGCTGGTCACAGGCTCCTCCCGGAGAGGCAGTGTGTGTGTGTGTGTGTGTGTGTGTGAGAGAGAGAGAGAGAGAGAGAGAGAGAGAGAGAGAGAGACCTGGGACCTTAGTGTGTGGGTTCAGGCAAGTATGGACAGGTGAATTATAGTTAAGGAGAACCTGGGGGTTAAGAAGCTATCACTAGGGGCGCCTGGGTGGCTCAGTCGGTTAAGCATCTGCCTTCTGCTCGGGTCATGATCCCAGGGTCCTGGGATTGCATCCTGCATAGGGCTCCCTGCTCAGTGGGGAGCCTGCTTCTCCCTCTCCCTCTGCCTGCCACTCCCCCTGCTTGTGTTCACTCTTGCTCTCTCTGTCAAATAAATAAAAATCTTGGGGCACCTGGGTGGCTCAGTTGTTAAGCGTCTGCCTTTGGCTCAGGTCATGATCCCAGGGTCCTGGGATCGAGCCCCACGTCGGGCTCCCTGCTCAGCGGGAAGCCTGCTTCTCCTTCTCCCACTCCCCCTGCTTGTGTTCCCTCTCTTGCTGTCTCTGTCACATAAATAAATAAAAATCTTAAAAAAAAACACAAATAAATAGCTAAAAAAAAAAAAAGAAGCTGTCACTAGTGTCCCCCTGGGACCCGTGGGAAAGTTTCAGAGAGGGAGAACGTTGTCACAGAGTCACTGCCTGCAGACTGCACCATATAGGAGGGCCCGGCCGTCTGGCCTGGGCTGATGTCTCTCACCCATTTCCCCACTTCCAGCACCTTATATGCTGTAGTCATTTTGCACTATTCTTCTTTCTCTCTCTTTCTTAATAGCTTTTTGAAAAAAATTTTTTTGAAATGACTTTAGGTTTACAGAAAACTTGCCAGAAGAGTACAGCTTCCCTCTAATGTTAACATCTCATGTAACCATGGGATATTTGTCAAAACTAAGAGGTTAACACGGGTACAGTACTATTAGCTGAACTGCAGATTTTATTCCGACCTTGCCGGTTTTTCCACTAATGTCCATTTCCTGTTCCAGTATCCAGTCCAAGATCCCACAGTGATTTAGTATTTTGCATGCCTTTTAATTCTCTGAATTCACTGGGCTCACTCCCGTCTGTTTGCCTTTGTGCCTGTCATTTCCTTGTTTATAGTAACTTTCCTATTCACGGCAAACTCTTATACATCCTGCAGCAACCCTTCTGTTGGGTCAGAAATAATGCAGGGAACTTGGTAGGAGTGGAATTTGGGGATCTGGCTGTTCCGCCATATTAAGTGGGGAAATTGCCACTTCCATACCCATGCCCAGGATCTCATTTGATTCTCGGTTGGGTTTTCTGTCTCTTTCTTTATGCAAACGCAAGCAAATACTAACATATATTACTACTCACTCCCACCTCCCCCAGCCATGGTTCCTCAAGGTCCACAGGTGACTTTCCCAGGACAGTGCAGGCGGCTGGTGGCAGAGCAAGGACCTGAACTCAGGCGGCCGAGTTCTAGTTTCTTCGGGCTGTCTCTGTCCTCTGTGCTTTGCCTGTCTCCGCTGTCCCCAGTGGTCTAATCTGCATATGCTTTGGTAGGACACTTGGCTAGTTTGGTGGATGGTAGGCTTCCTGTGGTTTCTCGCTACCATGCATACTTAGAATGATTGTATCATCCTTGGCTTTGGGGGTTTCCCTCAGATCGTGGTTGCTGTCCCCACCATCGTTCTACCCGCCTCTGCGGAGCAGGCCAGGAAACCCCCCAGAATGCTAGACCCCTGGGCTCCCTGACTCTGTCTACCACCTGGAACTTTGGTGGGCCTTCTGCCACCCTCACCATCCTCTCCACCCTTGATTCTCCACTTCTTGGGGGGCTTTCTTACACCCCCCCACCTTTGGGGGATGCTAACTCTCCCTGAAGCATTAGGTTTGTATTTTCCTCTAAATTTAACTTTAGATGATTTAACATCTAAAATTTAACATTTAGATGATTGAAAGCTAAAGATATAAAAGGGTAGGGAGGGAGGAGTGTCCCTTCTGGAAATTGTTCTAGATTAAGATTAAGGAGTCCTATCAACCAAGGGCAACATGTGGGCCTGGTTGGAATCCTCCTTCAACCATATCAATTACTAAAAAAAATGTTTTCTGTAGGCAATAGGGGAAATTTAAATATTGTCTAAGTATCAGAAGATATTAAGGACATGTTGTTAATTTTTTTAGGAGGATGATGGTGTTGTGGAATATTTTTTGAAAAACCCTATCTCTTAGAGATTCATCTTGAAATTTTTAAGGCTAGAACGATCTGGTGTCCGGGACTGGCTTTAAACTTCTCAGCCCCTTCCCCAAAAGTGGGGAGGCAAATGACATAAGAATGGGGATGTGGTGGTAATTGCTGATGCACGGTGATGGGTACACGGAATGCCATTATACTACTGTCTGCACTCTTGTGTGTGTTTGAACACTCCAATAATGACGAAATACATCTCCATCCGACCTCTCCATCCCCTACCAGTCTAGCCCTCCCCCAGTAACGAATATTGGTTTTTATGCATGACTCTTTATGCGAATACTAATATATATTATGTCTCATTCCCTTCCCCCACCATTTTTTGGCACCTTGCTACTGGGACATTCGCCTTTTCCCATCTTTATTGTATGCAGTAGGCGGAAGAACGCCTCCCCCCACAAATGTCCACATCCTAATCCCTAGAACCAGTACATATGTTCCTTCACATGGCAAAAGGGACTTTGCAGATGTGATTAAGGTTAAGAGCTTTGAGACGGGGAGATTATCCTGAATTATACAAGGGAACCTAGGCTCTTCACATGAATCCTTAAAATCAGAGCTATGGTCCTGGCTGTCGGCTGAGGGAGATGTGACAAAAGGTCAGAAAGACAGGACAGTGCTGGCTTTGAAGCTGAAGGAAAGGAGCCCAAGCCAAGGAATGAGCCCAATCCTCTAGCAGCTGGAAAAGGCAAGGAAATGAATTCTCCCCGAAAGCCCCCAGAACACCTTGATTTCAGCGCAGTGAGACCCATGTGTCGGACTTCTGACCTCTAGAAAACGCAGTACAATAAATGTGTGTTTAAGTGTGTTGTAATGTGTCACAGCAGCAATGGAAAATGACTACCTTCTGTCCTGGAGATCTCTCTGTATCAGGACAGGTCGTAGCAACATTGGCTCCTCACATTACACACTGGCTCTGAAGTCTGATGGATCTGGGCTGGGGTCCTGGCTCTGCCACATACAGGCTGTGCAGTTCTGGGCAAGTTATATCACCTCCCTGAGCCGGTCTCCTTATCTGTAATAAAGGGCTCCTGGGTGGCTCGGTCGGTTGAGCGGCTGCCTTCGGCTCAGGTCATGATCCTGGGGTCCTGGGATGGAGCCCCGCGTCGGGCTCCCTGCTCTGCGGGGAGCCTGCTTCTCCCTCTGCCTCTGCTCCTCACCCCGCTCCTGCTCTCTCAGATAAATAAATAAAATCTTAAAAAAAAGAAAGGGCAGTAATGAGAGCGCCTGTCTCATAGACTTGCTTTGAGGGTTAAATCATATTAGCGCATGCAACACATTGAGCACAGCGCCTGGCAATAGTAAATGCACAGAAAAGGACAGCTGTTAATGATACTGTGGACGGACTGATTATAACAGGGATCTTTTGCTGGGTGCTCCAGGAGAGTGGCAGCCACCACTCCTCTCCCCTTCATCCAAAGTTGAGGTTCCCTCCTTCCCACACTAAAGGCGGGTCAAGGGCACGATGGGACCCTGGCAGGTTCCCGTGCTGCTCCCTCACAGCATAGCTTCTCTGAGGGATGGGGACCTCCTGGATCCCCCTCAGTAGTCAGCTTGGCGTGAGCTCACCCCCTCCTCAGGCTGGGCCCCTCCTAGGGGGTAGTTGTGGTTATTGGAAAGGTTTGCATTCTGCCTGTAACCGAGGGCATGTTCTGCCCTCTGGGGCTGCATGGGATGAGTTTGCTTCCCTTGCACACCCGGCTCTTCTGCCTTTTAGATGGGTGTGGGGTGGCAGAAAAAGCATCGTAGGCTGGGTGTGTGTGATGGGGGGCACTTACTTGCTGAGTGGCCCTGGGGTTATGTGAGTCTTTTCTGTTTTCATAATCTGTAGAAAAGGAACAAAACCACCTACGTTTCGGGATCATCTTGGGACCCTACGGAAACTATCCCACACATAGTAAAGTCCAGTAAATTCTGCTTCTCTTCTCTCCTGCTCCGGGCCACACCTTCTGGGTTCCTTAACTACTCCACCCCCTCTGGCTACTGGGGAGTGCAGGGCGCTGACCAACGGCAGGCCTCCAGGGATGGGCCTGCCATAACGCCCAGAATCTTCTTCTTTTTTTTTTTTCTTAGGATTTTATTTATTTATTTGACAGAGAGAGACACATCTAGAGAGGGAACACAAGCAGGGGGAGTGGGGGAGGGAGAAGCAGGCTTCCCGCTGAGCAGGGAGCCCGATGTGGGGCTCGATCCCAGGACCCTGGGATCATGACCTGAGCCGAAGGCAGACGCTTAATGACTGAGGCACCCAGGTGCCCCATCACCCAGAATCTTCTGCTGGGGGAGGTCTGCTTTCAGCCCTTCCTGCCCTGCTGTGGGCCTTCTCTCTCTGCTTTGCTTCCTGGCAGGAGCGGCTTCTTTCCTCTCTGGGGGAAGCACTGTCTTCTCTCACTGCTGACAACCCACAGAGGCCCGGCCCAGCCCTCCCCACTGCTCTGGCCTCACTGTGCTTGGGGACAGCCGGAAACTCCTCTCCCCACCACGCCAACCCACAGATGCTTTTCCTCGGCATGGAAGTGCTTCCTTCGTTTTAGCTCTGGCCCTGGACCATCCCCCTGTGCCCCCGTCCTCATAAACTTGTCCAGATCTGCAAATTTGTTTTCCCAAATTCGTCAAGTTGCAGGAATGTGCTCTGGTCACACAACATGAGTGGAGCTCTGCCCACACTTCTCTGTCCCCATCGCCTTGCTGGCTTGTACACATCTGTTTCTGCCACACACACTCTCAAGTGTCTCCCCAGCTCCTTCCTTATCTCTAGTACCTGGGCTGTCCCTCCCTCCAGCAGACAGGAACAGTCCCAGGAGAACCAAAAGTTGGAGGGGACAAGGGAAGATGGTGGGAGGGAGATCTCATTTCCTTTTTGGCCCACGAGGCCAGCTGGGGAGGGTGTTAGACATTGCCCTGTGCATGCATGCGAGCACACACACACGTGTCCTGCCTCCCATGGCATGAGGTTAGCTGTGGCTGGAGTAGCCAGCTTTCTGAGGCAAAAGTGGTTAACCCAGAGATTACTGTACTTTTTCTCCCAATTTAAATTTAAGATGAACAAACAAACAACCCCCTTTGGAACAAAGAGTCTTAAACCAACACTGACACAGAAAACTGGGCTTCTAAATTGAGACCTGCACTGTCTCTCCAGGCCTGGCAGACCCCATTCATTCCTTTTTTATCCTCTACTTCCTCAGGGTGAAACCCAATTCTGGAGGGCCCACAGTGTGTGGCCCCCCCCCCCTCCCCGGCTCTGGGCTATTTCAAGAGTCGCAGGCACCCTCCCCCTCTGGCCCTGGGCACTTGCTCTTTCCTCAGCCTGGATCCCTTTCCGCCAGCAGCCCTCCTTCTTTTGGACCTCTGCTATTGGATGGCTTCTCCACTTTACAGATGACACAGCCCAGCCCAGCCCACCCATTCCCTATCCTCCTCTCCGGCTTTGTTCCCTCCATCACCCTTGTCACCACCTGCCCCGGTGCCCATTGATTTGTTTTGTCTTTGTCTCCTTCCACTTGAATGTAAACTTCACAGGGACAGTGGCGGTTCCTTTCATGTGCTGCCCTATCTCTAGGGCCTAGGCCAGGCCTTCAGTGGGTGTTAATGCATTTTTGTTGAAAAGGAAGGGAGTGCTTCATATGTGTGGATGGATGTGACTTGCAGCGGAAGCCTCTGGGCTGGGGCAGCTGGGCCCCCGGATAAGGACATTGTCAAGGGAGAAAGGGCCCCCCTTGGCCTCCCTCTGAGGGCTAAGTGGCCACCCACTATCCAGGCAGGACACAGAGTGCGGAGGGCTGGTGAGTGGGACTCCCCAGGAAGCCATGCTAGGCCTGGCCAGAGGTGAGGGGTCCCTGGCTCAGCATCCAGCCATTCCTGCCTGTCCCTTCCTGTGCGGTGAGTCAGCCAGCCTGGGGAAGTACGCCAGGGAAGTGGCCCCTGTCAGGAGTATAGCAGGGTTAGGGGTCAACAAAACAAGAGCTTGCTCATCTACTCCTCCCACTCTGCCCAGCAGAGGTGACTTTTCTGTATTTCCCATCTCTGTCTTGATCAGTGCCTATCTGATATGGGTTGAATTGTTGCCCCCGAATTCATATGTTGAGGTCCCCACCTCCTAATACCTCAGAATGTGACTGCAATTGGCAATGAGGTCATTGCAGATATAATCAGTCAAGTTAAAATAAGATCATACTGGAGTAGAGCAGGCCCCTAATCCAATATGACTGTGTCCTCATAAAAATAATGCTGTGCAGATAAGGAGGAATTTTGAAGACATCAGGCTAAGTGCAATCAGCCAGACACAAAAGGACAAATATTATACGATTCCACTTAGGAGGTACCTAGAATAGTCAGACTCATAGAGACGGCACACAGAGTAGGGGCTCCCAGAGGCTAGGGGAGTGGGGAGTGGGGAGTTAGTGTTGAATGGGGACAGAAGATGCAAAAGTCCTGGAGACAGACGGTGGTGATGGTTGCCCAACATAGTAAATGTGCTTAATGCCACTGAACTCTGCTTCAAAATGGTTGAAATGGTAAAATTTTTTGTTATGTATGTTACACACACACACACACACACACACACACACTCACACACGAAGGCCCTGTGAAGAGAAAGAGACACAGATAAAGGGAAGACATTGTGAAGACACAGGGAGAACACCATCTACAAGCCAAGGAACACCAGTGATGGTCCACCAACCACCAGAAGCTGGGGGACAGGCATGAGATGCTGTCCCTTACAGCCTCTGCAAGAAACAACCCTGCACACATCTTCCTCTCAGACTCCTGGCCCCTGGGACCATGACATAATACATTCCTGTTGTTCAGCCCCCTGGTCTGTGGTAGGTTCTGGCAGCCCCAGGAAACGGATACAGTACCTCTCCTGGCCGGTAATTCTTTCTCTTCCGGTCCCTCGAGTTCTGGAATTTAAGCAGAAATGAGAAGAGGAGCTGGTTTGTGAGGATTCTTCAGCTTTTGGCTTTCTTTCATTCCATCTGTTCTCTTGGTTGCTCCTTCCCTCTGCCACCTCCTCCCCCTTCTCTATAGTCCCCACACAATATGTGAACAGTTACTTGTTCAACATCTTCCCTCTCACTAGACTGTGGGTCCAGGAGGCAGGGACCTTTTGTGCTCATTCAGGGCTGTGTCCTCAGTGCCTGGTACTTTGGAGCACTCAGTACACATTATAAATGAATGAATTCTGTAGAAGGGGAAGGAATGAGTCTTGTCTCCCCACCACCACGCCACCCCCCACCCCTGGCCCAGTCAGACATGCTTTGACAAAATGTCTGTGCTTATAGTAAGCAAGGACAGTAGAGCCCCCCTCATGACCATGCCAGATGGTTGGGACCTCTCCTGGGTGGGGAGGATGCTACCACAGAAAGTGATGAGGGCAAGCCAGGGGCCTCATGGACAAAGCTGTTTTCTTAGGTCCACTCAACTCAAACCTGGACTTGTCCAGTAATAGAAAGTCCAAGCAGAAAGGCTTCCCGTATTATGTCAGGCAGAGCCTGGAGCCGGATTGGGAGAGAAAAGCACTGGGTGGATATTGGAGTACACATTCCCCTTTCTCTTTCTTACTCCTGCCCCGCTCTGCTTCTCGGCTGTGGGAGCAAAAAAAATAGGGGTAGGGGCAAGAATTAGAAGGAAACCAAAGTCCTCTCTTCATCTTTGATTCATAGATTCAATGACTATTTATGGACTGACAATGTGCCTGATACTGTGTTTAGGCCAAGGATGGAGAGATGAAGAGAGTCAGTCTCCAGTCTCGAGGAGCTCAGAGCCTGAACAGGGAGGTAGACCAGCAAACCGTCCCAGAACAAGGCCACAGCTGCTAGGATGGAGTCTATGGAGGAGGCTATGGGAGCCCAGGAGATGCTCTGAGTGTGGGACTTGGTCAAGGCTGCACGAAGGAGGTGCCATCTGAGAAAGGCCTTGAAGGATGAATGGGACTTTGATGTGGAAAGAAGGGGAGAGCTGGGGGAGTAGGGAAGGCATAATGTAAGCAGAGGGAGTAGCACCTGACAAGGCGGGAAGTCAGGAGAGGGCCTTGTAGGTCTGGGGTAGTGGGCTTGGGCATGGCGGTGGTGGGCGGCGCTAATGGGAATCCCTGTTGTAGGGAGAGAGTGTGGCCAGAGTGTACCGGACTCATGAACTTGGGCTTGCTCCTGAGAGTGAGAGGGAGTGAAATCTGGCTGTGCGCGTGTGCACGCATGCGTGTAACTATGTGGGCTGGTTATTTTCTCTTTGCCCTGCTTCCTGCTAGCCCACCCACTCTCTACCCTCTTCTCGACTTCTCTATAGGCTGCTTCACCTACGCTCCCTGACCCCCTGTTGGAAGGCGGGAGGAGAGATGGGTTGGGGTATTTATCCCCCTGTTGCCTTGTCACATTCCGGGCAGCGGTGGCGTCCCTGTGCCGCCATAGCTCTGGTTTTCCTTGGCTCTGGTAACTTGGCTTCCTCTCTCTGTCTCTCGGGCCCAGGAAGGTGGAGGCTTCCCATGGGGCTAGTCCCCAGGTGCATCTCCACCCCTGGTCGGTTCACTTTAGAAAACCCCTGCAGGTGTTCTCTCTGTTTCTCTCCAGAAGCTTGCCTGATGGGGTGTGGCTTAGCCAGCATTTGGTGGGGAAAATAGCCCTGATGGTGTAGACTGGGGTGGGGAGAGACGGTCTCAAGGGTGCTGGTTAAGACACTTCTTTCTTGAGAGAGAGAGAGCATGCACGCGCGCATACACACACACACACACGTGTGTGTGTGTGTGTGTGTCGGGGGAGGGGCAGAGGGAGAGAGAGAATCCCAAGCAGGCTCCACACTCAGCATGGAGCCCAACGTGGGGCTTGATCCCACAACCCTGAGATCATGACCTGAGCCAAAATCAAGAGCTGGACGCTCCACTGACTGAGCCACCCAGGTGCCCCTGGTTAAGACACTTTTAAAGTCGGGGTGAGAGATGAAGGGCTGGCATTGTGGCAGTGGCCATGGGATGGAGAGAAGGGTCTAGAGCTGGGAGGCATTTCTGAATCGGAACTGTCAAGTTTTGGTGACTGACTGGGTAGATGGGGGAGGTGAGTGGAAGGGAAGGATGGACCCCCAGGACCTGCTTGGAAGACAGAGAATATCGGTTCACAACCGCTGCACAACCAGCCATAAAATCTGCTATTTCCAATCCAAATGCAGGACTGTGAAGTTTTTGCTTAACCTCTCCTGTCTTGAAAACACCTCAGTACCTCAGAGGCTGTGGTTTAGATACCAAGGGGACAAAATTGTTATCCAGTCAGAGGTGGTTCGAAGAACCAGAGACAAAGCCACTGAGTCAAGTTAAGGTGGATGACGTGTTTCATTCACTTTTACACATGTGCATCGTCAGGCCACTGAGCATCCATTCACCCTTCATTGTCAGGCCATTGAGCATCCATTCACCCTTCCGGGAGAAAAGAGCGCCTCCCTGTGCTTTAAGAACCGCCCTCTCCCCATTCTGGCACTTATGCTTTGGGTGGGATTGATCCCCACTCTGTGAGTCAGCCCGATTGGCCAAAGCCACGGTCTGTCTTCAAGGTCACAGTGATGAGCGTGGGAGGGGCCTGGGCTCCAACCAGAGCCAATGAGACTTTGTGGAAGAAAGGTGGGGGCTCCTCCCCCACAGCCTTGAGCCTGGAAGCATAAACACTGCAACCGCTGTCTCCATTTTGTCATCATAGGGAGCCTGAGAAGGCCAGCTCAGGGCGGAGATCAAAGCTAAGCTGAGACAGGGAGAGAAACCAGGGTTTTGTGGTCACATAAACCCCAGTCAGGCTACACTGGAAACAGCCCAGCCCTGCTGCTGGACTTTTCAGTTTGTGAGCTCATATTTGGTTTCTGCCTTTTTCTTTTTCTTTTTTGGTCACTTGAAGCTGAGAGAGTTCTAGAAGAAACGGTAGTCATCATCAAATTTTGTCTTAGATTCGAGGTATTTAGAGACAGTGCCTCAGGGGCGCCTGGGCGGCTCAGATGGTGAAGCGTGTGGCTCTTGATCTCAGCTCAGGTCTTGATCTCAGGGTCATGTGTTCAAGCCCCACACTGGACTCCACACTGGGCATGGAGCCCTACTTTAAAAAAAATTGAGGGGTGCCTAGGTGGCTCAATTGTTAAGCATCTGCCTTTGGCTCAGGTCATGGTCCCGGGGTCCTGGGATCGAGCCCCGCATCGGGCTCCCTGCTCAGCGGGGAGTCTGCTTCTCCCTCTCCCACTCCCCCTGCTTGTGTTCCCTCTCTCGCTGTGTCCCTCTCTGTCAAATAAATAAATAAAATCTTAAAAAAAATCGAGACAGTGCCTTGTGGCAAGTGTAATGGGATTCGGTGAGACCATCCCAATTCCCCACTTGGGCAAGCTCCTTCCATCTCAGGTCCATGTTCGTGAAATAGTGCCAGTCACACCTGCCTGTTTTGAAGGTTAAGTGAGAAAGAGAAAGAAAAGCTGTAAGGTGCTTTCAAAATTTTAATTACTGCTATTTTATTATACGTTCCTTGTGGGCAGGCACTAAAGTGCTTTCTGTTTTTATACATACCACAGAGACTGCTGAAGCCTCACACAGAGCAGGTGGTCGGTAAGGCTCGGAGAGCTTTGTTTGAATGGCACCGAATGTTCTTCCTGCTTATTCTCTGCAGACTATAGGTGAGGAAAAATGGAGTCACAGAGAGACAAACGATGAAGCCATAGGCCAGGAACAGACTTGGGAATCCTGTCCCCGAACTCAGCTGAGGCCAACAGCGAAGCTTCATCCCTCTGAGAGGAGGCGACACGACACCGGAGGAGGAGTGGATCCCGTGGCTGCTATGTCACTAGCCTGGGGGGTGACTTTGGGTGAATCAAGTCCGCACACTGGGTTTCCATTTCGTGAGCCTTCACTTAGGGTCAGTCCTCACGTGTAAGCCTCTGTGAGTTCTAGGTACAAGTCCTCTGTTTTTGTTTTTGTGTCTTGGTTTGTTTTTAAAGATTTTAAGTCATCTCCACACCCAATGTGGGGCTCGAACTCATAACTCCAAGACTGAGCATCACATGCTCTCCCGACATAACCGGCTGAGCGCCCCCTAGGTGCGAGTCCTTTGAAGTACAAAAAACCTGACCTTGAAAGCCGAAGGTCCTGCTTGGCAGGTGCCTTGGGAGCAAGAGAGCTGTGTGCTTTGGGGCTCACCGAGCGCCTTCATCTGCATGGTTTCCTGTGCTTTTCCTGGGGCTCTGAGACATCCCTGACAGGTGGTGTTTCTTCCAGCGACAGAGCAGAAGCCGAGGCACTGAGAAGTTGGGTGACGGCGAATCGGCGACCCGGCGGAATTCACATCCACTCCTGTGACTTTTGGTTCAGGCCTGGCACAGGCCTCTGTGTCACCTGTTGGGAAGGCCATGGCCCTTAGGGACTTGATTGCAGGTGGAGCTCCATCAGTGCTGAGGGGAAGGCTCAGAGGAAGCCAGCTTGTCGCAAGTCCCACGCGGGGGCCTGGCCACTGTGAGATGGCCTTGCGGCAGCCTGGCTGCTGAGGGCGCTGGAGGCCCAGGCTAGCCGGATGTTTATTTGGCGGGCCTGCCATGTCCACCGTTCCTGGTGGAGGTGGGGTTGCTTCAGCAGGATTTGGTGAGCAGCTCTCCTGGGCGACGAGGGGAGGCGGCAGACACTGTCAGTTTGTCGGGCGGTGAATAGCTCTTCCGGCCATTGTGCTCACCAGTGCCCTGGGTCATGAACACAGAGACCAGGATGCCTTTGTAGAAGTCACAGCAACACCCTGTACTTCCCGCATTCCAAGGAGGCTCCTGAGTGTGGTCACTGATGGGAGGTCTCCCAGACACCTGCTTCCTCTTCCTCTCTGGGCGTCCATCCTCTTCAGGACTCGATGGCCATCGTGATCTGGGGGTGGGGGGTGGGAGGGCCTTTGACCATGCAGCTCCCCCCATGTTGGGCAGCCTTCCTTCCAGACATCATCTCTCGGCTACACAAAATACTAACATCACAGCAAATATTTTCTGATTTAGGCTCTGCTTGAGAGCTTTACGTACTGATTTTGTCAACAGTTCCATGAAGTAGATGTTCTGGTTATCGCCCCCTTCCTGTTCCTAGGAAGGCAACCGAAGCGTAGAGGGGTCTTTTTTTTTTTTTTAAACTTTTTATTTTAGAATATTTTTAGATTTCTAGAACTGTTGTGCAGAGATAGTGTGTGTACCCCATGCCCAGTTTCTCCTGCATTAGGAGGGTACATACACACTATTCAAAAACGAATATCCATACATTATCATTAAGTAAAGTCTGTAATTTATTCAGCTTTCTTTACCTTTTACCTAAGGTCCCTTTTCTGCTCTAGGATGCCACATTTCATTCCGTTGTCATGTCTCCCTAGGCTCCTTCTGGCTGTGACTGTTTCTCAGACTTCCCTTGTTTTTTGATGACCTTGACAATGTTGAAGAGTATGGTCAGGAATTTTGTAGAATGTTCCTTGATTAGAATTTGTCTGATATTTTTCTCACGATGGGTCTGGGGTTATGGCTTTTGGGGAGGAAGATCACAGGGGTAAAGTGCCATTTGCATTATGTATCAAGAATACATACTACCAACGTGACCTGTCACTGTTGGTTTATTACATATCAAGGGTATATACTATCAACATGACCTATGCCTGTTGGTGTTGACCTTAGTCACCTGGCTGAGGTAATGTTTGTCCTTTGTAAACTGACTCTCCCTTTCCAATACTGTACTTAAGAATTACTTCTTGAGCACTAAGAGGAGATGAAGCTGGTGACCCTCCTAGAAGCAGGCGGAGGGGAGAGAGGGCAGAGCAGCGTGATGGCAGGTCTCCTGCATCAGAAGAAGAATTTGCACCTGGCCAGGAGGAGAAGCTGGTGGCCTCTGAGGCAGGCTTGATGCAAGAGAGGGGTCGGGGTCTGGGATCAGGTCTGGAGCAGTCAGCACAGCCCAGTGGTAGGAGAGCCACCTAGGCATTTCCTGGAGAAACAAGCAAGAGCTTGGGTGGTCTGGGTCTCATTTTCATGGACCTCATCTCTCAATAAGTGATGCTGTAATCAGATGCAGAGACACAGCGACAGAGCAACAATAAAAAAAAGGTACATGCTGTTCAACTTTAAACTGCCATCTAGCTTACCATTGGACGATTTTGTGTAAGAGTTTGGGATAAGTAAATATTTGTTATAAATCCTGAAAGCATTTTGTACATTAGCACCACGAGGTTGCATTATTCGGGTTGCAAGTGTAAATTTTGCAGTGTAAATATTTAAATAGATCATAAGTTTCATAACCTTGTTTGGACACTTCCTCGTTTTATAAAATATAGGTACTCGTAATCTGAAAAGACAGCTTGGCCTGGGTCCCCTCACAGGACCCCAGAGAGACCATGCCTCCTTCAAGCACCAGGGCCTGGGGAGAAGTGAACCCCATGCTCAGAGGCCTCAGAGGGCGAGCTGGACCAGAGCTGCACCAAACTCTGTGGCCATGTCACGAGCTTACATTCATCTGTCTGTTCCAGATCGTGAGCTAAACACGTGAGACTGAATTTGGGTAGTTGATCTGGGAGGCAAGGCCCTGGCTGGCCAGATTTTCATCCTGATGTTGGGAGGAAAGTGGGAAAATAAAAGGATGCTTTGGATGGAAGTGGCCATCTACAATTTTCAGCATAGCTCCAAATGCCTGTCCCTGTGCCGATATTACATGATTAGAGATAAATATCTCTGGCTATTTGGGGGTCTAGGCGTTACCTGTTACATGAAAATACCCCTAGGACATGAAATCACTGGAGCTCTGGGCAGCTAATATGGCAGAGGAAGCGGTCAACCAGCTTCTTGTGAGGAGCGGAATCCTGTGAGAGAGGGACCCCGGGCAGAAGTCTGGAGAAAGGTGGGAGGCAGGGCTGCAAGGGGCAGTGGGTGGGGAGACACAGGGCGGTGGAAGGGAGGCCCTGGGGACATTCATGGGTCTGTGGAAAGCTGTCCTGGTGACATCCTATTTATAGCTGTTTGACCTCAGATGAGTCACTCTCCCATGCTCTAGTTTCTCCACTCGTCTGTGACATGAGGATGGTCCGTCGGTCAGGATGGGACACTTTCCCTCATTTTCCCACCACACCCTGCCACACACCACCGTTGCCATGGTCATGTGTGGGAGCCTGGGGGCTCTGGGCTGAGGGCATGGCGCAGATAATGCCTGACTGAATTCTCCCAGCCCTCAGACATAGGGTTACCGCCTCCACTGTACAGTGGGGGAAACTGAGCTTTGGAGAGGTGAGATAACACACCCAAGGCCACCTGCTAGCGACGGGTGGGCGTAGGGCCTCCACGGCCAGGTCAGTCTGGTTCGGGGCTGGCAATTCCCACAAAAAGTATTTTCGGCTTTGTGGGTGACGTGGTGTCCCGTCCTCTTTCTTTCTTCTCCCGCTTTCCTCAACCCCTGAAGAGTGTAAAAGCCGTTCTTTGCTTGTGAGTGGTACACGAATAAGCCACCAGCTGGATTTGGCCTACAGGCCATGCCTTACCGACCCCTGGTAACAGGCAGATGGAAACGCAGAGCACTTTGCCCTCCCGGGTTTCAGAGGGGATCTGAAACCTGCTCAGAGAATCCTGGGCCCGGGAGCGTGGGGTTACCTGACTGGTCCAGATGGGTGATGGTTTGCTGAAGACCCACTGGGTTGTAGGCTCTGGGTCCTCTCTCATTGCCTGTTCTGCAGGACAGCCGTGCCCTTCACCCCTGCCCCTCTGCCTGCCCAGCCTCCCCTCTGCTCCCTATTCTGTGCAGAGCCTTGTAGGGGTCCCTGGGCCCAGGCCTCTCCACCTCCACACCACCCTGCCTTGCTTTCCTTTCTCCCGGGACTTCTGTTCTTGGTCAGGTAAGGCCAGCTGAGAAGATCTGTCAGTAGCTGCTGGTCCCCAAGCCTTTCTGCCAGGCTGCCTTGGTGGCTGGCGCGGGCTGGGCAGTGCTGAGGCAGAAGGAGAGTCGCAGCCAGAAGGGAGGAATGCTGGGGCCTGGGGCAGGAAGCCTGGCAACCTCTTTGTTCCTAAGGTGTCTCAGAGTTAAGGAGGTTTGGGAAAGGAAGCTCTTGTGCAAACACAGGGTGGTCTGTTTGTGTGTGGGGGAGGCCTGCCTTGCATGTGTATTGTATTCAGTCAGTGTCTGTGTACCTGTGCAGAGGCTGGGGGGGAGGGGGGAGGGAGGGAGAAAGAGCAGGGGCCCTGTGTTCTAGGCAGCGTAGAAAGTAGTTAGGCCGGGCCTACACCTGGCTCCATCACTGGCCAACTACGTGGCTTGGGTCCAGTCCTTTGGCCTCTCAGACACTCCCTCTCCTCATCTATGAAATGGGAGGAGTAATATCTGCATTGTAAGGCGTACAAAGTAACACTGTTTATGAAATGCTTCCTACACACCAGGAACCATTCTGAAGGCTTTCTCTATATAGTTGATCCTCACTATGCGTGGATTCCATATTTGCAAATTCACCTACGTACTCACATTTTAGGTGTAACCCCGAAATCAATACTCGTCATGTTTTCCCAGACATTCTAGAACATGTATGCAGCGGTGGTGAGACATTTGAGCTGCCTGATGTGCGTGTTCCCAGCTGAGGTCCAACAAGGTGATGCTCTGCCTTCTTGTTTCAGTTCCTGCTGTCCTTTTTGCAGCCTATTTGGTACCATGTTGTTCTCGTTTTTGTGCTTTTTGTCGGTGATTTCATGGTTTCACACGCCCCTCCATGTTGGGAAAACGGGACAGCTACGTGCAAAAGAATGAAACTCGACCACCATCTTACACCATACACAAAAATAGACTCAAAAGGAATGAAATACCTAACTGTGAGACATGAAACCATAAAACTCCTGAAAGAAAGCATAGGCACTAATCCCTTTGACATCAGCCATAGCAACATTTTCCTAGGTGGGTCTTCACAGACAAAGGAAACAAAAACACAAATAAACTACAAAATAAAAAGGTTTCACACAGTGCAGGAAACAATCAACAAAACTAAAAGACAACCTGCTGAATGGGAGAAGATATTTGCAAATGACATAGCCAATAAGGGGGTTAAATTCCACAATATATAAAGAACTTATAAAACTCAACATCCACTCACACACACACAAAACCCCAATTTGTTTTAAAAATGGGCAGAGGACCTCTTCTTTTCCAAAGAAGACATCCAGATGACCAGCAGACACATGAAAAGATGCTCAATATCACTCAGCATCAGGGAAACGCAAACCAAAACCACAATGAGATATCACCTCACACCTGTCAGAATGGCTAGAATAAAAAAGACAAGAAATAACAGTGTTAGTGAGGATGTGGAAAAAAGGGGAACCCTCATGCACTGTTGGTCAGGACTGTAAATTGGTGCAGCCACTGTGGAAAACAGTATGGAGTTTCCTTAAAAAGTTAAAAATAGAAATACCCTATGATCTAATGATTCCACTCCTGGGTACTTACTCAAAGAAAATGAAAATACTAATTCCAAAGGATATATGCACTTCTATGTTCATTGAAGCATTATTTACAGTAACCAGGCTATGGAAGCCACCCAAGTGTCCATCGACAGATGAATGGATAAAGAAGAGGTGGTGTGTATATACAATGGAATATTACTCAGCCATAAAAAATGGGATCTTGCCATTTGCAACAACATGGATGGACCTAGAGGGTATGATGCTAAGTGAACTAAATCAGACAGAGAAAGACAAATATGACATGATTTCACTCCTGTGTGGACTCTAAGAAACAAAACAAATGAACAAACAAACAAACAATCAAACTCTTAAATACAAAGTGGTGTTTGCCAGAGGGGAAGGGGGTGGGGGGATGGGTGACCTAGAGAAGAGGGATTAAGAGGTACAAACTTCCTGTTATAAAATAAATGTCACGGAGATGAAAAGTCCAGCACAAGGAATTGAGTCAACAATGTTGCAATGACATTATATGGTGACACACGGTGACCACACTTCTCGCGGTGCGCCTTGAGTTATGTATGGAATTGTGGAATTAATATGCAGTACAACCCGAAACTAAGAACAGTGTATGCCAATTACACTTCAATAAAATAAAGAACAACAAAAACGTCCCCCAAGTATAGCGCTAAAGTGCCACTGAGTGCTCAGAAGCTCCAGAAGGCTGTAATGTGCCTGATGGGGAGAACAGGTGTGTTGGAGAAGCTTCATCTGGGCACGAGTCGTCGTGCTGTCGGCCATGAGGTCAGGCGAAGGAATCTACGATCGGTGTCAAATCAAGTGTGTTCACACCTAAAGCCAGGTTCTGTACTGCCGGGCCGATGGAAGTGTGACTACTCCTGGGAGCCTAACCCTTCCTGTTTTTCCCCCAGGGGCAACGGCTTAATCTTTGCTAATTCGGTGTGCAGCAACTTCACAGAAAAGCACGTCCCTGAATACTAAGAATGAGCTGTGGTAACTCATTTCATCATCACCACGATGCTCCTAGAGATCTCATTATCAGCGTTTTGCCGCCGAGACCCCGGAGGCACAGAGAAGCTGCCCGGTTTGGCTGAGGCCATACGGCTGCATGGCAGGGTTGGCCTCAAAGCCAGCCAGCGCCTTCTGAGTCAGCTCAAGCAATGTGCCGAGAGCCCGAGGCGGCGCCCCACACGTCGTGTGCCCTCATCGAGGCTCTGCTACTCAGGGCCACTGTGACCCTGGGGTTAGATGGTCTCTGAAGGCCTTTCTGCTCTGATACTCTAAGGCCTGTGATTTCTGCCAGTTCCTCCAAGCTTGCCCCGCATCGTGGGAGCGGGCTGGGTCTGCAGGCCAGGGGGTGGGGAGCTGTAGTTTCAGGAGTGGAAGTTGGGGTGCAGAGGCTGTGGGCATGGGAGGGAGCGTGCTCGGGTGGAAGATGCTGTGGGCTCAGGTGGTGTCGCAGAAGAGCCTGGGGAGAAACCTGGCTCGCACCTCTCCCCTGTCCCAGTGTCTTCAGAGCTGTCCCCTCACTGAATGGGGGTGGCTGGGAGGGTTACGATAGGCTCATTGTCTTTCATAGAAATGTGACCTGAAGCGGAGAGAGCTCTCCAAGATGACAGGACACCTTGGGATGGACCAAGAACAGAGCTCATGAAGTGATGTTAAAAATACTCAACAACCTCTGAGCACAGCCACCAACCAATATTCCCAGTGGCTGCCGTAGACAAGGAGGCTGTCCACACTGGGGGTGCTGGCTGAATCCTGCCGGGGGCCCAGGGGCGGTCCTGGCTACGCAGTTCTACCTCTTCTGCCTCTTGTCACATACACGGACGTGCAGAGCTGGGCAGATTTTTCTTCTTCAACAAGAACGGTACCATTGCCTGGGTTCTATCAAGTCACATGAATCTTTAGCAGGTGCCTTTCCTGGAAAATTCTAGTGGTGGTGGTATTAGTGGCAGGGCTCACTTCTCCCTCACATCACAATGATTACCCATCAAATGCCCTGTTAGTGAGAAGTGAGGGCCGGGAATCTGGAGAGAAGGTCTGAATTCAAATCCCAGATGGCCATCAGCCCATGCCTGGGTGCAAATACTCCTACCTTTCTGAGTCCAGTTCTCTTATAGGTAAAGTCAGATAAAACCATACACCTCGCTGGGTGTTGTAAAGATGGAGTACAATTTTACAGGTGAACACGGGTCATATGTTGAAAAAGTCTGTCCATAAAATGAAAAGAATTGAGCTGGGTCCTATCCCAAGAGGCTCACATGGGGAGCGGGAGCTTGACATTTAGGTCAGATGGAACTGCTTTGGATAACCTATGCGGCAGAACTGCCACTTGGCCCCACATTCTTCTTCCCTTCTTCCAGAGTCATTAGATTTTAGTTGGAAACATGACTTCCCAGAATAAAGTCTTTGTTTCCCAGACTCCTTTGGCCACCCAGCCAAGTTCCAGCCAATGGGATATGAGCAGAAGTGGTGGATGTGGGGCGCCTGGGTGGCTCAGCCGGTTGAGTAGCTGGCTCTTGGTTTCGTCTCAGGTCATGATCTCAAGGTCCTGGGATGGAGTCCCCCATGGGGCTCCGTGCTCAGTGGGGAGTCTGTTAGAGGGTTCTCTCTCTCCTTCTCCCTCTGCCCCTCCCCCTGCTGGCACTCTTTCTCTATAATCAATCAATCAATCAATCAATCAATCTTTATTTAAAAAAGAAAAAAAAAGAAAAAGAGAAGTGTTCGGTGCAACTTCTGGATTATGTCCTTAAAGGGCAGGACTCTCTTCTACACCCCTCCCCCACCCTGCTCCTTCCTTCCTCCTCCTTCCAGAGCCCGGATGTGATGACTAGCTGTCTGAGACCATGAGATATTGCCAGCCACCCACCTCACCCCCCGCCCAGTCCGGGGATGGCCAAGCAAACATGGATGGTGCCAGGTCTCCACTGCTGTGCTGAGCTGCTGTAGCAGCCTGGACTACTATGTACAGAGCTGTGCATGCGGGAGAAAGGATTTTTCTCTCATTTTCAGCATGGTTCTTTGGATTGCTTGTTACAGCAGTCAGATCTGTAGCTTAACCATGTGAAGGTGAACCCGATGGTGAAGTCAAAATGGTAAACCAGTTCTCAACAGGCTAGTTGCCAAAGCATTGCTTTTGTTTAAAGAGGGAGTTCGGGAGGGCAGGTGGATATAAGAATACCCTTGAGGGGTGGCTCAGTCAGTTAAGTGTCTGCCTTCCACTAGGTCATGATCTCAGGGTCCTGGAATCGAGCCCTACATTGGGCTCCCTGCTCAGCGGGGAGTCTGCTTTTCCCTCTCCCTCTCCCCTTGCTTGTGCTCTCTCTCTCTGTCAAATAAATAAATAAAATCTTTATTTAAAAAAAAAAAGAATACTCTTGAGAAGGGGGCAGCAAGCTGCCAGACATCTTTGGGTCATTCTGGGAATTGTCGACCACCAGGCAGAACTTTAGAGATATCAATGGCATACATACTCTTCCTCCATCTACCCATTCCCTCAACACTCCCTCTCTTCTTGCCTCCTTTCCTCTCTCCCTTATCACGGGCCATGCATTGTACCCACTCTATATCCCTGAGACTACAGTGAGGAAGAATAAGGCAGTTCCTGCCTTCAAGACATGATATGATGCAGACTCCAGCCCCTTAAGTCACAAACCTCAGGGTCAGCCTCAACCCTTCGCTCTCACACCGTGTACAGCACATCTTGTCAGACTGACTTTCAAAACATACCCAGAATCCACCCTTGCATTCCTATTCTCCCAGTCTAAGTCACCACCCGAGGCTCCCTCGGGGTCTCTATGCTTTTTACCCTCACCCTCTTACCCATAGTCTGTTCTCAACAGAGCACCTAGAAGGACCCTCTTAGACCATAAATCAGATCGTCTCACTGCTCTGCTCAAAAGTTTCCAGTAGTTGCTCATCTTTTCCTGAGTAAACCTCACATTCCCTTCAGGGGTCCATTGTGGTTGGGCCCTCAAGTGTCTGGCCTTGCTGTCCCTTGCTCACTTCACATGGGGCTGCCGTGAGCATAGCCGGCTCGCTGCCACCTCAGGGCATTTGTGTGCAGCTCTCTTGACCTTGGCTGTTTTTTCCTGGTTATTCCAAGACTTGTCCCTCACACAGCCCTCTGCTTCTGCATCACCTTCTCAGAGAGGACCTCCTGATGACCCTCCGTAAATATCACTTGCCCCATCACTTGCCACCTGCCTTACCCTACTTTATTTGCTTCTTAGCATTTATTACCAACTTATATTTGTTTCCGGTGCCGGCAGATGGAGTTCCCGGGGAGGGCTATCTTCCTGGCTATGACATCACAGTAAGGGTTAGGGTTTCAACATGTGAGTGTTAGCCTACAGACATTCAGTCCATGGCCCTTGTTCATTGACTCCCTCCTGCCACTCGGTATAAGCTCTTTGAGAGGATTGTCTAGCACTCCAGATCTCCATCTGCTGCAATGATGCCAGTGCATAGTCAGGGCTCAGCACGGTCACCAGACGGGGAGTCGGAGTTGGGGGGTGAACTGCTCTAACAGGGCACAGAAGCAGAGCTCCCTCCTCCAGGGGTCCAGAGAGTGTGACTGGACCTGGGCCTTGGAGGGTGACAAGGAGGGAGTGCTCGGCCTGAGTCTGCTCAGATGGCCTGCCAGGCCAGCCAGGCCACTGCTCCGACCTCAGCTCTGGAGAGTTCGGTTTGGTGACGAGGGAGCCATCAGGCAGGAGTTGGAGGGATAGATGATTCTGTTAGTCAGGGTGGTTGGAGGGGCCAGGTAGGGGGGCAGGAGGGATAGCTGGGGTTAAAAAAGGGGGGCGTAAATCCAGGGGGAGGGCAGGAGGCAGGGGTGGTGGTGGATGGGCCGGCTGAAGGGATGGGGCCGTGGGCCCCGCCTTTTCCAGACCATGGCTGCTGGAGTGCGCCGTGGCGCCTGCTGTCCGCTTCCAGGCCTGGCTGGGTGTTTACTTGGCCAGTACTTTGAGCAGCCTTGGCCTTTCCTTGCTGAATAGTTATTGCTGAACTTCAGAGGCAGAGTTAAGTAAATACTGGCTCCCAGATACGGGAACTAAAATCATGCAGGAAACGTTGAGGCGGGAGGGAGTGGGAGGACCACTTGTGGGCTTCCCCTGCCAGGGGCCCTGAGGAGAACACACCCACCTCGTTCACCCCCAGCCCTGTGAGAAGTGAAGTGCGTCACCCTGTGTTTTCCCGTGGAAACCCTTCGTCATGGTATTCATTCCTTCCTATAGCTGGCAACCCTCAGTGAGCACTAAATGCCACGATCAGGCCGGGGAGACAGAAACCTTAGTGTGCCAAAATTTGTGCGCAATGTTCACGGCCTCCTTGTTCTGTACTTTTTCCTCCTCTCGCTCTTGAACCTTCTCCCCACATCAGTTCCATGCCCTAGACTAGTGCTCTATGTCTGGGAGCAATGGTATGCTGATCAGTGTTTAACATTTGACTCTCCAGGGGCGCCTGGGTGGCTCAGTCGTTAAGCATCTACCTTCGGCTCAGGTCGTGATCCCCGGGTCCTGGGATCGAGCCCCGCATCGGGCTCCCTGCTCAGCGGGAGGCCTGCTTCTCCCTCTCCCACTCCCCCTGCTTGTGTTCCCTCTCTCGCTGTCTCGCTCTCTGTCAAATAAATAAAAAGTCTTAAACAAACAAACAAAAACATCTGACTCTCTGGTAAGAAAGCCCTGATCTGTAGTTGATTAACATGGTGTAAATACTAAATGCTCCCACCGTGGCTACACATGGCCACATTTTTGTGTTGCCAATGTGATGTCACTGAATTACAATGTGATGTCACCGAATGCAAAATTGGGCAGAGTAGCCCAGAGGAGATTATATATAGGATATATATTATATATATTCACCATGCAGATACTGTCGTCTGTCTGTATGACCTCAAGAGCACAGATAATAGTAAAATCCAAAATATGAGTAGGGAGAGAGTTTTGAGTAGTTATTGTCTCTGTGTTAAATACAATTTAATTATAAGCCTATGTAATTTAATTTTAAATAATGACCGTATTTAATAATTGAGTCACAAAATTCTCGAAAATGTAACAATCAGCTCTTGTAAGTCAGTTTATCACTGCCTGGGAGCTTGTCCGAGATGCCAAATCTTAGATGTCACACCAGATCTACTGAATCACAATAGGAATTTTAACACTTTTAACAATGTCCTCAGGTAATTTGTGTACATTTTTTTGAGAACTGTGGCCCTAGAGGTAATCACTGTTTAGAATTTTGTATCTTTTAGAACTTGACAACAAGGATGCATATAATTTTCTATGATGTTTTTCTGGCTCTTTCTTTTCTTCTTCTTCTTCTTTTTAAAGATTTTATTTATTTATTTGAGACAGAGAGAGAGAGAGAGCATGAGGGGGGAAGGGGCAGAGGGAAAGGGAAAAGCACACTCACCCCTGAGCAGGAAGCCTGATGCTGGGCTTGATCCCAAGACCCTGAGATCATGACCTGAGCTGAAGGCAAACGCTTAACTGACTGAGCCACCCAGCCCCCCCTGGCTCTTTCTTTAAACATTTTTTTTTTAATGGACATTATTTTTTAGAGCCATTTCAGGTTCACAGCAAAATTGAGCAGGAGGTACAGAGATTTCCCATAGATTTCCTGTCCCCACACAGGTATAGCCTTCCCCAGTATCAGCATCCCCCAGCAGAGTGGTACATTTGTTACAACTGATGAACTGCTGACACATCATTATCACCCAGAGTCCATAATTTATATTAAGGTTCATTCTTGGTATGCACATTCTATGGGTTTGGGCACATTTATAACAACATGTATCTTCCATTGCAGCAGCATACAGAATAGTTTCACTGCTCTAAACAGATGCATGTAATTTTTTGTTTTGTTTTTGAATAAAAATAGAGTCACATTTTAAATGGTTTTGCAAGTTTTTTTTTTCACTTAATATGTCTGATAGCTTTCCATGTCAATCTATAGAGATCTAGTTATTTTTAAGATCTCTACAGTATTTTAGTGTATGAATGAATCACAATGGTTTTTTTTTAAATCATGTCTCTGAATGGACACATATTGTTTTCCCCTTTTGCTTCAAGAAACCTTTTAATTAAATCTTTTTCCTTTAACTTGGTCTCAATTCCTTCAACAAAATCTACCTTTAAAAAAAAAAATCCTGAAAACTAATTTATACTAAAGTGTTAGAGGATGAAAATAATAGTTTAAAGCATCTTCCTTCTTCCCCAGATTTAAAAAAGTTTAGTTAGTATTTATCAATATTTCTTGAGATATTTATGCATAAGTTTATAAGGAAGCTGACAGGGCATATGACGAAGTTAGATATAACCCAACCTTAAAATGCTGATGGCCCAGCAAAGGGCACGCAATCTGTGGACGTATAATCCTGAAATGAGGTAGAACATATACTATGATCTATTTCTACTCAGGGAACACTTCTGACACCAAGTAGGTGGGTTTTTTTTCCCCCCACATTAACCACTTCTCTGATAACAGCTGAGTTCCCTAACAAAATCTTTTTTTTTTTTTTTTGAGTGTCCTGCAATTTAATTCGACTCTGACATGGAGTTAGCAAGAGATCTCACAAGTTAAAGGACTCAGCCTTACAAAAAAGGACCCACTTCAGATGCCAATTCTAAGTCCCAGGCTTTTGGTACTTCTGACCAGTTGGAGGTGCCCATGACCAATCCTGCCCTCTGGCTTGATAATTTGCTAGAATGCTTCACGGAATCCAGGAAAACACTTTCCTTGCATTCATCAGTTTATTATAAAGGATATAACTCAGGAACAGCCAAATGGAAGAGACGCATAGGGCAAGATATGGGGGAGCTTCCATGCCCTCTCTGGGCACGCCACCCACACAGCCTGACATGTTTGTTCACCAACCTGGAGGTTCTCTCACCTCTACTGTTTAGAATTCTTAGGGAAGTTCCATTACACAGGTACGACTGATTAAATCATTAACCATTGGTCGTTAAGTTAGTCTGACCCCTCTCTCCTCCCTGGGGGCAGGGTGGAGGGGTGGGACTGAAAGTTCTAACCCTCTAATCATACCTAGGTCTTTCTGCAACCAGCCCCCCAACCCCACTATGTAGGGACCTCAGCCACAATCGTCTCATTAGCATACAAAAGGCTCTGGAGAATCCAAGGGTCTTAGAAACTCTTGTGTGGGAACCGAGAACTGGGACCAAGTATTATAACAAAAGGTGTTCCTATCACCCTCCCACTCAGGAAATTAGAAGGGTTTGAGGATCTTGCCAGGAACTGGGACGAAGATGAAATACATATTTTTAATTATATCACTATATTGTGATCGAGACAGGACAGTTACCAGCAGCTTTGGTGCTGTAAGAACATAGAAGGAGAGAGAAAACCTTAATTAAGAAACTAGTAGCATTAGAGAGGCATTGACCAACAAGTGGGGAAGCGTCCGTTTGTCCAGGGCCCGAAAACAGCATCATAAAACACATGAGGTGGTGCTGTCAGCCTTAGGTTCATAGGGTGGGATGAGAAGAGAACCCCAGAGGCCAGAGTGCCTGGTGCAGGGGATACAGCCTTCAAACCATCCTACCGTGAGAGTTTTCCCCCCATCCTTTTTTTCTCCAGGTCTAATCCCTGGCTCCTGTATTTCTAGGAACCCTGATCTCCAAAGATGATGGACGTTCTAGTTGGTTCCTGCCTGAGGCTCAGCTGGACCTGTGCGGTGGCTCTGGCTGGTCCCTGTTCCTTTGCTCTAGCGGGAATCAGACTGTGATCCGTCTTGGGATGCAGTCCAGAACTGGCTGCAGCCCCAAGCCTCGCCTGGCTGGACAGCCCGGTGCTACACGTCTCTAGTCATGTCTTCCCTCTCAGCTCCTCACACGTTGCCTGTTGGTCCCTGAGCCCCGAGTCTCCATCAGTGAGCCATGTGGCACCAACTTCGCTCGCCTTTGCCACTTCCCAGGGTACAGAATGACCCTCCACCCTCTGGCTTGATTCACCTTCATGTCTTGCCAGGCCAGGCTTCTAGCTCATTCTAGCAGCCCATGTCACATTTGGCTAGAAATTTTTGCTTCAAGAACTTGTCTTTCACCTTTTGTAACAAGGCCTTATCTGTTCCTTAAGAAAGTGGTGGCTGTTCTCTTTGAGGGAATTTTTTTGTTTTAAAATTTTATGTATAAAAAAATAAATGTAAAACACGTTATGAAACATATTAACAAGATGAATGTCTTTGAACACACTGCCTCATCCAAGAATTAGAACATGATCAGTATGGTTGCATCTGCCTACCTCTCACCATCCTGAATTTTTGCATCTATTATTTCCTTGTTTTTAAAAGTAGTTCATCACATATGTGTATATCCACAGACTTATTATTTGCTTTGCTTATTTTTGAAACTTATGAAAATGGAGTCATATTGTATGTAGATATTTTGCTGTTATAAATAATAATGCTGTTCATCAAATAAAATGGTGTTTGAAGTGATTATGCCACATTACAATCCTACAAGCAGTATATATGAGTTCACATTTGCCTACATTCTAACAACCACTTAGTAATAGTAGACTTAAATTTTTTGCCAAACTAGTTAATGTAAAAGGGTATTTTATTGTGGACTTAGTTCATTTCCTTGATCATTAATAAAACTGAGCATCTTTCCCATTCATCAGTTGGATTTTCTTTTCTTTGAAACACCTAATTCTTATATTTTGGCCATTATGCAATTGGGTTATTTATCTTAATGATTTGTAGGTTTTCATATATTCTGGGTACTAGTTCTATATTGGTTATTTGTTTTACAGATATGTTCTCCTAGTTTTTATCTTTTTTTTTTGATAAACAAAAATTTTAAATTTTAGTGTAGCTAAATACATCAATCGTCTTATGATTAGTATTTTTACTTGCTTAATAAATCTACTCTGAAAATGTTAAAGTTTCCCCTATCCTATTTAATCCCCTAATCCACTGGGAATTGATTATTGAGTATGGTGTGAGTTAGGGATCCAATTTCATTTTCTCTCCCATATGCATAACTGATTATTCCAGTAATATTTATTGAACAGTCCAACTTCACCCAATTGATCTATGATGCCACCTTTGTCAAATATAAAATTTCTATGTATCTGTGGGTCTGTTTCTTGGCTTTTAACCTAAGTCCTCTGATCAGTTTGGCTATACCCACATTAATACCATTCAGTCTAACGTGCTATAGATTTGTGATTGGTTAGTCAGGGTATCTTGTAGTGTAAGTCCTCCCATCCTATTCTTTTTCTTGAGGAGTATGTTGGTTACTTTTGGCCCATTGCACTCTATCGATCAATCGATGGATAGATAGGTCAGCTTGTTGAGGTTCTCACAAAGCTTGTTGGGAATTTGATTGTCATTATATTGGGTCTATGTCTCAAATGGGGAGAACTAACATTGTTGTGATATTGAATCTAAATATTCATGACATGAAGATGGCGGAGGAGCAGGAGACCTGGATTTCGTCTGGTCTCAGGAATTCAGCTGAATAGGGATAAAACCATTCTGAACACCTACGAACTCAACAGGAGATCGAAGAGGAGAGTAGTAACAACACTCTGAACAGAAAAGCGACCACTTTCTGGAAGGTAGGACGTGTGGAAAAGTGAATCCGAGGCGATATTCGGGAGGATAGACGGCGGGGGAGGGGGCCTCCGTCGGCCGCTTCTGGCAAGTGATAGAGCAGCGAGCACAAAATCGGAACTTTTAGAAGCTGGCTCCGCTGAGGGACGTCGCTCCAGTGGCTAAGCAGGGGGTGGAACCCTCGCGGGACAGTGTGGTCTCAGGACCCTCGGGGTCACAGAAAGACAGGGGGTGCCTGAGTGCAGCAGAGCTCCCAGGTATCGGAGCGGGGAAGCCGGCTGCAGAGACGGAGCTGAGGCACGGGCTTGCAGCTCAGGGTGGCCATAAACTGTGATCCGCGGCCCAGTCGGGCTACTGCTCCTCCAGCAGGGACTCAACAAGCGGCAGAGCCGGGGAGACTCCCCTCCCTCCCCTGGGAGGAGCTGCGCGGGAACGCACCGCAGGGATCTGCTGGGTTTGGAGACTCCACATGGGGTCGGGTGCCAGAGATAGAAACGCTCGGTCATAGGCCGGGTGAGCACGGAGTGCAGCCAGAGACCGGGGAGACGGGAGTGACTACTTGTCTCTGGGGGCACAATGAGGAGCGGGGCCCCGAGTTCTCAGCTCCTCCGGGCGGAGATTGGGAGGCCACCATTTTCACCCTGGTCCTCCAAAGCTGTACCAAGAGCTTGCAGGGAAAAAAGCTCCCGAGAGCAAACCGGAGCAGCTTGCTTAGCCCGGACCGACAAGGGCGAGGCAATTCCGCCTCCTGCAAAGACATTTGGGAACCACGGCAACAGGCCCCTCCCCCAGAAGATCAGCACGAACAGCCAGCAAGCCAAGACCAAGTTTAGCTATCAAGGAGAACGGGAGGACTCCAGCGCTAGGGGAATACTGCACATAGAATTCATGGCTTTTTTACCATAATCCATTAGTTTTTCAAAGTTAATTTTTTTAACTGTTTTTTTTTTGACTTTTTCAAACAACATCTTATCAATCCCTTTTTTAAAAAAACATTTTTTATTTTTCATTTTTAGAGTCATATTTTTATCCCTTCATAGCAGTTACCCTTATTTTTGGCATATATATATAAGTTGTTCTCTCTTTAAAATTTTGAGATAAAATTTCTTCTAACAGATCAAAATATACCCTAAATCACTAGTGTATGGCTTTGTTCTAGTCTCCTGCCTGATCACATTCTCTCCCTTTTATTTCTTTTTTCTTTTTCTTTTTAAATCTTCTTTCTTTTTAAAAACAACTTCTTATCTTATCAAGTCCTTTTATAAAATCTTTTATAATTTTCATTTTTACAGTCATCTGCCATCCCTTCATTGTATCTACCTTTATTTTGTACATATTTAAGTCTTTCTTCCTTTAAAATTTTAGCAGGCACTTTCTTCTAACAGACCAAAATATGCCCAAAAGCTAGTGTGTGGCACTGATCTATGCACTAGCCTGATCATATTTGATCATATTCTGTTTTTTTTTGTTTTGTTCTGTTTTTGTTTGTTTTTATCTTTTTCTTTTTCCTTTTTTTTCCTCTTCTTTCTTTCCCTTTCTTGTCCCCTGGTTTCAGGTCTTTTCTGATTTGTATAGAGTATATTTGCTGGGGACATTGTTAACCTGTTAGCATTCTGTTCTCTCATTCATCTGTTCTCCTCTGGACAAAATGACAAGACGAAAAAAATCACATCAGCAAAAAGAACAAGAGGTAGTACCGTCTGCCAGGGACCTACTCAATACTGACAGTACGATGTCGGACCTAGAGTTCAGAATCATGACTTTAAAGATACTAGCTGGGCTTGAAAAAAGTGTGGAAGTTATTAGAGAAACCCTTTCTGGAGAAATAAAAGGACTAAAATCCAACCAAGTCGAAATCAAAAAGGCTATCAATGAGGTGCAATGAAAAATGGGGGCACTAACTGCTAGGATAAATGAGGCAGAAGAGAGAATCAGTGATATAAAGGACCAAATGAAGGAAAATAAAGAGGCTGAGAAAAAGAGAGATAAACAACTACAGGATCACGAGGGCAGAATTCGAGAGATAAGTGATACGATAAGACGAAACAACATTAGAATAATTGGGATCCCAGAAGAAGAAGAAAGAGAGAGAGGGGCAGAAGGTATATTGGAGCAAATAATAGCAGAGAACGTCCCTAATGTGGGGAATGAAACAGGCATCAAAATCCAGGAGGCACAGACAACCCCTCTCAAAATCAATAAAAATAGGTCAACACCCCGACATCTAATAGTAAAACTTAACGAGTCTCAGAGACAAAGAGAAAATCCTGAAAGCAGCTCGGGAGAAGAGATATGTAACCTACAATGGTAGAAACATTAGATTGGCAACAGACCTATCCACAGAGAACGGGCAGGCCAGAAAGGACTGGCACGATATCTTCAGAGCACTAAACAAGAAAAATATGCAGCCAAGAATACTATATCCACTAGGCTGTCATTGAAAATAGAAGGAGAGAGAAAAAGCTTCCAGGACAAACAAAACCTAAAGGAATTTGCAAACACAAAACCAGCCCTACAAGAAATATTGAAAGAGGTCCTCTAAGCAAAAAGAGAGCCTAAAAGCAGCATAGATCAGAAAGGAACACAGACAATATACAGTAACAGTCACCTTACAGGCAATACAATGGCACTAAATTCATACCTTTCAGTAGTTACCCTGAATGTAAATGGGCTCAATGCCCCAATCAAAAGACACAGGCTATTGGATTGGATTAAAAAACAAGACCCATCAATATGCTGTCTGCAAGAGACTCATTTTAGACCCAAAGACACCCCCAGATTGAAAGTGAGGGGGTGGAAAACCATTTACCATGCTAATGGACACCAAAAGAAAGCTGGAGTGTCAATCCTTATATAAGACAAATTAGATTTTAAAGACCGTAATAAGAGATGAAGAAGGACACTATATCCTACTTAAAGGGTCTATCCACCAAGAAGATCTAACAATTGTAAATATCTATGCCCCTAACGTGGGAGCAGCCAATTATATAAGGCAATTAATAACAAAAGCAAAGAAACACATTGCCAACAATACAATAATAGTGGGGGACTTTAACACCCCCCTCACTGAAATGGACAGATCATCTAAGCAAAAGATCAACAAGGAAATAAAGACTTTAAATGACACACTGGACCAAATGGACTTTACAGACATATTCAGAACATTCCATCCCAAAGCAACGGAATACACATTCTTCTCTAGTGCCCATGGAACATTCTCCAGAACTGATCACATCCTAGGTCACAAATCAGGTCTCAACCGGTACCAAAAGATTGGGATTATTCCCTGCATGTTTTCAGACCACAGTGCTTTGAAACTAGAACTCAATCACAAGAGGAAAGTCGGAAAGAACTCAAATACATGGAGGCTAAAGAGCATCCTACTAAAGAATGAATGGGTCAACCAGGAAATTAAAGAAGAATTAAAAAAATTCATGGAAACCAATGAAAATGAAAACACAACTGTTCAAAATCTTTGGGATACAGCAAAGGCAGTCCTGAGAGGAAAGTATATAGCAATACAAGCCTTTCTCAAGAAACAAGAAAGGTCTCAAATACACAACCTAACCCTACATCTAAAGGAGCTGGAGAAAAAACAGCAAATGAAGCCTAAACCCAGCAGGAGAAGAGAAATAATAAAGATCAGAGCAGAAATCAATGAGCTAGAAACCAAAAGAACAGTAGAAGAGATCAACGAAACTAGGAGCTGGTTCTTTGAAAGAATTAACAAGATCGATAAACCCCTGGCCAGACTTATCCAAAAGAAAAGAGAAATGACCCAAATCCACAAAATCATGAATGAAAGAGGAGAGATCACAACCAACACCAAAGAAATACAAACAATTATAAGAACATATTATGAGCAGCTCTATGCCAGCAAATTAGATAACCTGGAAGAAATGGGTGCATTCCTAGAGATGTATCAACTACCAAAATTGAACCAGGAAGAAATAGAAAATCTGAACAGACCTATAACCACTAAGGAAATTGAAGTAGTCATCAAAAATCTCCCAACAAACAAAAGCCCAGGGCCAGATGGCTTCCCAGGGGAATTCTATCAGACATTTAAAGAAGAATTAATACCTATTCTCCTGAAACTGTTCCAAAAAATAGAAATGGAAGGAAAACTTCCAAGCTCATTTTATGAGGCCACCATTACCTTGATCCCCAAACCAGACAAAGACCCCATCAAAAAGGAGAATTACAGACCAATATCCTTGATGAACATGGATGCAAAAATTCTCATAAAATACTAGCCAATAGGATCCAACAGTACATTAAAAGGATTATTCACCATGACCAAGTGGGATTTATCCCTGGGCTGCCAGGCTGGTTCAACATCCGCAAATCAATCAACGTGATACAATACATTAACAAAAGAAAGAACAAGAATCATATGATCCTCTCAATAGATGCAGAAAAAGCATTTGACAAAGTACAGCATCCTTTCTTGATCAAAACTCTTCAGAGTATAGGGATAGAGGGTACATACCTCAATATCGTAAAAGCCATCTATGAAAAACCTATAGCGAATATCATTCTCAATGGGGAAAAGCTGAGAGCTTTTCCTCTAAGGTCAGGAACGCGGCAGGGATGTCCACTCTTACCACTGCTATTCAACATAGTATTAGAAATCCTAGCCACAGCAATCAGACAACAAAAAGAAATCAAAGGCATCCAAATCGGCAAAGAGGAAGTCAAACTCTCACTCTTTGCAGATGATATGATACTGTATGTGGAAAACCCAAAAGACTCCACCCCAAAACTGCTAGAACTCATACAGGAATTCAGTCAAGTAGGAGGATATAAAATCAATGCACAGAAATCAGTGGCATTCCTATACACCAACAAGACAGAAGAGAGACAAATCAAGGAGTCGATCCCATTTACAATTGCACCCAAACCATAAGATACCTAGGAATAAATTTAACCAAAGAGGCAAAGGATCTGTACTCAGAAAACTATAAAATACTCATGAAAGAAATTGAGGAAGACACAAAGAAATGGAAAAACGTTCCATGCTCATGGATTGGAAGAACAAACATTGTGAGGATGTCAGTGCTACCTAGAGCAATCTACACATTCAATGCAATCCCCATCAAAATACCATCCACCTTTTTCAAAGAAATGGAACAAATAATCCTAAAATTTGTATGGAACCAGAAGAGACCCCGAATAGCCAGAGGAATATTGAAAAAGAAAAGCAAAGCTGGCGGCATCACAATTCCGGACTTCCAGCTCTATTACAAAGCTGTCATCATCAAGACAGTATGGTACTGGCACAAAAACAGACACATAGATCAATGGAACAGAATCGAGAGCCCAGAAATGGACCCTCAACTCTATGGTGAACTCATCTTCGACAAAGCAGGAACGAATGTCCAATGGCAAAAAGACAGTCTCTTCAACAAATGGTGTTGGGAAAATTGGACAGCCACATGCAGAAGAATGAAACTGGACCATTTCCTTACACCACACACAAAAATAGACTCCAAATGGTTGAAAGACCTAAACGTGAGACAGGAGTCCATCAAAATCCTAAAGGAGAACACAGGCAGCAACCTCTTCGACCTCAGCCGCAGCAACTTCTTCCTAGAAACATCGCCAAAGGCAAGGGCAGCCAGGGCAAAAATGAACTATTGGGATTTCATCAAGATAAAAAGCTTTTGCACAGCAAAAGAAACAGTCCACAAAACCAAAAGACAACCGACAGAATGGGAGAAAATATTTGCAAATGATATATCAGATAAAGGGCTAGTATCCAAAATCTATAAAGAACTAATCAAACTCAACACCCAAAGAACAAATAATCCAATCAAGAAATGGGCAGAAGACATGAACAGACGTTTTTGCAAAGAAGACATCCAAATGGCCAACAGACACATGAAAAAGTGCTCATCATCGCTCGGCATCAGGGAAATCCAAATCAAAACCTCAATGAGATACCACCTCACACCTGTCAGAATGGCTAAAATTAACAAGTCCGGAAACAACAGATGTTGGCGGGGATGTGGAGAAAGGGGAACCCTCCTACACTGTTGGTGGGAATGCAAGCTGGTGCAACCACTCTGGAAAACAGTATGGAGGTTCCTCAAACAGTTGAAGATAAAGCTACCATCCAATCCAGCCATTGCACTACTGGGTATTTACCCCAAAGATACAAATGTAGGGATCCGAAGGGGTACGTGCACCCCAATGTTTATAGCAGCAATGTCCACAATAGCCAAACTGTGGAAAGAGCCAAGATGTCCATCGACAGATGAATGGATAAAGAAGAGGTGGTATATATACACAATGGAATATTATGCAGCCATCAAAAGGAATGAGATCTTGCCATTTGCAACGACGTGGATGGAACTGGAGGGGGTTATGCCGAGTGAAATAAATCAATCAGAGAAAGACATGTATCATATGACCTCACTGATATGAGGAATTCTTAATCTCAGGAAACAAACTGAGGGTTGCTGGAGTGGTGGGGGGTGGGAGGGATGGGGTGGCTGGGCGATAGACATTGGGTAGGTATGTGCTATGGTGAGCACTGTGAATTGTACAAGACTGATGAATCATGGATCTGTACTTCTGAAACAAATAATGCAACATATGTTAAGAAAAAAAAAGAAGAAGAAGATAGCAGGAGGGGAAGAATGAAGGGGAGTAAGTCAGAGGGGGAGACGGACCATTAGAGACGATGGACTCTGAAAAACAAACTGAGGGTTCTAGAGGGGAGGGGGGTGGGCAGATGGGTTAGCCTGGTGATGGGTATTAAAGAGGGCACATTCTGCGTGGAGCACTGGGTGTTATGCACAAACAATGATTCATGGAACACTACATCAAAAACTAATGATGTAATGTATGGTGATTAACATAACAATAAAAAATTATTAAAAAATATTTATGACATAAGTCTCAAATTTTTTAGATCTTAATTAATGTCTTCTAATAATATTTTGTTATTTTTCCCTACATGTATTGAAACTATTATTCTGTTCTTATAGTACTGAATTATATTAAATGAGTTTCTTTTTTTACAATTGTATTTTCTGTTGTTAGTGTATATAAATGCAGATGTTCAAATATTGATCTCATATTTGGTTGCCTTGCAAAAAATTTCTATTGATTTGTAATATTTTGTCTTTAGATACTTTTGAGACCATTACATCATATGTGATTAATGATAGGTGTGTTTCTTTATTTCTGCTCTTTATGACTTGAATTTATTTTCCTTGTTTTGTTGCATTGGCCAAGATTTCCAATGTAGTTTAAACAGAAGTGGTAAGAGTGGGCATTCTATCTTGTTTGTTATTTTCATGGGAACGATTTTACATTTCTTAACGTTCTCATTAGAATGATGAGGTTTTTGTTACTCTTAGTTAACTTATTTTCTTTACTTTATTTATACTTAAATACTTAAAGCATTTTCTTCTATTCCTAGTTTGCTGAGTAAATTTGCCAAATGCTTTTTCTGCATCAATCGAGATGCTCATCTTAATTAATTAATTCATTATTTTATATTGAGATATAATTGACATACAACATTATATTAGTTTCAGGTATACAAAATAAATGATTCAATATATGTATGTATTTTTTTAAACCATATTTATTTATTTATTTTTAAAAAAATTTATTTATTTATTTGACAGAGAGAGACACAGCGAGAGAGGGAACACAAGCAGAGGGAGTGGAAGAGGGAAAATCAGGCTTCCCTTGGAGCAGGGAGTCCGATGTGGGGTTCGATCCCAGGACCCTGGGATCGTGACCTGAGCCAAAGGCAGATGCTTAATGACTGAGCCACCCAGGCGCCCCTATATGTATGTATTGTGAAATGATCCCCACAATAAGCCTAGTTAACATCTGTCACCATACATAGTTACAGAATTTTTATTATTTTTATCCTTTAGGTTGCTACTGTGATGTGTCATAATTATAGATTTCTTTTTTTTCTTAATCCCAAACTACTCCTAAATTTCTGGAATAAATAAAACTTGGTCATACTATATCATCTTTTTTATATACTATTGGATTCAGTTGCTAATATTTTGTTTAGGACTTTTTACATTTACTTTTTACTCTGTTCGTGAGTGATTTTCTTTTCTCATTCTTCATTTCTCATGTCTGGTTTTGGCATCAAGGTCACATTAGATTCATAGTCTGAATAGGGACACTTTTCCTCATGGAACAGTCTGCTGATGATTCTCTAGTAGTTACTGAGTCCTTGAACAGAGCACCAACTTTTAGCTGGCCACGGAACTGAAGATTATATTTCCCAGCTTCCCTCATAGTCCCCCATGTGATTAAGTTTTGTCACTATCTCTTTATTGACACCATAGTAAGTCACTTCTCTATAGCCTTGATCACAGGGATTTATATCCTGCATTGAGAAATAGGTCCTTGAGGGCATTTGTTTCTAATAGTGACTAGTTTCATTAAAACTAAAAATATGATCTAGCATATAGACTTCTTAATATGTATTTTTCTACATTAGCATAGGACTAGAGAAATATCTCCATTCCTTCTTCATATACATTTGCAGCTTCCCTAGATACCTTAACATAGTGGGGGAAAATCAGTTCTTGAAGTCACTAAACCAGCAATTTATTCATTTGAAAAGATGTGAGTTATGAAAAATTTTCAGCCTTTACGAAGATCTTTAAAGACTTTTTCTTTAATGGTAGGAAACCCTGCTCCTAAATATATGAACCAATGCAACTTTTGTATTAAACTAATAATAATAATAACTAATAAATGAATTAACATGGATTGCAGCATAATAGACCGAACTTTGCATTTTTCATGATGATTTCTTCTTTGACCCACAAGTTGGTAGTGTGCTTAAATTTTTCCAGGCCTATGGGAATTTAAAAATAATTATATTTTGTTATTTACTTCTAGTTAATTGTATTATATTGAGAAACACCTTGATATTGATTCTTCAAAATTTGTTGGGACCTGTTTTGTAGTTTAGTACTTGGTCAATTTATATAAATGTTCTAAATGTGTCATCCCTAATTGTTGGGTATAGAATTCTATATATGTCCAATAAATCAAACTTATTGATTGTATTGTTCAAATTTCCTGGAGTTTTTTTCCCATTTTTTTTTTGTCTCTTTTATCTAACAGTAATAGAGCGAGGTATGTTGACATCTCCCCATGATGATGAATTTGTCAATCTCTCCCTGAGTTCTATTAATTTTTTATTTTATATATTTTGGACCTATTTTATTATTTACTTTGCTAAGTTAATAATAATCATATCTTTTTAATAAACTGAACTTTTTATCATTATTTAATCTCATTCCCTATCTGTAATAATGTTTTTTTCCAAAGGTCCATTTTGTCTGATATTGATACAGCCACCCCAACTTCAAGTATTTCCATGTCCTTAATTTTAGGTATGTCTCTCATAAACATCATAGAATTATGTGGTATTCAGCTTCCAAGATAGACCCCTTATGAGTCTTCTCTCCCAGTATTCACACCCTTTATGTAGTCTACACCACTGAATGGGGCTGACCTGTGTAACTAAGATATTGTGGAAATAACAAAGTTATTATGTTAGGTCATAAAAGACAGTGTGTCTTTCATTTTGCTTTCTCTTGGATCCCTTGCACTGGAGGAAGCCAATCACCATATCATGAAGACATTTAAGCATCCCTATGGAGAGGTTAACACAACAAGGCACCAGACCTCCAGACAACAAACAGCATCAACTTACTAGCCTTGTGGGTGAGCCACCTAGGAAGCAGACTCTCCAGCCCCAGTCAAGCCTTCACATGACTGGGGTCCCAGCCAGCGTCTGAGAGACCTTGAGCTAGAACCCCCAAGAGAAGCTAGCCAAATGCAGAAGAATATTTCTCAGCATTCACAAAGAAATATGGTCTCTTGTTTCCTTGAAACTCAGTTTTTTTTTTTTTTTTTTTTTTTTTGAGAGCAAAAGAGAGCATGAGAGTTAGGGGCAGAGGGAGAGAGAGAATCTTAAACAGGCTCCATGCCCAGGGGGGAGCCCAGCACAGGGCTTGATCTCACAACCCTGAGATTATGACCTGAGCCGAAATCAAGAATCGGCCGCTCAACTGACTGAGCCACAGAAGCACCCCTGAAACTCAGCTTTCTTGGTGTGTCTTATTTTTTTCACTTTTGACAGAGAAATGACTACAAAGAAATGTTTCTGTACTCTAAAGAAAATGACACGGCATTTGGAATGGCAATAAATAGCAACTGGTTTGGGGCCTTATTGTTGGAGACATAACAGCACATGGAAGGCAGTGGCATGCCTATCCAAAGAGAGAAGACCCTCCTTTCCAGCTGATTTTTCCCTCATGAGAATGTGGCCCGGTGATGTACGATCTGCCAGTCTTCCAAGTGATGCTAGAAATCCATATTTTAGTGTAATAGATCCTGAATTTTTAACATTGGCCTAAAATTTAGAAATGCATAGAGAAATGAAACACACACACACAGAATCACGTGCACACGTGTCTGACTACTGTGGGGAAAGCAAGGGCCAGAGAAAGTTAATCACTTTCTCAAGGCTGGGTACTAAGTAGGGGGGCACTCTGAGGCTTCTTCCGTTTCTGGGATTCTGTGATTAAATATAAGCAACTATTCATTCAGATCAAGGGTGTGATTTGATCTCACAGTCTGCTTGCTACAAGGGCAGTATCCTAAATGTCTGTGATCTTTGCTTTGAGCAAGAGGGTCCATCCTCTGTGAATCACTTGTGGGCGGGGGGAAAGCTTGTTCAAGGCCCACAGTTGAGGATGTATTAAGTTTTCCATGAAAATTATAGCAGGGTAATTCAGTTTCACAGAAAGAGTTTGGAAGACAGAAGAATTCGAGGAAGTAAGAAGAGATACCTGTCTTGAGGCGCTTGGGTGGCTCAGTACGTTGAGCCACTGTCTTTGGCTCAGGTCATGATCCTGGAGTCCTAGGATCGAGTCCCGTGTCAGGCTCCCTGCTCAGTGGGGTGTCTGCTTCTTCCTCTGACTCTCCCCGCTCTCGTGCTCTCTCTCACTCCCTCTCTCTCTCTCAAATAAATATTAAAAAAAAAAAGAGAGATAGACCTGTGTTTTTCTTTCCCCCTAAATCAACAAATGCTTTGTAGTATGGGAGAAGCCTTTCACATAGATAATGATTCTGTTTCAGAAGCCATGAAGATAAGAGGCAAGTTCCCATGACTCATGAATGCTCGGGTAAAAGCGTCCTATGAGAGGGTGTGGCTTGCTTGGCAGAGGCATGTTCTGAGTCTCCAAGCAGATGCCTGGACCTGTGGACTAACTGAATTAAAAGCAGGAATTGCTTGCTTCAGCCAAATCATCTCATCCCAAACTCTTTCCCAGCAGTGAAGTACAAGCTGAGAGGATCCCAGCCTGTGTTTCACAACAAACCAGGGAGGGCTCAGCCAGAGATTCTGGGGCCCTCCAGCTCTGTCCAGATGCCAGCACCAATTGGGAGAGTCCTAGAGAAAATGCCCATCCGCAAGATCCCCTCCAGCTGTGACACCTGGTGCCTTGCTTTCGGATTTGAGGGCTGAGCCATGAGGAAGTCTCAGCTTGGACTAAACAGAGGGGAAGGCAGTGATGATGTTGGCGGGAGGGGAGAGCACTGGACCAGGAGTTAGAGGGCAAGGGGTAAACATGGGCTTTTCCACTCCCTCGCTGTGTGGCTGGTGGCAAGCTACTTCACTCAGCATTTACTTCTGCATCTGCAAATTGGGAACAACATCGCCTGTCCTTGCTCACTCATGGAGGTGGTACCAGGCTCTGAGGAGGTCATGTCTGCGTAAGTGCTCTGAAAACGGAGAAGCGCCACAGAAAGGACTCCCATTACATCGAGCACATTTATACCTCTCCAGCCCTTTTGCCTACCACGTTTACCCTTGTGTTCTGTGTTCCATGCAGCCATGCAAACTGTCTTTCAGTTTCTTTGTAGGCAGCTCCCTCCTGCCACTGGGCCTTTGCACATGCTGGTTCTATGCCCCAAAGAGCTCCTTTGCTTGGTTTTATTCCTACTCATCCCACAGAGCTCAGCTCAATTGGCAATCACTCTACCCCCACCCCCAACAGTTTAGGTTGGAGTTCTCTATTACATGTGTGCTTCCCTAGCACCGCTATCTTACCAACATAGCTCTTATCACCATTTGCACTTCTAATTTTTTCAGATTCATGTCAGTCCTTGTCCCTAGACCATAAGCCTCCATGAGGTCAGAGAATGATATATTTTTGCTCATCTTTGTATTCTGAGAGCTTAGCCCAGATACCAAATAAATATTAGTGATTGCAGAGTAAGGTTAGGAGTGTGGGTAGCAGGGATTCTGGATTTAGGAGCCAGGGTTAGGATCCTCAGAAAGAGAGAAACCAGTAAAGAATGTCTCCTCTCTGAATAAGCTCTGTGTTTGCACCTTTTCTTCCCCACCCTTTGAGCCAAGCTCTGCCCCACTATGTGATGCATGTTGATGTCCATATACATTGCATACATCAAATTGTGGCAACTAATTATTAATAGTAAAGAAGGGGATGACTCTGTGTCCATCAGGAGAGGCAAACAGCTCGGGGTCCAGAGAACAGCCAGCCAGAGCAGGAAATGGGTTTCAGAACAAGGAGCACAAGATGTGTTAGTAGATGCTGCTCTGTCTGGAACACTGCTTGGGAGACTTGAATTATTAATAAAAATTCTAGGAAGCCTACTAGCTTTTCAGGAACTTTTATCCAATTAAGGGAACATAAATTCCAAGTATGCTTCCAAGCACCATTACTTTTTTTTCATTTTGAAAACCTCATATTGATGTAAATATTCATAAAGAAAATACATAAATGACAAGTACACAGTTCAATACTTTCTCACAAACTAGATACCCCGTGTCATCACCAGCATCTAGGTTAAGAAATCGAACATTACCAGCACCGCAGAAAGTCCCCTCATCCTGCCTTCCAGTCACTGCCCCCACCTCCAAGGGGAACCACTCTCCTGACTTCTCTAACAGCCTAGATTAGTTCTGCCAATTTTTGTATTCTATGTAAATGGAATATCCAATAAGTACTTTATTGAATCTGGCTCCTTTCACTCAACATTATAGTTGTGAAATTCATCCACATTGTTGTGTGTGGTTATAGAGCATTCTCATTGCTATATAATAACCATCGCTATATAATAATTCTCCCTTGTGTGAACATAGCACGATGTATTTATCCCTTCTACTGTTGATGGACATTTGGGTTGTTTCCAGTTTGGGGTTATCACAAATAGAAGCATTGATAAATCCAGTTTGTTGTAAAAAAAAAAAGGTGTTAAAAAGTAAATCAAGCTCTTTTTCCCTGTGTTTTTTTTTTTTTTTCCTTCAAAATCTTTTCTAGGGAAGTGAGAATCTGGGTGAAGAAAGAGCCTGTCCCTTTTCCTCAGAATTCACAGGTGATCTCTTCTTCCTCCTTCTCTCATTTGCAACTTTACTTTGTAAGCTGCATTCTCGCTAACTTTCTGTGTTTGACTTGCCCTCCTCCCTTTTTTTAACACTAAAAAAGTAAAGATCATTTTAAAGACATTAAGTACTATTACAAGCACATTGTGAGAAAACTGGAAAATATAGAGAAGCTTAAATGAGAAAAGGACAACCTCCTGCCACCCAGAGAGAACTGCAAATGTGTTAGCATATTTTATTTTATTTTATTTTATTATTTTATTTATTTGACAGAGAGAGACACAGAGAGAGAGGAAACACAAGCAGGGGGAGTGGGAAAGGGAGAAGCAGGCCTCCTGCGGAGCAGGGAGCCTGATGCTGGGCTTGATCCCAGGACCCTGGGATCATGACCTGAGCCAAAGGCAGACACTTAACGACTGAGCCACCCAGGCGCCCCAGCATATTTTTTAAAAAAGATTTTATCTTTAAGTAATCTCCACACCCAACGTGGGGCTCGAACCCACAACCTCAAGATCAAGAGTCCCATGCTCTGCTGATTGAGCCAGCCAGGCCCTCCATGTTAGGATATTTCTTTACAGTGTTTTCTTCTCCATATATTTTATACAGTTGAGATTGTATGGAATATGCGTATTTATCTCTCCTTTCACTTAAGATTATTCCATAAGTGTTTCCCCATGTCATTTGTAACTGTTCTTCAACACCGTTTTTCCTGGCTACGTGATAGTTCATCCCATGTGTGTGCCAAAAGTTATTCTACTAATCTCCTAAACTGGGACATGTAGGATGCTTACGCTTTCATTTTGACAATTAGAAACAATGCTGCGGTGACTATCTTGGATGCAGATCTTTGCCCTCATTGTAGATAGTTTCCTTAAGTTAATTCCTAGAAGTAGAATGAACTGGATCAGGATTATGAGCACAGTATAGGAGTCTGGTACATCATGTGTTGCCAAGGTGCCATTTTTACACTCCCACTAGCTTTATGAGCTGAAAGCATGAAAGAACGCATTTCACTGCATCTTTGCCGACTTTGAATATTGCTTAATACGAAGTATCTTCATATTGTTTGGTTTTAAGTATTTAAAAATTTCTCTTCTCTCGCTCTCTTTCTTTCTTTCTTTCTTTTTTTTTAAGTAGGCTCCACCCTGGGGCTTGAACTCACGACCCTGAGAACATGACCTGAGTGGAAATCAAGAGTCAGACGCTTAACCGGCTGAGTCACCCAGGCATCCCCAGATCAAACTTAGTTATTGTTTTTTAAAAATAATTTTTGGTCAAGATCTTTATTTTGAGGAAATTATAGATTCATAAGTAATTGTAAGGACTAATACATAGAGATCCATTGTATCCTTTGCGATTTCTGTTAAGGGTAACATCTTGCAGAACCATAGTTAGAATATTACCTCCAGGAAAATGAAGTGGATATGGTCTACCCATTTTATTTTATTTTATTTTATCTTATTTTATTTTATTTATTTTAAGATTTTATTTATTTATTCATGAGAGACAGAGTGAGAGAGAGAGGCAGAGGGAGAAGCAGGCTCCCAAGGAGCAGGGAGCCCGATGCGGGACTCAATCTCAGGACCCTGAGATCATGACCTGAGCCGAAGGCAGATGCTTAACCATCTGAGCCACCCAGGTGCCCTGGTCTACCCATTTTATTCAGACTTCACTAATTTTACTTGTACTCATTTGTGTGTGTGTATTTAGTTCTGTACAGTTATATCATGCATAGGTTTGTGTCGCCACCATCATGTCAACATAAGGCCATCACAACAAAGATCCCTCCCATTGCCCTTTTTAACCACAAACACTCCCCTCCTGTACCCCCCCCACCTCTCTTCTGCCCCTAACCCTTGGCAACCACTAATGCGTTCTCTGTTTTTGTAATTTTTGTCATTTCAAGAGTGTCGTATAAATGGAATTACATAGTATGTCAACTTTTGGGGTTGGCTTTTTAACGTAAATGTTGTCTGTGCATCAATAGTTTGTTCTTTCTTATTGCTGAGCAGTAATTCATGTACAGATGGACCACCATATGTTTAACTCTTAACCCAGTGAAGGACATCTGGGTTGTTTCCAGCTTTTGACTGCTATAAATAAAGCTGCTAGAACATTCATGTCTAGAATTTAGTGTGAACCTAAGTTTCCATTTCTCCTGCATAAATGCCCCAAAGTGCAATTAGTGTGTTTAACAACTGTTTAAAAAATTTTCCATTTTACCAGTTTGATCTGCTTGACCTATATATAGATAATTGAGAAAGACTTTGAAGTTGACCTAGTGACTTACGTGTTTTTGAAGCTATTTTATGAGATGCTTACCAGGTTAGAATTGGTATAATCTTCTGTCAAGTGAGAACCCCAGGGCCTGCAATAGTGGTTCCGGGTTCAAGAATCCTTCTGTGCTGCTAGAACCAGAAACTCCACCAGATGCAGTGCTCTGAGACTCTCTAACTCTACGGCAATAATAATGTGGTGTCATGGTTACCAAGAACATGAGAGGATTCGACTGAAGTTGTGCCATTCTTTAGACCTTGTACCGCAGGCACGTCATCACCCTGACGATGTCTGAGGAGGAAGGAAGTGAGCACACTGTGTCCCTGGGAGAAAGGAAGTGGAGGAAGATGGTTTCCCTTCAAGTGCTGGCAGTATATGCTGGGAGCTTGGGAGCCTGACTTGAAAAATCTGGCGTGTCTGTTCCTTTGGAGTGGACTGCCAAGAAAGTTCTCTTACCTGTGGAGTTTGCACAGAAGAAGAGACACTCCAAATACGCAAAGAAAGGCAAATATGAGCCCTGCTAAGGCGTCTTTCCTCTTTTGAGGTTCTTTTGCATTTGAATTAGTTACACTCTGGAGAATTACTCTGAAGGCAGGGAGAGGTCAACTCCTACATGCCCCTGCCTCTGGGCAGCACTGCCTGAAGTGCCTCCAACAGTCACACCTTCCCATGTGTGCTACTCTCTGTTTGCATCAGTTCATCTTTCAGGGATCCGTCTTCCTTGAGCCTCATAGCATTTACTGTCCTCTCAACACTAATTTAGCAAGGCTGCTTCACGACTGCAGGGCTGAGCAGCGTGTGGTCTCCACCCTAGTCTCCTATTACTGCTGGAATACATTGTCACAAACTTAGCGCCTTAAAACAACACAAATCTTTATCTTATAGCTCTGGAAGTCAGAAGTCTGAAATGGGTCAAAGTCAAGGAGACAGCAGAGCTGTGTTGCCTCTGTAGGTTCTGGGGGAGAATTTGTGTCTTGCCTTTTTGGGCTTCCAGAGTCTACCCACGTTCCTTGGCTTGTGGCCCCCTACCATTCCAAACTCTGCTTCTGTGATCACATCTCCTTCCCTGAGTCTGACCCTACTGCCTCCTCTACTAAGAACCCTTGTGATTAGATTGGGCTCACCAGGCAATCTGGGATCATCTCCCTATCTCGATATCTTTAACTTAATCACATCTGCAAAGTCCCTTTTGCCCTGTGAGGTGACATTCACAGCGTTTGGGGATTAGGATAAGGACACCTTTGGGGCATTCCTATACTGCCATTGGGTGGCTGGCCGTATCTGCTTAAGCCCTGGGGCCCCCTTTAGGCCCTCCTTGTGCATCTTCTGGAAGAGTCCATCCACCACCTGACTGGTTTCCCTTCGTCTGTCTGTCTCCTCCGCTAATCCACGTCTACTGCAGCTATGGTGTCTCCCCCAGAGGCTACTGGATAAACACACCCCTTACCCTGGCTCAAGGTTCTTGACCGATTGTCTTCCCACTTCTTCTTGTCTTACCTCCTACTAGTCTCCTTTACTTGTTTTGATTACCAGCCTATTTAGTCATTTCTTTATTTTAACATGCAGAGAGCTTTCCTGCTTCTGTGCTTTAATTCTTTCTGTGCATCTGAAATGCCCATTTCCCTCATTTTCACTTATCAAAGTCCTCTTTGGCTTTATCATTGAAAACCTTAAAATGTAGGTGACCACCGACCCAGAAATTCCGTGGGAATTTAATACAGTGGAAATAATCCTGAGGGTTGTGCATAGATACAACTTCAAAGTTGTTCACTGCAGCATTGTTAATAAAAAGAAAAAGTAGGACCAACCTAAATAAATATCCAACAGTATGGAACTGGTTACATAATCTGGGGGAGTGAAGTGAACAAAAGCAAAAAAACCCCAAAACTCCCCAAAATGTTAATGAATTGAATATTTATGATATATTCAAAAACAAAAAGCCAGATTATAAAACTATCCGTATGAAGATTTTATTTAAAAATTATATTATATTAATTACATATATATTATTTATATTAATTATATATATTAATTATATTTATATATATTTAAAAAGCAAAGTAACATGTTAAACTCTTGATGATGGTTGCTTCTGTGTAATAGGATTATGCACGACTTTTTAAAAAAGTTTTTATTTAAATTTAATTCAATCAACATATAGGGTATTATTGGTTTCGGAGGTAGAGTTTAGTGATTCATCAGTTGCATATAACACCCAGTGCTCATTACATCACGTGCCCTCCTTAATGCCCAGCCCCCAGTTACCCCATCCTCCACCCACTTCCCCTCCAGCAACCCTCAGTTTGTTTCCTAAGATTAAGAGCCTCTTATAGTGTGTCTCCCTCTCTGTTTTTGTCTTATTTTATTTTTCCTTCCCTTCCTCAAAGATCCTCTGTTTTGTTTCTTAAATTCCACATATTAGTGAGATCATATGATAATTGTCTTTCTCTGACTGACTTATTTCGCTTTGCATGAGACCCTCTAGTTCCATCCATGTCGTTGCAAAGGATTATGGACAATTTTTATTTTCTTATTTTTATTTGTCCATACTTTTTTTCTACAATAACCACATGCTACTTTTTTTTTTTTAAGATTTTATTTATTTATTTGAGAGAGAGAGAATGAGAGATAGAGAGCACGAGAGGGAAGAGGGTCAGAGGGAGAAGCAGACTCCCTGCTGAGCAGGGAGCCTGATGCGGGACTCGATCCCGGGACTCCAGGATCACGACCTGAGCCGAAGGCAGTCGCCTAACCAACTGAGCCACCCAGGCGCCCCCCACATGCTACTTTTATAATAACAAAGAAGTGATTAATGTTGTTAAAATATCACGCTACCCACCCCACCCAGGTCAGTTCACACTCCATCCTTTCCTGCTAGGGAAGGTGTTGGCCTCCCCTGGCAATCATCCTGGATGAAGGTGAGGGCTCTTTCCTTTGGCTCTCCAGCATGGTTTGTAAACTTAGCACACCTCCTATATTTTTATTTAAGAAACTGCTACAGAGCAGCCTCTGTGAGTAGAGTGTCATCCCTGTGGTGTAAGGCCCCGGGGCTGCTCTTTGCCCTAGGGAGCACTGCTGAAGAGGGGGCAGCCATGCGTCCCATACCCCACAACCCATGGTAGGCAGCCAGGATGTGAGGCAGGGTGACTGGAGCTAGTGATCTGGAGGATCAATTTTCCTCCTGTGTTTGGAGGTGGGGTGGAGTCTGGGAGGGCAGGCTGTTTTCCAAATTCCATTTCTGTTCTCATGGAACTGATGGTCTGATTAGGGAGATAAGGCATCAGCACATCACGTTTTAGAAAAAAGTACAAAAATTGCCAATAGATATCTTGTGAATATAGGAGAGCAGAGGAATGAGGTCACACAGGTCATGGCAGAGGGATGTGCTCTGGGCTGTGGAAACATCAGGCCAATGTGATTAGACCTGCTGACTGTACATAAATGCATCTCAAATACTCATGTAGCTCAGGGCCATTGGCTCATGTCTAGAGCTTTCATTTCAAATAATGTGCTTTTATTTGATTTTTTTTAAGATTTTATTTATTTATTTGATAGAGACACAACAAGAGAGGGAACACAGGCAGGGGGAGTGGGAGAGGGAGAAGCAGACTCCCCGCTGAGCAGGGAGCCCAATGCGGGGCTCGATCCCAGGACCCTGGGACCATGACCTGAGCTGAGGGCAGAGGCTTAACGACTGAGCCACCCAGGCGCCCCTCAAATAATGTGCTTTTAAACACAGAGAACTTTCTAGAATCCCAGGAGAATCAACAACCTCAGTGGAAATATTAACTCAGAAAAGCCTCCCTGGACAATTTTTAAATTTATTAACTGATCAATTACATTTAATATGTAAAATACCTATTAAAATCCCTGGGCTTGTACTGTCAAATGTGAAACTTGGTGGACTGGCCTCTGACTTGGGATTTCCTTAGGTAATGGCGAATGGCCCAATTCTAGGTATGTTAAGTGGAATCAGGGGTCGGGGCGGGGGGGCTGAGGGCTCTGCAGCGTCCCCCTCCCTCCGGTGGCCGTACCCTCCCTGCCAATGCGGTTTATGCAGCCCTCCGTGTGGCCGATCAGGAGTCCCAGCGGCATCCACGTACGTTCCCCTGTAGTTAGAGAAAATAGTCTTTGTATTCCAGGCAAGAGTGTCATACTCTGATAAAATAGAAGTTCCAGTGTTGTTTGGAAATAAGCAGTGCTAAGTGTCATACCAGTTATGGCCAGAGAATGCCAGTTGAGGGCATGACCCCGGTCTGATATTGCTGTCGCGTCTCAGAGCAATCCTGTGCCTCTCCTTGTGTAATTTCCTCCGACCACAGTGGCAAGTGCCTTTTTTTCCCTTTTACCCTCTGTGCTAACAAACCGGAGAGCAGCTCAAGAACTTCCTCAGGTCCTGAATAACTCTGCAGTTTCAGCCCTGAAGCCACATTTTAATATTATATGCTAATTAAACACCATGAGGAGTTAAGCAAACATTTATGGAGTCCTGACTATATGCCACACTCTGCTCGGTGCCAAGTGCTCTAGAAGATACAGAGATGTGTTAGGCATGGTCCTTGTTCTAGGAGACTGGAGGACATAAGGCTTGAATAGGAAAATGCTCAGGGGCATTTTGTTTTAAAAAAAAAAACCAAAAACAAATTCCTGGCAGTAAAAAAAAAAAAAAAAAAATCACCGGGTCAAAAGGCACAAAAACTGTTAGGACTTTTATACATTTTGCCAAGAATTATAGCAATTTACCTTTCTGAGGCATTTTATGATTATTATGAACTGAATGAGTGTGTCCCCCAAAATTCATGTGTTGAAGCCCTCCCACCCAATGGGACGGTATTAGGAGGTGGGCCTTTCAGAAGTGGTTAGGGTTAGATGAGGTTGTGAGGTTGGGGCCCCTGATGGCATTTAGTGCCCTTAGGAGAAGAGGAAGAGACACCAGAGTTCTCTCTCTCTGCGTGTGAGGACACAGTGAGAAGGCAACTGTCTGCCAGACAGGAAGCAGAACCTGAATCTGCTGGCAGCCCGATCTTGAACTTCCAGCCTTGGAACTGTGAGAAATAAATGTCGGTCGTTAAGGCCACCCAGCCTGTGGCATTTTGTTACAGTGAAATACCATTAAAAAGTCAGCAGCCTGGAGCGCCTGGGTGGCTCAGTTGGTTAAGCGTCTGACTCTTAATTTTGGCTCAAGTCATGATCTCGGGGTGGTGAGATCGAGCCCCATGCTGGGCTTTGTGCTCAGCAAGGAGTCGGCTTGGGGATTCTCCCTCTCCCTCCGTCCATCCCCAACCCCACCTTGCTCTCACACGGTCTGTCTCTCTCTCTCTCTCAAAAATAAATAAATAAACAACATCATTTTTTTAAAAAAGTCAGCAGCCTGAGCTAGGACTTTTTTTTTTTTTTTTTTGGCTATTTAACTGGCAAAAACTGGTATAAGATTATTGTTTTAACATTATTCCTGTAATTACTGAGAAACAGTTTTTAACATTCTCCATTTGTATTTCTTTCTTTGTGAAGTTCTTGCTTGTGTCTTTAGCTCATTTTCCACTGAGATGTTTGTCTTTTCTTGCTGATTTAAGTTCTTTATAGATTAAGAATATTATGCTTTTTCTTCACATTAATATGCAAATGTTTTTCTCAGTTCTGCATGTACCTTTAATCTTTATTTATGGTGGGGATTTTTATGTACAGGAGTTTGGGGACTTGTTTAATGTTTTTTTGGTGGGGAGAGGGGGTGCTAGGGAATACAGGTCCAAAGTAAAAGTGCAAAACACAAAGTGCTGGAAAGGATGCGCAGCGAAAAGTCAAACCTCTCTTTCTGCCAGGTGGATGACAATTGTCTCACTTTGCTGTGAACTGAGGGACCCTTGGGGACATGGGATTTTCCTTACTAAAACTGGGGTCAGTTCTCAGCAAACTGGGACAATTGGTCACCCTACAGTCCCCCTAGTTTCCTTCTCAGAGGCAATACTGGTACCGGTGTCTTGGGTAGCCAAGAAATTCAAGAAGTGTCACAAAAGTTGTAAATATTTATCTTCCAATCTGTTGTGGGGACGATAACTTTAGTCCATAAACTCACATTCACAAGCTATGCCACATCATTTTGTTTTCTTTCAACCAAATTAAGTGCAATCTTCTTTAAGGTAGGGTGACGCAAGAATCCAGGGCATGCCATGTGCTCAGAAAGCAAGGTCAAGGTTCTCAGATCTTAGCCCATCCCCTTGCACTTCCTCCTTTCCAAGTCCACACAACTCCTTTAAAGACTAGCAGCCCAGCAACTTCCAGGCCCTGTTGGCATGACCTCGGTCTCCCCAGGAGAAGCTGCCGCCTCAGCTCCGTGATGATCCCCAGGAAGGTGTGGGCACGGCAGGAACAGCCAGAGTGCAGGGATGCCAGCAGGGGAAGGCAGCAGAGTGAGCTCTGAGTCCCAACTCTTCCCTTTCTGTAGGGCCCTCCTTCTGGGGCCTCATGCCCCACAGTCGGCACACTTCATGCCTCTTGGGCCTCCACTGTGCACCTGCCCCCCCCAGCACCACTGTGCACCCCAGAATGTCTGCTCCGCACCCACCGGCGTCACTCCCTCTTGTGCTCAGCTCACTGGCTTCCACTGTCCGAAAGACCTTCCTCTTCTCCTTCCTCCTGCCTGTGATCCTCCTTCCAGGTCCCTTCCCTAGAGAGAAAGATTCTGTCATCTGGTGAACACCTTTCAAGCGCAGGCTTTGTATGCGTTCTCCTACTTAAGCCTCCTGGATTAGTTTCCTGGGGCTGCCGTGACAAATTGCCACAGACTGCATGGCTTGAAGCAACAGAAATGTATTGTTTCATGGTTCTGTCAAAGGCTGAAGTCCAGGCGTCCGCAGGGCCACGCTCCCTCCAAAGGCTCTCAGAGAGAGAGCTAGTTCCCTCCCCTGTTGCAGCTGCTGGTGGTTCCAGACATTCCTTTGTATGTGGCCGCCTCACTCCTGGGTCTGCCCGCCTCATGTGGCCTTCATCTCTTCTTTCTGCGTGCCTCCCCGTGTGTCTCTTACAAGCACTCTTGTCATCGAATCTAGGGCCCGACTAAGTAATCTAGAATGATCTCATCTTGGGATCCCTAGCTTAATTACATCTGCAAAGACCCTTTTTCCTTTTTTTTTTTTAAAGATTTTTATTTTTAAGCTATCTCTACACCCAATGTGGGGCTCAAACCCACAAACCCTCAAGAGTCACACGCTCTACTGACTGAGCCAGCCAGGCACCCTGACCCTTTTCCCATATAAGGTCACATTCACAGGTTCTAGGAGTGAGAACGTGGACATATCTTTTGAGGAAAACCATACAACCCACCACACCTCCTAAAAACCTTCCATCTTACCAAAGAGGATGCTAAGGCCCAGACAGGCTAAGGAACTTGCAAAGGATCACTCTGTTTGGGGCATCTGAACCCACTTCCATCTGATGGAAAGTCCTTGTTTTTTTTGCTGCACCTGTCAATCTTCCAGGAGCTGATTTACCTTTCTTTCCTTCCTCATCCCCCACTTTCCTGACTAGAAACCACTTTCTTGCCTTTGAACCACCCTGACATCTCTACTGGGACTCTTCTTGCTGGGCATTTTCTTTTCTTTTCTTTTTTTTTAGGAAAGGGGAAATAACTGAGTTTTCTTTCTTTCTTTCTTTCTTTCTTTTTTTTTTTTTTTTAAAGATTTTATTTATTTTTTGACAGAGAGATGCAGCGAGAGAGGGAACACAGGTAGGGGGAGTGGGAGAGGGAGAAGCAGGCTTCCCGCGGAGCAGTGAGCCCGACGTGGGGCTCGATCCCAGGACCCTGGGATCATGACCTGAGCTGAAGGCAGATGCTTAATGACTGAGCCACCCAGGCGCCCCTAGGACTTTGTTTTAAGGCAATATAGGCCACGTGTGCAGAAACGTGTGTGCAAGAATGCCAGTCACTCTGCGGCTTGTAAGGGCAAAGTCAAGGTCCCTGGCTTCAGGCCCTTGTCTTTTCAAAGAAAATTTCAACCATACAGAAAACCAGAGAGGATGATAGAGTAGATCAGATACATAAATAATACAGCCAGTGTGGTCCCATCTCGACCTGTTTCCACATTTGCCTCATGTTTTTGAAATGATCCTAAGTAAATGAAACATATACAAAGAGGAGAGGTCCTCTGTGTACTGCTCTCCGGATCTCATCTTCTTCGTCTCTCCCTAGAGGCGGCCACTGCCCTGAATTTACCGGTTGTCACACCATGCATTGTGTGTGTGTTCTTTACTGGCAATTAAACACATTTACAGGCAATAGTATACAGTTTTATTTTACATGGTCTTTAGCTTTACATGAATGCTATTACACTGTGGAGATACTTGCTTTTATTTCTTGCTCACCATTATTTTGGGGATTTATCCATGTCGGTACACTTAGTCTAGATAATTTTTTTTTTAAGTAGCTCCACGCCCAGCATGGAGACTGATATGGGGCTTGAACTCATGACCCTGAGATCAAGCCCATAGCCAAGATCAAGAGTCGGTCGCTTAACTGACTGAGCCACCCAGGTGCCCCGATAATTTTTTAACTGCTGTTTGGTATATCATCTGATGAATGTATTGCAATTTATTTGTGCCGTTGAAGTATATTTAGGTTGTTTACACATTTTTGTGTCTACGTTCACTAATGCAAGGAAACATTCTGTGCAAGTTGCTTTGTGCACGTGGATGAAAATTTCTCCAGGGGATATATCTAGGACCGTAATTGTTGGGTCACGGGGAAGAGCAGCTTTAAATATAATAGCTATTTCCACATTTTGCTCCAAAGTGATACACCATTTGTCCTAACAACAGCAAATAGGGGTTCCAGTAGCCCTACATCCTTGCCAATCTGATGGGTAGATAACTAATTGTGGTATTATTTTGGATTTTCCTGATGACCAGTGGTGTTGAGTGGTTTTTCATATGTTTACTGACCAAATGGGTTTCTTCCTTTTCTGTGAATTGTCTTTCTGAATCACTTACTGAGTGTCCCTGGGTCATTTATCTATTTTTTTTTTTAACTTTAAAAGAATTGAGATATGATTGACATGTAAAATTATATTAGTTCCAGGTACACAATATAATGATTTGATATTTGTGTATATTGTGAAATGATCACCACAATAAGCCTAGTTAACATCTGACACCACCCATAGTTATATATATATTTTTTCTAGTGAGGAGAACTTTTAAGATCTACTCTATCAGCAATTTTCAAATATCCAGTACAATATTCTTAACTAGTATCACCATGTTGTACATTATATCCTGTGACTTATTGATTTTATAACCAGAACCTTGTATCTTTTGACCCCTTTCAACCATTGTAGCCACCCCCACCTCATACCCCTGGCCACGACCAATTTGTTGTCTGTATCTATGAGCTTGCCTTTTTTTTTTTTTAAGATTTCATTTTTTTAGAGAGGGAGAGCACACATGTGAGCATGAGTGGGGGCAGGGGCAGAGGGAGAGGGAGAAGTAGACTTCTCACTGAGCAGGGAGCCCGACACAGGGCTCCATCCCAGGACCCTGGAATCATGACTTGAGCCGATGGCAGGCGCTTAACTGACTGAGCCACCCAGGTGCCCCTGTCTGAATTATTCTTAATCTTCTGCTTTCCAAATAGATTTTGATCAGCTTGTCTAATTTTATGAAAAATCTTGCTGCATTTTGATTGGAATTACATTTAATTTATTGACTAATTTGAGGATAATTCGTATCATTACATTATCGTGGCTTAGTAAGTATGAACACAGTATATCTCCCTACTGCATTTTCTTTTATGTTTTGTAACAAAATTTATGATTTTCTGCATAGTGGTATTGTACAGATTTTATGGAATTTCTTTTTTTTTTAAATTTATTTATTTGAGAGAGACAGAGAGAGCGAGTGAGTGGGGGAGAGGCAGAGGGAGAGGAAGAGAATCTCCAGCAAACTCTGCACTGAGCGTGGAGCCTGGTGTGGGGCCTGATACCACAATCCCAAGTTCACAACCCGAGCTGAAACCAAGAGTTGGTTGCGTAACCAACTGAGCCACTCAGGTGCACCTCTTCTTCTTCTTCTTCTTTTTTTTTTTTTTTTAAAGATTATTTATTTGAGAGACAGTGTGCAT
>NW_027397156.1:1477677-1481944 GCF_003265705.2 Callorhinus ursinus | reverse complement strand
TTATTTATTTATTTATTTGACAGAGAGAGACACAGCGAGAGAGGGAACACAAGCAGGGGGAGTGGGAGAGGGAGAAGCAGACTTCCCGCTGAGCAGGGAGCCTGATGCGGGGCTCGATCCCAGGACCCTGGGACCATGACCCTAGTGGAAGGCAGACGCTTAACTACTGAGCCACCCAGGCGCCCCCCCTTTTTTTAAATAACAGTATCTCTCTTTTTATTTCTGACATTGTTTACTTTTTTTTCAATTTTTCTTTTTTTTTTTAACTTATTTATTTATTTTTTAGTAATCTCTACACCCAACATGCAGCTTGAACTAACGACCTCAGGATCAGGAGTTGCCTAAGAGTTGCATGCTCCACCAACTGGCCAGGCACCCCTGGAATTTGTTCTTTTTTTTTTTCCCCCTGGAATTCATTCTTAAGTACCTTACAGTATTAGTTTTACTGATAGAGTCATTGTAAAGATTACATTTTATAATTATATAGGAGCATAATAGGTTTTAAAAATTCATCTTGTTTTAGCAAACTGCTGAATTCTAAGTAAGATTCTTTTATGTAGATTCTCTGGAATTTTTCAGTGCAGACAGTCATATCTTCAAATAATAACTAGTTTTGCTTTATCCCTTCAAAGTCATGTATATCTTTGTATTCTTTTACTGTACTGGCCTGAAAGTCTGATCCAACGTTGACTAGCAGGGATGATACTGGGCATCTTTGTCTGCTAGTTGTTAAAGGGAAAGTGGCTTATAATTTACCGTAATTGCGAAGTTTACTCTCTTTCTTAGGTCAAGAACATTCCCTTCTTTTAGCAGTTTACTAAGATTTTTTTTAAAGATTTATTTATTTTAGAGAGAGAGAGAGTGAGCAGGAGGGGCAAAGGAAGAGAGAGAGAGAATCTCAAGCAGACTATGCACTGAGTATGGAGCCCAACGCTGGGCTCGATCTCATGACCCTGAGATCATGACCTGAGCTGAAACCAAGAGTTGAATACTTAACAGACTGCGCCACCCAGGTGCCCCTTACTAAGATGTTTTTGATTCCTTGCTTTCCATAAGTGAATGTTGTTTACTTTTATCTGATGCTTTTTCACTTTGCCTTATAATTCAATAATTTTTAAAATACATTTGGAGCTTATATTATGAAGTGCACATGAATCTTCCTGGTTCTTCCTGTTCAACTTATTACCAACTTTTTATGCTCTTTATGTCTAAAGATGACTTTTATCCTAGGTCTATTATTTTCTGATGCTAGTATAGCCAGCTTTTTCTTGGTTACCATTGACCTTTTTCTTTTTTTTTCTTGCAGTCTCTGTCTTTATGTTTTGGGTCATTCTCTTGAACATAGCTGGATTGTGTGCCTTTTAAAAGAAATCTAATATGATAATCTTTCTCTTTACTGCTGATTATCCGTGTTTGGATGTTTTGTGCTATCTTAATTTATGCTGTTTGCCCTGCTCTTTCCATGTATTCCACTCCCCCAGGTCAATCTAGTTTTATTTCCTGTTTTTTCCTCATTGGTTTGGAAAACTTATATTAATTTTATTTTTAGTAGCCTCTCTTAAAATTTCGATATGCATTGTAGCCTTAACCAAGCCTACAGTTATCATCACTTTCTTTCTCCTGAGCAATTCAAGGACCTTAATACACTTTCACTCCCACCACCCACTCCCTGTCTTAGGTGCTAATGCTATCTGGTATTTTGGTTCTGTCTTATTTTTTTAACTCTCTAATTAATCATTGTTATTGTAACTGTTTTATGCAATCACTGCCTGCTCATATTTACCTCTGTATTTACCAATTTCTTGGTTTGCCTTTTCTTCTGGCATTTTCTTTCTGGGTTTAATTTCCTTTTCCCTAAAGTACTTTCTTTAGTAGTTCTCTCAGAAAGGATTCTTAATGTTAAACACCCTGTCATTTTTCCGAAAAATGTCTCTACTTTCTGGTAACTCTGAATGATAATTTAATTAGGCAGAGCAGATGCTTCAGAGCCTCTCCCACGCCCTCTGAGCTTCATGTGTTTCTTCTAGCCTGTCAGTGTCAGCGCCACTGAGGGCCAGACATGTGGAGGAGTTAGTGCCCCCCAGGAGCAGCCCTTGACAATTAATGACCCGTGTAGGTGTAGAAATACCCCTGCTTTCTTGACCCAAGAGTGGGATAATTCTGAGCATGAGACTCCACATTTTCCTCACAGGATTAAGCTCAGTTGCTCTCGTGGTGGCTGTTTAATAAATAACTTTTATTGGCTGTTCTCCCTTCCCCATATCACGTCCCCACTTCCCTGCTGGTGTTTCCTGCTCTCCTAGATAAATTATGTGCACTAAAATTCTCAGGGCCTGCTTCTGAGGGGCATTCAAGCTAAGGCGTGCCCTATAAGGACAATCTCTCTGCACTTCTCTTTGGATTTTCTCATTCTATTATGTTTCTTAACCCATCTTTCATTTTTTCGTCTCCTTGTCTCTTTGAAGAATTTCTTCCCTTCTCTGTCTAACAGTTTTTTTCCTTCAGAAATGTCTGTTGTTTGTATTTGGATTTTTCAATGAATTTACTACGTGTTCTCATTTCTAAAAGTTCTTTTTCAAGTCTTCCTGTTCTCTTCTCATCATGTCTTATTGCTCTATGTTTTCAATTCCTGATCTTTAGTCTATGATATTTTTAAAACACTTTGATTTTTTTTCATCTCTATCTGATCATTTTATTATCTAAAGTTCTTGGGGGATCTAATCCTGCTTTAGGTTGCAACTGCTATTCTTGCTCATGGTGGATTGTTTTCTCAAGTGTTTCAACATTTGTGATTTTGAATCGCTCCTCTAGAGAGCTTTATCTCTGGATATCATATGGGACCTGGGAAGAAGGTTTATCTTTTTAGATAGATTTCATTTATTTGTTTCTACCAGGAGCCCCCCATACTAACTTAAGACTAACCTCTGTGTCATCTTCATAACTTGGGAGTCCCTGGACCATGTGCCAATGTCCATTTGAAACCGAAACCTGCATGAGTGTGGGCCCATGGCTATACAAATTGTAGAAAAAGACTTCATTTTCCCCATCACCAAAACCGATGGAGATAGACAAGCTCCTTTTCTTCTATGTTGGTGGTTGGAATTTTTCCTGGTCCACCCTTTGGAAGGTTTTCCTTCACATATCAGCTTTATGGAGGGTCTTATCCAGCCCTCTGCCTGTGTCAGGCCCAGAGCCTCATTTCATGCTCTTGCAGAGCTTGGCCTCAAGCCCGGAAGGTGCCCGGATTCACTAAACCTGTAGGCTGGCACCACTTCCTGCTCATGGGGATCATTGATCCTTGGAGATACCCATTATTCTGTCATATTTAACATGTAATATTTAACATGGCATTTAAATATATTTCACAGCAGGCAGATTTTCAGGTTATCTGGTAAAAAAAAGAAGGAAGCTGGAAGTGGAAATCCTTAAGTACCTTTTCTTTTTTTTAAAATTTTTTATTGTTATGTTAATCACCATATATTACATCATTTGTTTTGGTGTAGTGTTCCATGATTCATTGTTTGTTCATAACACCCAGTGCTCCATGCAGAGTGTGCCCTCTTTAATACCCATCACCAGGCTAACCCATCCCCCCACCCCCCTCCCCTCTAGAACCCTCAGTTTGTTTTTCAGAGTCCATCGTCTCTCATGGTTCGTCTCCCCTTAAGTACCTTTTCTACTCTATTGTATGAATTCTGCCTCTACTACCATTTTCTTCCTCAGGAGCATTCATCCTCCTCTCCTGGGTGGTAGAGGGAGTGGTAGAGCTTGAGGCATATGTGTGGGGAGTGGGGACGTTGGGAACAGAACGGTCTCCCAGAGTCTTAGGGCAAGTGGGAATCATACGTGAGAAGCACTGAGGTCGGCTTCCTTACCTGCATGTGCCTGAGTCTGCCTGTCATGGTTCCTGAAACCCCACCCTGAGAGAGTCACCTTCCTCCTCTGTTTTGTCAGCTACGTGTTTTAGCAGGAATGGGTTTAGCAGATGAGGTGGAGAATATGGCTCTTAGGAATGGAGACTGGGAGGAAGAAGGATTGGGGTATATGTGTGTGGTGTGTATGTGGTGCATGCATGTATGTGTGTGTGTGATATGTGTGAGTGGTGTGTGTGGTGTTGTATGTATGTGGTATGTGTGTATATGTGCATGTGGTGGTGTGTGGTGTGTGTGGTGTTATGTATTGGTGTGGGTAGTATATGTGGGGTGTATGTGGTATATGTGGTGTGTGTGTATGTGTGTGGTATGTGTGGTGTATGTGTATGTGTGGT
>NW_027397156.1:1466001-1477577 GCF_003265705.2 Callorhinus ursinus | reverse complement strand
ATGTGGTGTGTGTGTGATGTTGTGTGGGTATGTGTGTGGTGTGGTGTGTGGTGTGTGTGTATGGTGTAGGTGATGTGTGTGTGTGGTGTGTATGGAATGTGTACATGCATGTGGGGTGTGTGTTATGTGTCAGATGTATGTATGTGGTGTGTGCGGGTGTGGTAAGTGTACGTATGTGTGTGTGGTGTGGGGTGTGTGTATGTGCGTGGTGTGTCTGATGTGTGTGTATGTGTGTGGTGTGGGGGGCTGTGTATTTTGTGGCGTGGGTGGCGTGTGTGGCGTGTGTGGTGTGTGTGATGTATATGGTGTGTGTGGTGTGTGTGATGTGGGTGGTATGTGATGTGTGTGTATGTGTGTGGCGTGGGGGGACTGTGTGTGTGTGTGTGGATGTGTGTGGTGTGTGTGGAGTGTGTGATGTGTGTGGATGTGTGTGGAGTGTGTGATGTGTGTGGTGAGTGTGGTGTGTGTGATGTGTGTGTGATATGTGTGGTGTGTATGGTGTGTATGATGTGTATGGTGAGTGTGGTATGTGTGATGTGTGTGGTGTGTGTGGTGTGTGTGATGTGTATAGTGAGTGTGGTGTGTGTGGTGTGTGTGATGTGTGTGATGTGTGTGGAATGTATGATGTGTGTGGATGTGTGTGGTGTGTGTGATGTATGTGATGTGTGTGTGATGTGTGTGGATGTGTGCGGTGTGTGGATGTGTGTGGATGTGTGTGGATGTGTGTAGTGTGTGTGGTTTGTGTGATGTGTGTGATGTGTGTGTGTGGTGTGGGGGGGCTGTGTGTGTGTGTTTCATACCTTAGCGTGCACAGGAAGCATCCATTCTCTTCTTTCTCCAAACACAGCGGCTCATTTGGCTCAGGTTGAGGTGTTTTTCCAAACTTTGCCGGTGTCTGGCCTTGGCAGCCGGATCCAGAGCCTGTGTTGATCAGGTCTGGGCTCTTCCCTGACCTGGACCAGCCTGCCCGGGGACAACCAGCATTCCTGGTCATCCCCTGTCTGTGCGGAGCCCTCTGTGTGGGGAGGACCCAGGCTGGGGGGTGGGGGCGTGGGGAGGGCAAGGCAGCTCATTATGGCAGCTGTCCGAGGTCTCCCACCAAACTCTTCAAAGCCTTATCGGCCTGGAGGTATTTCTAATACCATTTCCGCTCATTGTTTCCCTGTGGTCATTTACAGGAGGCCAAACCCCTGCTGGGGCAGCTCAGGGCTATTGTGGTGGGAAAGGAGGGGGGTTGGTGGACGTCACGACTTGGGCTTTATCTCCCCCTGGCCGCGGGAGTGCAGCCCCTGGGTCACTTAGCAGCAAGACAGCCCAGAGCTTGCGGCGTTCCCTTCGGCCTTGGCTGCCTGGGAGCATGGCCTAGGCAGGCAGCACCGTCGCGCGGCGCTGAGCTTCCCAACGGACCCTGGAGATACCTGCTGCCCCCGCTTGCAGGGAAAGGTCTGGTCTTTTGGGAGCAGGGCTGGCTTTGATGCGGGAGGAAGATCAGGATGGCTCCCTGCCCCTGGGGAAGGGAGTGGTCCTCTGTCCCGGGGCTAGAAGGACTGTTTGGAAGGTGACTTAAAGCCAGGGACCATCCGAAGGCCTGCTCTCACTTGTCGCTGGGGAGTCCTGTGGCTGCCTCTGTTCATGCTGGCTTTTTTGCATGTAATACTTGACGAGGCGAGCCTGCAGTGAGTTTTGCCCTCACCTCTGGCTGTGTTCTGGGAGCAGCCTGATGTACCTGAGTGTTGGGAGCTTGCAGAGGGTCACATGCTCTGAGACTGAGACGTGGCCATATCTGACACTGAAGTGTCCCTCCTGCAGATATATGACAGATTGGGTTTGTCTCTCCTGGGTTGGATGAGGCATTGGGCAGGAAGGGAGTCAACCCCAGGGAATCTCAGGTGATAGATTCTGTACTTATTTAACAATGTTTTTAAGAGGAGAGGGGCTGTAAGGGATTGGGGTGTGCTCTCCAACCAGAGTCAACTGTCACTCTCTGGAGGGGGACACACTATGGGGAGCCTTGCCCTGGCCTGGGGCTACTGGACTCCTGTCCATTCATCAGCTCATTGCCTGAGGAGCTCCTGGGGGCTGTCACTATGCCAGGTGCTCATGGTGTAGTGCTGGGGACTGACCAGCAAACGAGGCTGTCGACGTCTGGGTGCCTGTGATAGGAACAGAAGCATACAATAGCTCCTTCTCCCCAGTTTGCTGCCAGGCATGGAAGGATGAAGAGGCAGAGAGGAACTGGGTGCATGTCAGCTCCTAGCTGGTGCAGGGGTGCGGGGTAACGAGAAGCCAGGCTGGCCTGGGGGCATATAGAGGAGAAAGCAGAACTTTCCTCCTCTGCCTGGGCTCTGGGACAGCTGTTTGGGGAAGGGTGCGTGGGGTCTGGCTCACAGTGACTGTTACTCTTGGGCCTGGTCCTGGCCGGGAACTTTTTTTGGGGACCAGCCCTCTATGTTGAAGGCAAACAGGGGCCAGTGAGGATCAATTTTTTCTCTTGCTTTAAAAAAAAATATGTTCTTCCCACTTCGCACATGGACCATAGCGCATACCAGTAGCTATCTGTGAGGGCAGTGACAAGTGATCATTTCCCCTGCTTCTCTGCAGATGATTCTTGCCAGACTTGTGAGGGTGCTGCTGGCTCTGGCCCTCACCTTGCCAGGTAGGTACCAAACTGCTTCCATTCTTTACTCCTGCCTCAGGGTCATTTGGAAAAACTCCCTTTCAGGAAGCAGCGAGTGTGTCTGGAGCTCACCTGTGTGAGCACCCCATGTTAGGCCAGAATGACTGGTTTATACCCCTTGTGAAGCTTCTTCAGAGCACCCTGTCCCTGGCTTGTATTCCTCAAGGAGCAGGTGCCTGCAAATGCCAATCTGATTGGACGATTAAGAAGCACTAGGGCCACCCAGAGCAGTCCTCTGTGATGGGGCTGCAGGATGGGGAAGAAGGAACCCAAGAATTAGATAGAGACTGCAGAGGTCACCTAGTTGAACCTCTCAGAGTATCGACAAGGAGACTGAGGGTCAGAGGGGAAAAACAAATGCTCCGAAGTCACATAAAGCAAAGATCAGAGGTCAGTTCTCCTGGGTCTCAGGCTACTACTCTTTCACTGGACTACATGGCCTACCTTCCCTTGCTGAGATACTGAGTCTGTGAATGGCAAGAGCGACCCTTTTCTGACCCTAGCTTGTCCCCACTTAGACCACTCAGGCCAGCAACATCCAGCCTGCTGCTCACAGTGTAGTCTGGGGGGAAACGTACATTTTTCGTATACTCTACATCTTCTTACTAGGTGGGTCCTGTGCCAGTGGATCCAGAAAACTTACTGGAAGTTTTACTAGAACTTTACCACTAGAAATTTACTACTGTGGTGCCCCATCTGACCACACACACACATACACACAGACACACACACAATGGGAAGGTGGCAGGAGGGTCTCCTGGGAGTTAGCATATGGCCCTTGAGGAGCTAAGGCTTCATAGATTCTATGTGTTGGACACACAGGCTAATTTGTTTGAATGTAAACTGTTCAAGATATATTAGTACATTAATGCATGAGGATGCTCCTTGCAATCTATTTATATGTTAAAAAATTTGGAAAAATGCTAAGAACCTAATAGTAGGGGGTTATACTGTATACATTTAGATGCAACATATAGTCATTACAAATCATGTTTGCAAGTATACACAACGGTATGATAAATTCTTTATAATATATTGAGAAATAGGTTATAAATAGTTTGTATAGGACGATCACAAATTCATAAAAAAATCTATAATTGTATATATGCTGTGAAATAGAACAGAAAGATAAAACTAAATGTTTGACTCTAATTATTGCTGAATGTTGGTTACAGATGATTTTACCCTGTTTGTATTTTTCTTCTGTATTCTCCAAATTTTCTCTGATAAGCACGTATTACATTTTAAATCAGTAAGGAAATGTCATTAAAACAAACAGATATCCTGAAAAGCTGTCCCTCTATTAGTTCTATGAGTCCTGGGTCATTTTTGAGGTCGAAAAGGAACAACTTAAGCCTTGTTTAGGATGGAAAGTACTTCTCTACAGTCAAATTTTTAACTGCCACAGGCTCATTTCTATAAGGCTGGAGTGGTTTGGGCTGAATGTCCTAGCTCTGCTCACCTGTAGTCTCTCCTTCCAGGGACCCTTTGTACAAAAGGGACTGTTGGCAGGTCATCGATGGCCCGATGCAGCCTCTTTGGAAGTGACTTCATCAACACCTTTGATGAGAGCATGTACAGCTTTGCGGGAGATTGCAGTTACCTCCTGGCTGGGGACTGCCAGAAACACTCCTTCTCAATTATCGGTGAGTCCAGGGCACTGAAGGGAGGGATTCAGAGCAGGTGCCACCTAAGCTCAACCCCAGTGCAGGTGGGGGTTGTAGGGGTATTTTTATGATAGTGCCTGAGGTTACAGATTCCTGGGGAAGCATGGATGGGAATGGCCTTTCTGTGACCAAGAGCTTCCCTTGGCTTCCCCACCCCCTCTAGATCTCTCTCTTGGTAGCCTGGTGGGGTGGAGTCTTCATGCTTTTCCAGCGGTTGTGTGCATTGCTCTGGGTCCAGACAGCACTCTGGGAGCTCCAAAGTATCAAGAGAAATGATGAACCAGAAGAGGCTTTGTAACACACAGAGCTCCTGGCAAACGGGAGGGGCCGTTGCTATGTTCTTGGTGGAATTCAGGGTACCTAGCAGATGTTGAGCACCTTGTGTGCTCCTGGAGGAGTGCTGGTATTTTGCTGGCATTTATTTCTGTGCCCTACAGCAGCTCTGAGATGTGCATATGGGTGTAGCCACCCTGTTTTACAAATGAAGAGCTGAGCCCAAGGAGGTGGTATGATCCTGCCAAGAGTTGACAGTTAATAAAAGGTCCAGCTGGATTTTGATCCCGGACTTGTCAGGATGCGGGAACGTTCCTCTGCACTAAGGAGAGAGGGCGCTTTCCGAGGCTGGGAGGGGTGCTGGAGGCGGTGATGGGAGATGTGGTTCGGTGACCTTCACGCTCTGAGAATGAGTCAGATGTGTGTGATGTGTGAGCGAGGATGCTACAAAACCTCGCGAAGATAGGGTCCGCAGCCTCAGGGAGATGGCATAGCAATGGACAGACCCATGTTGTTAAAGCACAGTTTTTCATGACACTTGGCAAAGACAGTCAGGAAGGCTTTATTCAAGAGGGACCACGGCCATGGTGGGGGGGGGGTAAGTTTGTAGTAGGGGAGAGACATGGGGCTCCATGCCAAATATCAAAGGCCAAGTGGGGATTTATAGCCAACGAGCCGGGTGGGGGTGAGTGGATGGAAAATTACCAAGGGCAACACATCAGGGATAACATCCGGCTAAGCCCACTTGACAGGGTTCTTGTGAAGGCAGGCCAGGGTGATAATACATTGAGGGAGGAGTGTGAGGAATTGGTCAGATATTGAGGATGGGGGATTTTCGATAAACTGACCCCACAAGATTCTTTTTTTTTAAATTTTTATGGTTATGTTAATCACCATACATTACATCATTAGTTTTTGATGTAGTGTTCCATGATTCATTGTTTGTGCATAACACCCAGTGCTCCACGCAGAACGTGCCCTCTTTAATACCCATCACCAGGCTAACCCATCCCCCCACCCCCCTCCCCTCTAGAACCCTCAGTTTGTTTTTCAGAGTCCATCGTCTCTCATGGTTCCTCTCCCCCTCCGATTCCCCCCCTTCATTCTTCCCCTCCTGCTATCTTCTTCTTTTTTTTTTCTTAACATATATTGCGTTATTTGTTTCAGAAGTACAGATCTGTGATTCAACAGTCTTGCACAATTCATAGTGCTCACCATAGCACATACCCTCCCCCATGTCTATCACCCAGCCACCCCATCCCTCCCACCCCCCTCCACTCCAGCAACCCTCAGTTTGTTTCCTGAGGTTAAAAATTCCTCATATCAGTGAGGTCATATGATACATGTCTTTCTCTGATTAACTTATTTTGCTCAGCATAACACCCTCCAGTTCCATCCACGTCGTTGCAAATGGCAAGATCTCATTCCTTTTGATGGCTGCATAATATTCCATTGTATATATATGCCACATCTTCTTTATCCATTCAGCTGTTAATGGACATCTTGGCTCTTTCCATAGTTTGGCTATTGTGGACATTGCTGCTATAAACATTGGGGTGCATGTACCCCTTCGGATCCCTACATTTGTATCTTTTGACCCCACAAGATTCTTGCTGAACTCAACCAATCAGACCTAGGACAGAAGCTAAGTTGGGGGCCTAATTAAGGGGAGGGCTTGGAGGAGCCTGATTCAGGTTTGGTGAAGGAGAGATTTTGTCAACACCCAGACTCCTATCAAGACGCAGGCAGTGGGGCTCTTGGGGCCGTCACCTCACCAGGCTCCAAGGCTGGATGCAGCCCTCGGGGCTCAGTGCAGGGCCAGGCTGTCTGGGAGCTGCATGGGCTAACAGCTGTCATAACCGGGAGGTTCCTTATGCCTTCACCGCCTGCCCTGCCTCTGCTGGAAACCCTGTCTCGGTGTGACTTCAGCGGACTGAGCTTCACTAGGCTGCCATTTTCCTCCTCCTCTGTAAGCCCCCCAGGGGCAAGGACCATGTCTCACTCATCTTTGTTTCCTGGTGCTTGTCTCACTGGGGTCTCTGGCAGCACCAAAGGTGGGGGTGAGGTGGGGATTCACAAAGCACAGTGCTCTGTTGTACTGAAGAGTCCGTTTTGTGAAAAGCATGGCCTGTGAGGAGCCTTGGGGGAGGGGTTTCAGTTGGGCAGAGAGGACGGGGCAGGGGCTGCATGCAGTGGGGACAACCTGGGCACAGGGAACATGCTGGAGGGAGTGTATGTCCCCTCAGTGCAGCCCAGTGGGGAGGTCAGTGTGGCCGGCACAATGTTTCTAGAAGCACCTGCCTCAGGATGGTAGGGAGGGCTGCTTCGAAACAGGTTGCTGGGATTCATTGCTAGTTTCTGAGTCAGTGGATTTGGAGTGGAGCCTCAAGGCTCATTTCTAGTAAGTTCCCAGGTGCTGCTGTGGCTGCTGGTTTGGGGACCAAACTTTAAGAAGCATGGGGCTGGGGAGTAGTGGTTAGTAAGGCTGGGTCATGGGGTGAGGCTGAGAACCTGATGGGGGAGTTTGTCTCCTGACTCAACAGCAGTGAGGAGTTAGTGTAGAGTCTTGTGCAGCTGAAAGGATGAAGAAGGAATTACTACTTTGCCAAAAGGGTCCATAAAGGGAGAAAGGCAGGAGGTAGGGTGGTCTTGGCCATGATAACCAGGCAGGGGGTGAAGAGGACCACAGACATCCCCAGGGCATGACAAATGGAGGAAGCCATTCTGAACACTGAACTTGGGGACCCCTCTTGCTTCAGAGGCAGCAGATGGGGAGTGACTTGGGAGAGCAGTTGCAGAGAAAAAGTACCCCCGCACCTTCCATGGCAGGCTGAAGGCTGATGACCTCCTGCCTCAGGCAGCCCCAATGTTTATTTTAAGTGTATTTCTCTACCTTAAAAAGCATAGTGCATTTACAACAACATGGATGGACCTCGAGGGCATTATTCTAAATGAAGTAAGTCAGACAGAGAAAGACATACTGGATGATTTCACTCATATGTGGAATCTACAAAAGAAAAGAAAAGAAAAGAAAAAGAAAACAAGACCCAAACTCTTAGAAAAAGAGATCAGATTTGGGGTTATCAGAGGCAGGTGGTCACAAAGTACAAACTTCCATTTATAAGACAGATAAGTCCTAAAGATGGGATGTACAACATAGTGATTATAGCTAACACTGCTCTATGGTGTGTTTGAAAGTTTCTGAGAGCAGATCTTAAAAGTTCTCATCACAAGGCAAAACTTTTCTCTCTTTTTTGTTTTGTTTCTCAATAAAAAAACAAACAAACCCATAGCGGCCTCTTGTATCTCCATAAGAAACCCAAAAGTTACTGGAGAGAATATCCAAAATTTACTTATTTTTAAAAAATTAAACTTCTTATTTTTAGCTAATTATTGATTCACATGCAGTTGTAAAAAAAAAATACAAATCTATGTAACCTTTACCCAGTTTCCCTCAGTTGGTAACATTGTACAAAACCATCCTCAACTATCACAGCCAGGAAATTGACATTGAAACCATCTACTGATCTTTCTATGTGTACTTAGTTGTTTGCATCTTAAAAAATCATAGTGGGTTTCCATATAGACCCCCTACCTAAGACCCCCCTCCCTAAGATGACTTTGGGGTGTCAGTGGGAATGGACGGTTAAGAGTGATGGGAGAAATATTTTGAAAGAAGAGTGACACCCTCTCTACCCTGTAGCTTTGGGCTTCAGGGGACTTTCCAGGTCGGGGGACTCTATGGAGACACTAGGGGTTGCTGTCTTGACTCCAGCTGTGGACTCCTTACCCTGGAGGTGGATTTGAAACATGTGTAATGAAATCTTGGGGCCAAGCCCAGAGTGCATCTTCTGGGCTCAGGGAGGCAAGCGTCATGTTGGACAAGGCCCCTTCCCCCACTTACACCCCACTCTGGACCCCTCCCCTCTCAGGGCAGGCCTCGCAGGCAGGGGAACTCAGGCTGTCACTGTCGCCTCCTCCAGGAAGCCCCCTGACCCCGCTGGCCCTGTCCGGCCCTGGGCTCATCCACTCGCGGGGAATGGTTGTTTTCCATGCCCAGCACGAGGTCGCTCTGCCCCCAGCAGGAAACGGAAGTGTAGAAAGAGCCACACTTGCGGTCAGAAAGCCGTGTGCCGGTCTGGGCTCCCCCTGGTCACGGAGTGTCCTTAGGGAACTGTGCCTGTGTCCCCAACTTCCCCTTCCTCACTTTTAAGATGGGAACACTGTGAGGATCGAGGGAGAGAAATCATTGACAGAAGTGCAGGGTTACCTCCATCTTAGTGATAGAAAGCAGCCGCCTTAACACAGGGTGTCTATTTGTTGGGTGTGAACATGGCAGGGCAAGGAGCTGCGGGGGCCTGAGGGGCTGTTTCTGTCAAGGCCAGGGGGACATTAGTCCTCCTTCCCTGGTGTATCGCTTGGGTTTGTGTCCAGGGCCTGGCCTTTTCTGCCCATCCTTTTCGGGGTTTCAGGGGCCAAGGAGAAACTGCATGGCTGTGTTAGGCCTCTCTGTTTCAAAGCATTTCAGTGGGACCCCCCTTACCGCCAATGGGTCATTGTTTTTATAACTTGTCAGGGGGCAGTTTTCTGGCAGGTAATGGGCCTAAAGTAGCCTATGAGTTCATTACACTTTTTTTTTTTTAAAGATCTTATTTATATGAGAGAGAGAGAGAGCATGAGAGGGTATGAGTGGGGGGGCAGAGGGAGAGGGAGAAGCAGACCCCCGCTGAGCGCTGCTGCTGGACATGGCAGTTCCAGTTTCCATGTGCATGCCCGTGTCCCCTCCCATACACCTCTGCCCCATTGTTCTCCAATGACATCCTGTTTCCTTGCTTCCAAACCACAAATTCCCATTCCTCTCGAGTGCCTGTGGACCTTGTTCACATCCTGGGTAAAGTGTTTATGTCTAAGCATGAAGGACCACCTGGTGCAAGGGTAGGGGAGGCCCTTTCCTCCATCCTGGCTCTCGCTCAGGCAGGTCCAGGAAGGCCAGAGGTATGGGTCTCCTGGCCCACTGGCACAGGCAGCAGGGGGAGAGACCCCTGGAGTCCCGGTGCCCCCTGCTCAGAGAGACTGCTCTTCCTCAGGCAAGCTGTGGGCTCTGGTTCCCGCGCCAGCCCAGAGAGAGCCATAGACTAAGCAGACCCCATGCTGAGTCACTTACCCGGAGAAGCCTTAGTTTCCACGTCAGTAAATGGCGCTATTAGATAAGATCCCTGTTTCTCTGGGTTTGGAAGATGACCACCTGCATCAGAATCACAGGAGTGGAGGTAGAGTGTTTGTTAGAAATGCATATTAGTGAGTTTCACATTCTAAGGTCCAGGAAAGCACCCTGATCTGACTCTGGTTCCACCTGCCAGCTTGCTCCCCAGTATGCTTCCCACTCCAACATGCGGTGGGGGAAGCCTTGCTCACTTATGTAACCCCCTCGGTCACTGAGTTCAAGAGGCCAGGTGAGAGACAGAGCCATGGGGAGAACCTCCCTGGTTTGCTCTGGCCTCTTGCGGTGGACACCTAACCCATCATCTCCCCTCGGTTATAGGAAGTTGCACGCCTGTGCATCTGTGGAGTGTGGGAGTCCCTCCTGGGCTCACCGGCAATTTTTAACGGCTCATCTTCCTAATGGCTGCCCATCATCGGATTCTCCCCTGAGTTCTTCAGGGAGGGAAGGAAGCAAATAAAATATAAGGCTAATCTGGAATTCTCTCCTGCATTAATGGTTAACTGAATCCAGAGCACTCAGATGCCCCATTAGGCAGCTTTGTGTTCCAAAAGATTTAGCCTTGAAGTCAGAAAACCTGTGGATGGGCTCTGCCTCATGTTAACAGGATAAACCAGTGGTTCTCAACCTGGGTGATTTTCTCCCAGAGGATATTTGGCAGTATCTGAGACATTTCGGATTGTCACAACTTGGGGGTGGATGCTATTGGCACAGAGGGGGTGGAGGTCAGGGGTCCTGCTAATTACCCTACCATACGCTAGAAGGCCCCCCCTACAAAAAAGTGCCTGGGGGCACCTGGGTGGCTCAGTCGGTTAAGCGTCTGCCTTTGCTCAGGTCATGATCTCAGGGTCTTGGGTTCGAGTCCTACATCGGGCTCCCTGCTCAGCAGGGAGTTTGCTTCTCCCTCTCCCCCCGTTGCTTATGCTCTCTCTCTCTCTCTCTCTCTCAAATAAATAAATAAAATCTTAAAAAAAAAAAGAAGAATCTGGCCCCAAATGTCAATATTGCTGGGGTGGACAAACCACGTTGTAAACAGGCTTCAGTTTCTCTATCTATAAAGTGGAGTCAGTCTAGATCAGTGTTTTTCAAACTGAGTCACAACATATGGATTTAAAATTAATGGCTGTAACGAGCATTTAAAGAAATTAAATGGAATAGAACAGAAAACCTTAGAAGGTGTCAGAGTGCACGGCACACGGGAAGGGTAAGTGATATGAAATGTGTGAGTGTATGCATACTGCGTCATGAAGTCAACTGTGTTTTTATTCTGCTTTCTGGGTAAAAATGTTTTAAAGCCACCTGTTTAGACCATCCCCAAGAGCCATCTTGCTGCCATGGTGTTTTTCTTTCTTTTTTTTTTTTAAAGATTTTTATTTTTATTTATTTATTTATTTTTATTATATTCAGTTAGCCACTGTATTAAAGATTTTTATTTATTTATTTATTTAATAAAATTTTATTGTTATGTTAATCACCATACATTACATCATTAGTTTTTGATGTAGTCTTCCATGATTCATTGTTTGTGCATAACACCCAGTGCTCCACGCAGAATGTGCCCTCTTTAATACCCATCACCAGGCTAACCCATCCCCCCACCCTCCTCCCCTCTAGAACCCTCAGTTTGTTTTTCAGAGTCCATCGTCTCTAATGGTCCGTCTCCCCCTCCGACTTACTCCCCTTCATTCTTCCCCTCCTGCTATCTTCTTTTTTTTTTTTCTTAACATATATTGCATTA
>NW_027397156.1:1423858-1456001 GCF_003265705.2 Callorhinus ursinus | reverse complement strand
GTTCCACCCCCCACTTAGCCACTGGAGTGACGTCCCTCAGCGGAGCCGGCTTCTAAAAGGTCCGATTTTGTGCTCTGCGGCTCTATCACTTGCCAGAAGCAGCCGACGGAGGCCCCCTCCCCCGCCATCTATCCTCCCGAATATCGCCTCAGATTCATTGTGACATTGGGCATGATGGCAAGGAAAATTGTGTTGATGAGGAGACAGGTTCTGTGGTCATAAGGGACCCAGAGCCCCCGACTTCTTGGGCTCATCGTCCACCCTTTCCCATGGGCAGGTGGTGAATGGAACTGTGCCTGGGTGATGGAGCTGTGCATGGATGGGCTCAGCTCCAGAACAGGCCCGGGAGAGGAGCTGCAAAGGCCCAGGGGCACGGAAGCCTCCAGGGAGGGACTGCCAACTGGAGGTGGTCACCAGATTTCCCATTTGCTTGTTTTTTTCCAAGATTTTACTGCAGAAATGTCCAAGTATTCAGAAACGAAAGAATAAGACAGCGAACACGCATATGCCCACCACTCAGATTCTACCATTAATGTTTAATTCTGTTTGTCTGATCACCTATCTGTGTGGTTGTGTTTGTTTTTCTTTGGCTAATTTCCTGCCATCAGAAAGTTTGTTTAACTGTTTAAAGATTTGCTTGCTGCAAAACTGTTCTAAGTGCAAATGCAGAGCAGACAAGCTCCTCAGGCAAACAGGACAAAAACCCCTTTAATGTGGTTGGTGTCTCGTTTTCCTTCTGACAGTGTTGGTCCAGAGCTCTGCAGACTGTGGTTTGTGTGCTGTGGGTGGTCTGTGGGCCTTTCCTGAGGGACCCTGAGCTGCTAAGAGTGGATCATTCAGGAAGCTATTCTTAGAATGGACCAGTTTTTTACGTGTGACTCTCTTACTGAAATCTCACCAGAAGTGACTACATTTTCTGCTTGGCACACGCATGCGTGCGTGTACATGTACGTGTGCATGTGCACGTGCATGCGTGTGCACCATAGCTCATCGCTGTCCTCCAGCAGCTCGGCCCAGCTCAGGCATCAGCTGGGGAACTCCTCTCTGACTTTGTCAGTGGCCCAAGCCATGGCAGCAGCACCTCATGCCAACAAACCTCCTCGTCTGCTCTTAGTTCCAGAGATATTCTTTTTTTTTTTTTAAGATTTTATTTATTTATTTGGGAGAGAGAGGGAGCAAGCACAAGCAGAGGGAGAGGGAGAAGCAGGCTCCCTGCTAAGCAAGGAGCCCGATGGGGGCCTTGATCCCAGGACCCTGGGATCATGACCTGAGCTGAAGGCAGATGCTCAACCAACTGAGCCACCCAGGCGCCCCAGTTCCACAGACATTCTTACCTCTTTTGCTGAGCGGCTGGAGCCCACACTCTTCTAGGAGAGGAATATTTCCTCATTTTCAAGGTTAACCTTTTGGCCTGAGACCTTTGCCCCATTTTTGCAGGATTCCTCAGGCACTGAGCCCCATCTTTGACCCCGTTTTCTCCAGCATCTTCCATCTGCATGTGCACTGCTGCCCTTCATCTTCCCTATTTTCAGCAACTTCCAGGTCTCCGAGGCTGGAGACTCAGACTCTGCTTGGTTCCTTCCGGCTCCTTCACCTCCCGTGGCCAGTCGGTAATCTTTGGAGACGATGGGATTAGTCTCCATGGTGCTGCAACAACTGGGACTCCTTCTTGTTTTCCTGCTTTCAGGTCACTGCCCCCACCCTGCCCTCACAACTGAACCCTTGTTCAGAGACGATTTTCTCATATGTTTGCCTATTCACACATCTCTCATGGCAATATTGATCATTTATCACCTTCTTCCTGAGTTTCCCACGTGGGATGAGGCACTTTGCCAGCAGGATCTCTAAAGGCCTCCCAGAGCATCAAATTCAGTAACCTGAGACAGAACTCATGACTCTCCATCTTATTTTTTTAGAAAAGATTATTTATTTATTTATTTATTTGTCAGAGACAGAGAGGGGGGTGGAGAGAGAGAGAGCGCACAAGCAGGGGAAGCAGCAGGCAGAGGGAGAAACAGCCTCCCCGCCAAGCAAGGAGCCCCATGTGGGGCTCGATCCCAGGACTCCCAGGACCCCAGGATCATGACCTGAGCCGAAGGCAGACGCTTAACAGACTGAGCTGCCCAGGCACCCCAGGAATCTCCATTTTAAACAAAGAGCCCAGGGATTCTGGTTTGGGCTGTCCCAAGAGAACATTTTACATAACTCTATCCTAGGGTACCTGTTACAGATAACTCACAATGTTGCTTTTATGTGCCGCCTTACAGTATGGTCAATTATTGCCTGCTTATCTTACTTAGAGTGTAAGCTCCCAGGGGTGCCTGGGCGGCTCAGTCAGTTAAGTGTCTGCCTTTGGCTCAGGTCATGATCCCAGAGTCCCGGGATCGAGCCCCTCATTGGGCTCCCAGCTCAGCGGGGAGTCTGCTTCTCCCTCTGCTTGCCGCTCCCCCTGCTTGTACACTCCTTTTGTCTCTGTCAAATAGATGAATAAAATCTTAAAAAAAAAAAAAGATTGTAAGCTCCCAGAAGAAGGGGTCATGCTTTTATATAACTATAAAAGAGACTGAGAAATAGAAGAGACTGTTAGCGGGCTATGTATCCAGAAGGCTTCAATAAATATTTTTAGATGAACGGCAAAATGAGTGAGTAAATGATATTTTTGGGAAGATTTTTATTGCCCATTTAAGTCCTTGGGTTGGGGGGAGTTTTCCACGGAGATGAGATTTGTGATGTACATAAGATAATAGAAATAAATGTCCTAACTGTCTTGGTAATAATCACTGACACTGACTCTTTTCTCTTTCAGGGGGCTTCCAAAATGGCAAGAGAGTGAGCCTCTCCGTGTATCTTGGAGAATTTTTCGGCATCCATTTGTTTGTCAATGGTACTGCGCTGCAGGGGACCCAAAAGTAAGTCAGAAGTCTGGAATGTCTGGAAGGTCCGAGTTAAAAAAGATAGGACGTGGGGTGGGGGGTTCGCCTGGGTGTCTCAGTTGCTTAAATGTCTGCCTTTGGCTCAGGTCATGATCCTGGGGTCCTGGGATCAAGCCCTGCATCGGGCTCCCTGCTTAGTGGCCGCCTGCTTCTCCTTCTCCCTCTGCCGCTCCCCCTGCTTGTGCTCTCTCTCTCTCTCACTCTGCACTCTCTCTCTCTCTAATAAATAAATAAAATCTTTAAAAAAAGGACCCTAGGGATCCCTCTTGCAACCCCTTGTTTTTTCAGCTGAGGGAGCTGGGCCCCTGAGAGCGGAAGTAAATGTGCCCAGGGAAAGTGAGTGGCAAGGCTGGGGGGGAGCACCATGTCCCAACTCCCAGTCTAGGCCCTCAGCGACTTTGCACCAAGGTTCCAACACTGGAGCATGGATTTGGGGTTGAAAGGTGGGAGGGACACCCAGGAAACGCATGAGAAGCGGGCTTCCTGAGCTCATCCTTGACCCTCCAGCATCTCCATGCCCTATGCCTCCAATGGGCTGTACCTGGAGACTGAGGCTGGATACTACAAGCTGTCCAGTGAGGCCTACGGCTTTGTGGCCAGAATTGATGGCAGTGGCAACTTTCAAGTCCTGCTGTCAGACAGATACTTCAACAAGACCTGTGGGCTCTGTGGTGACTATAACATCTTTGCCGAGGATGACTTCAGGACACAAGAAGGTAAGCATCTCTGGGATACCATTTCCCTGGAGTTGTGGTTATGCTTGTTGTTTCCCCACTTACAAACCTTCACTAATATGCCCCCAGGCATGTCACGTTTATCCTGCCAACCTTAACTCTGAGCATTCCACCCCACTGCCTAGACCTCCCCCCAAACCACACCTTGGAGGTTGGTTGGTTCAACTTGGAATTGCCCACAGCAGGTTACACAGGATAGATGGTTGGTAGATACTGGATGGTTTGAACAGACCCTCCTGAATGAGTTCAATAGAACTTCATGGAGGAAGTCTATAAAGGGTGGTCCACTGTCCATAAAGGCCAGTCTATGTGTGTGTTTGTGAGCAACAGATGGTAACATGGACAATGGGGAAACCACTCCTCATCTTTAATCTTCTTTTGATAACTTCAATTACATAAACATTTAATGAGTGATGCTCCCTTACAAAAGCTGAACATTTGTACAAAAGTTCTTCTTCTTCCTTATGACACAACTACCCTCTGATTAAGGGGTAAGCATCTAGAGAAACGGTTGACCATTCCTTTCATTTCACTGCATATGTTGGAAAATAGTAAGATCATTTGTTTTTGTCTTCTCCAGCACTGATTTCTCAAGCTTTGTATCATCCTATATGTACATTTAAGGCTATACATTTTCCTCTAAATGCCATCTTAGCCACACCAATTTTGATATTTTCATTTTCATTTTGTCCTATGGATTTTCTAATTGCCATTGACTTCTTTCTTAACCTGTAGAGTGTGTTCAAAATTTCCAGATGTTTAGAATTTCTAAAGTTATCTTTTGTAACTAAGTTGATTTCTAATTTAGAAATCTGAGGAGATTTGTTTGTGGCCTCCTACATGATCTTTTTTGCAATTCTAGGTATGTTCTAAGAGAATGTATTCTCTGATTGGTGCAGGATTCTATGTATACTTGTTGAATTAAGTTTGTTAATTGCGTCATGCAAATATTCTATATATTTACTACTTTTTGTCTTCTGCAACTACCCATTACTAAGAGAGGTGTAATAAATTTTTCTAAGTGGTGAAGAATTTGTCAATTTCTTTGTGTAATTCTATCAAGTTTCCTTTGTATATTTTGAGCCTTTACAATTAGATTTTAGAAATATTGAATCTAGTGAACTGCTCCTTTTATGTAATGACTTGTCATTTTTAACAATACCTTATGCCTTAAAATCTGACATTAATATATAGGCACCTCACCTTTTTTTTAGGTTAGTATTTGCTTGACATATGTTTTTTCCTACTTTCAACCAGTCTGTGTGGTTTTATTTCAGAGGTATTGCATTAAAGAAGCACATAGCTGGATTTTATTATTATTATTTTTAAAAGTCAGATTTATCGAGGTATAATTTACATACAGTTAAGGCCACCCTTCCAGGTCTAAGAGCTTTCACCAAAGTGGAGAGCCATGTAACCACCACAAACTATGGAACAATGTCCTCCTCCCAGAATTCTTGTGCTCCTTTGTAGGTGAACTCTCCCTGAGCCCCTAGCCCTGGTAGCCACTGACCTTTTTTCTGTTCCTATAGTTTTGATTTTTCCAGAATTCATGTAACTCTAATCATACTGCACTTGGAGTATTTTGCCTTCCATGTCCGGCTTCTTTCACTTAACATCATCCACTAGGGATCCATCTGTGTTGTTGCATGTATCAAGAGATTGTTCCTGTTTGTTGTTGAAGGGTACTACCACAATGTGCTTATCCATGCACCCAGGAAAGGACATTTTGTCATGTCTAATCTTTGGCAATTATGGCTAAAGCTGCGATAAACATTCATGCATGGGCACCTGGGTGGCTCAGTCGGTTAGGCGTCCAACTCTTGATTTCAGCTCAGGTCATGATCTCAGGGTGGTGAGATCAAGCTCCGTGCTGACGTGGGGCCTGCTTAAGATTCTCTCTCTCCTTCTCCCTCTGCCCCTCCCCCCCCCCAAAATTCACATATAGGGTTTTTTTCCCCTCCATTTTAAAAATTGTGGTAAACACACATAAAATGACATTTACTGTCTTACTCATTTTTCAGTGCACACTTCAGTGGCGTTAAGTACATTCACATTATGATGCAACCAGTCACAGTGTCTGTCTCTGGAACTCTTTTTCTCTTGCAGAACTGAAACTCTATACCCACTAAGCAATAACTTCCCATTCTTCCCTCCTCTTCCCCAGCCCCTGGCCACCACCACTCTACTTTCTGTCTCTGTGATTCTGACTACTCCAAGTACCTCATGTAAATGGAGTCATACAGTATTTGTCTTTTTGTGCCTGGCTTATTTCACTTAGCACAATGTCTTTACAATTCATCCATGTGTTGTGGCATATGTCAGAATTTCCTTTTTTTGTATTTAAATCATTTATTTCAACACAGGCACTGTTTTAAATTTGCACCTTGCTTGGTAACATATTTCAGCATCTAGAGAACAGGTTTGAGAACAACAACATAGAAGGATTACTTGTCAACAATTCAACAAAAGTTTTTAAGGCACGTTTGTTTCAGAAACACAGATGTGCCAGTCACAAAGAGCCATGAAGGAAGTGGTAATGCACTCACAAATTTGCTTGGAAAGTACAAGATTACATATTTACCCTATATACGTAAGTGGGATATTCTGAAGCAGTATCGCTATTATTAACAATAAACCCTTAGGAGGAAAGTCACTTTCTTATTGCCGCATAATCAACATCCAGTGTTATATTGGTTTCAGGTGGATAACATAGTGATTCAACACTTCCATACATTACTCAGTGCTCATCAAGATAAGTGTAATCACCATCTGTCATCAAACCATGTTTTACAATCTCATTAGCTATATTCTGCCCATGCTGTTCTTTTCACCTCTGTGACTTATTTATTTTGTGACTGGAAGTTCATACCTCTTCATCCCCTTTAGCTCAGAATTTCCTTCATTTTTAAGCCTGAATGTACATTGTATGTATCTACCACGTTTTGCTTATCTGTTCATGCCTTGAGGATACTTGGGTTGTTTTCATGTTTCACCAGGGTGAATAATGGTGTGCAAATATTCTTTCAAGACCCTGCCTTCAGTTCTTTTGGGTAGATATCCAGAGTTGGAATTGCTGGATCATGTGGCAGTTCTTTTTTATTTTTTATAAGATTTTATTTATTTATTTATTTGAGACAGAGAGAGAGAGAGAGAGAGAGAGAGCGCAGAGGGAGAGTGAGAGGGAGAAGCAGACTCCCCTGAGCAAGGAGCCTGAGACAGGGCTCGATCCCAGGACCCTGGGATCATGACCTGAGCCAAAGGCAGACACTTAACCGACTGAGCCACGCAGGCGCCCCTCATTCTTGTTATTTTAATGTAACATAATCTCTCCTGTCTTCTTACTGGGAAGTTTTGCCTCTTTTCATTCATTTTATATTCAGTTGTGTTGTTGATGTATTTCATTTTCTATTAATCCTCTCATTTTGTGCTTTCTACTATTACTGCTTTTTAAAATGTTACTTCTTTCCTCACTACCTCACTGAGCTTTCCACCTTGTTTAAATACCACTAAATTTGGCATTATTATTATAGCTTTACACAGTCATTGCTTCTTTAGATATATCTTCATGTGTAACAGGTTCTTTGCTCATCATTTCTCCTTGTATCTCATTCTTTTCTTCTAGGTTCAATTTCTATTTTTCTAAAAAACATCCCTCAGTACTTCCTTCATTCAGGGTCTGATAGTGATAATGGCGATAACTGGAACCAACTCCCCCTCAATCTTACATGATACTTAAGCTAGGTATAGAATTCTAGGACATCAGTGATTTCTCATAGTACTTTGAAGATGCCATTCCATTGTTGCTCTTGAGAAGCAGATTGTCAGTCCAACTGTTATTTCATTGCAGATAGTATCATTTATCTTTGTATACAAGTCATCTCTTTGTTCTTGGCAGTCTGAAATTTTACTATGTTGTGTCTAGATGTAGGTTTTATTTTTATTATCTTTTTTAAAAAATATTTTATTTATGTATCTGAGAGAAGAGAGAGAGAGAGAGAGCACAAGTCGAGGGGGAGAGGAGGAGGAGGAGGGAGAAGCAGACTCCCCGCTGAGCAGGGAGCCCACTGTGGGGCTCCGTCCCAGGACCCTGGGATCATGACTTGAGCCGAAGGCAGACGCTCAACTGACTGAGCCACCCAGGCGTCCAGGTTTTATTTGTATTATCTTGCTTGAGACTGTGATTCCTGAAACTGAGGACCTTATCTTCCATCAGATTTAGAAAAATTTCAGTCATTTTCTCTCCATCTGTTAGACATATATTGGATATTTTTATTCCATCTTTTTTTTCCCCCCCATTACCTTACTTTCATTTTTTTATCTCTCTATTCCTCTTTGTTGCTTTTTGGGTAGTGCAGTCATGCTCGCCGGTGAGAACTGATTGTGTGGGTCTTTTCCAAGTCTGCATCCAGTACTGTCATGTTTGTAGTTTGAAATTGGCCATGGTGGGAGTATCTGCAGCAGGGAAATCAGCAAATCCTAAAAATTAGGACTTTGCTTTTCCCCAGACAGATGGCTCATCAGCACATCACTACTTAGAGCTCTCTTCTGGTTCACTAATTCCCTCAACTTTAATTTCCAGATAATGTCTAACCCATCAGTTGGGTTTTCTTTCTATTTCCATGACTATATTTGTAACTTTAGAAGGTAAATTTGGTTCTTCTTCAACTCTATTGTTTTTTCTTATTGTCTTGTCCTTGTATTAGGTTTCAATGTCTTTATAACAATAATTTTATTTGTTTTATCACCTCCATAATGGTATTATCTGAAGTTTTTGCAGTTCTTGTTAGAAAGTGAACAAGCCTGTGTGACATGGTGACTACGAACCCAGGGGGCACCTATCATAATGCCTGGCACACAGTAGAAACTCCAAAAATTTAAATTCCCTTTGGCTTCTTCCATGGATTAGAACAATAGCAGTTTATTCTCTCACAAGTTCAGGAGGCCCAAAGTCTAAAATCAAGGTGTTGGTAGGGCTGCAGTCCCTCCGGAGGCCCTAGGGGAGAACCTGTTCCTTGCCTCTTCCAACTACTGGGAGTGATCCCTGACTTGTGGCCACATCCCCGTCTCTGTGTGTGTCTCTGTCTCTCCTCCCGTTGCCTCTATGGCTCACTTAGGCGATGCAAGACATGCTCTTCCTCTCAAGATCCTTAAAACCTTCATCACATCTTTTGCCCTAAAAGAGAATATTCATAGGTTCCAGGAATAGGAAGTGAATCTTTGAGGGGGGGCATTTTCCCTGCTGACCACACGCCAGATGCCAACTGACAATACTTCCAAGGTCCTGTCTTTCTTTCCCCAAGGATAGTTTCTTTTCTATTCTCAAGTACATTATTTGGCCTTGAAACATGCTTCACTCTTCCGGACCTGGTTATGCAAAAGGACTGTTGGCCTCAATGCTCCATTAGTCCCTTTGCAGTGAAGACTCAGAAGTGGTATTAGGAATCTCCTTTGCCATGGAAGCCCAGAGGCCCTCCCTCTGTTGTGGGAGCTGATGGTAGCATGATCGGTATAGGACTAAGGCCCCAACACTGTGAAAGCACAGGAGATGCAGTGACTGGGGGCTCAGGTTCCATGTCACATTCTTACCTTCAACCTGCAAAAATATTTTGAGTGTCTACAAAGAGCCAGATGAGAATCCAGAGGTAAGAGACACAGCCTGTCCCCTGAATTAGGGAGCTAACGGTCAGACAGAGTATGAATATAAACAAAAAGAATACTAACACAAAGGGCGATGGGAGTTTTGCTGGAAGGATGGCGGGGGTGCTGAGGGAACAGGCTGGGGCAGGGGGCCGGGAGCAGAACTCGTTCAGAAGGGCTTCCTGGAGGAAGTGGCTCTGGGCCTGCATCTCAAAGAATGAGAGGAGACAGTCAAGGTACTAGGGGGTGGAGAACATTCTGCAGAGGGGAAAGGCACGCAAGGACATGGAGACAGCGTGGATGGGCGTGCTCCTCATCGTCTTTCATGTCGTCTTCCTCACTGTGTGCATCCAGCCAGCCACCCCTCACCACACACTGGCTAAGCCCTGAGGCCCGTGCCCTGTGGTATTCCACTGAGTGCTGCACAAAAGGTACTCCCCAGCCAAGACGCCTGTGTACCCATCTAACAGAAGGTTGATTCAGGTGACGACAGACCTAGAGTTTTCACTCAGAAGTCCTGGGTCAGGCTTAACTGTGACTTCGTTCCTGAAACCTTCTCCACAGGGACCTTGACCTCGGACCCCTACGACTTTGCCAACTCCTGGGCCCTGAGCAGCGGGGAACAACGGTGCAAACGGGTGTCCCCTCCCAGCAGCCCATGCAATGTCTCCTCTGAGGAAATGCAGCAGGTGGGTACCTCTGGGGTGGTCTGAGGGGAGTGGGACTCCCGGGAGTGAGAAGCAGAAAGTCATCTGAGGCCTCAGGTCCTCCATCGAGGTGTACAGTGGGCCTGCCTCTGTGGGTCCCTCTGGCTCTTCAAAGAAGGGTTCCCACGGGCACCCATTTTCTCCTGAAAACCAACTGTGGCTGGAGTCTGGTTAGCTCTAATCTAACACTCTTCTGGAACCTGGAACTCTGAAAATGGGTCTGTCTAATGAGTTGGTAGAGTGAGCGACTAGACTTTTCTGTTTTGCACTTTAATGCCCTCTCTTGTCCCCAAATATCTCCATCCTCGCCTGCCACCTGTCTGAAATTCGGCAACGGGAACCTATTCCTCTTTAGGCGTTCAACAAGTGGTTCTTATAAAGTACAACTAGGAGGGCAAGGCTCCATGGTCTCACTGGCATATCAGCAGGAAGGGGGCTGCTTTATCGTCAGGGAAGCTGAGGGGAGAGGAGGGAGGGGTGGGCCTGAGGTGTCCAACTTGGGCATGATAATATTTTCCTGAGGCTGTGGTGTCAAATTAGTCAAAAAATTAGTGGCTTACAGCAACGGAAACGTACTCTCTCATGTTCTGGGAGCCAGAAGCCTGAATTTAGTTTTCCTGGGCCAAGATCACGGTGTCACTAGGGCCGCTCTCCCCTGGGAGGCTCTGGGGGGCGAATCTTTCCTTTTCCAGGTTCTGGCGGCTGTGGCATTCCATGGCTTGTGGCCGCATCAATCTAGTCACTGCCTCTGTGGTCTCATGGCCTCCTTATCATCTGTGTGTGCCTCTGTCCTGAGACTCAGTACAGATGGTGGCACCTCCCATCCCTTTCCGCACAACCCCTGTTTCTAACCATATGGTAGCTCATTAGCAGCTTCTTCCCCTTCAGAGTTGCTCCTTACGACCCCACTAACCAGAACCTCCCCCTTGGAGAGAGGAGGGGTCTGGTGGCAGAGAGTGGGCAGGACTGCACCCCTGCACCTTCTGCAGGGGTGGGCTTGTGCCATGGTGGGTGGGGTGTTGGGAAGGTGATGCTTCTGATGGGGAAAGACCTCTCTTGACAGACGAACCCTCTCGCCCTTGGGGTCCGGCTGCCGGGGCTGAGAGAGGAGAAGCAGCATGGCTCCGGGGTGAAGCTGGGCCCTTGTCAGCACAGGGATGGCCCTACTGAGGCTGTGCGCACACACTCACTGTCAGGGGGACAGGGTTTCTTGGAGGTGGTGTAAGTCAGGTCTCTCATGCAGGGAGTGACTGGGGACCTATCAGGAGCAGCGGTGAGACAGAGCGACTGAGAGAGGCAGTGCTGGGTGGTGGGGAGGGTGAACTGCCATATGCTCACAACTGAGGTCTCAGCTGATCGTTCAGGGAGCTCTGAAAGCTGGGGGGGGGGCAGGCAAGCCTGAAATGACCAGCTGGTCATCAGATGTAGGCTTCCTTTGGGCAGGGAGGCAGGACAGTCCCTTGGACTGAGGGCAATGCGTGCACGGATGCACCTGTGAGCCCTCAGCAGCTAGCGCTGCTAGCGTGAGGGGATGCGTCCTTGGCTTTGAAGGGCATCTGTGCTGCACCGGACAGCCCCTGTAGAACGCTGTCCCCCAGCCCCCACCCAGGGAGCAGCCGCCCTGTTCCAGCCCACAGCAAGAGGACAGCCCCCGCTTATCCCCAGGCCCACGGCCCTGACGGGACTTGGCCGGCCACAGTGGGCCTCTCCAGTTGTCTGGAGCTGTGAGGAAACCGAAGCCACGGGAGGCTAAGTACCTGCCCGGAGTCGCCAGCTAACAAGCTGCAGAGTCAGAGTTCCCCATCTCTGGCTCTCCAGTGGCTGCTGTTCGGCCTCATTGCCTCAGGCTGCTCGTTATCTCTGCCTGTGGTCCTTGGGTTTTCCCTCAGGAGATGGCTTCCAGGATTCTTATGGTTCCTTTCAGCTCTAGAACTCTCTGTGGGTTTCAGTGGATTGGGCTAGAGAGACAGGTTCCAATAAGTCTCAGTAAACATTCAGTGGGTGGATAAATGCAGAGTTGGTGGTGCTGTGTCTGGGGATTGGGACTACCTTCACGGTATCCATCCCCCGTCAGCAGCTTGCAGAAGTCCGATTTACCCAACTCTGCACACAAGTAGGGAAACTCCAGCCATCCCCTACTCCAGAAGCAAAAGACACACACACACACACACACACAGTCCCCCACCTTAGCATGAGAGACCTTCATTGTTAGCTGGTTATTCATGCAGTGAGTCTCTTCCAGATTGTTCTATCAGAACCAAGGACTTTGTCAGGCACAGGAAAATACTCTAGCTTGATATTTAGTCCAGCTGCCTAGATTGTAAACACAATTTCCAATTTCTAAACAAGCACATTCCAAATGCCTCCTTTTCTTGGGTTTCCAAGGTTTCAGTGGTGCTAGGTTTCCGGCTTGTCCATAAACATCTGTGTCACCTGGAACATAGCCCAGTACTGGCAACCAACTAAGGCCAACCAAGTTCTAACACCCGGGAGGAGGGTGGTGTTGTGTGGAAGAGGGATGTTTACTCTTCTTTCCAGGAAAACTTTTGAAATATCTGGTGCATGCCCTTGGTAGCCCCTTGATTTTTTCTCCTCTGTGGGTCTCAGCATTATGCTAAGGATATGGGCTTGGGGTCAGGCCACTTCCTGGCTTTGTAACTCTGGGGGAGACACTTGCCTTGTCTGAGCCTCAGTTTCTACATGCGTAAAATGGGCATAGGAAGAGCAACCCACAGGGCCAGTGCAAGGATAAGAGAGAATATGTATGGAGTGTTTAGGGCGGTGGGGCTCAATTGTATGAGCTGTTCTTCTTATTATTAATATTATTATTATTATTTATTGACTCCCGGTGTCCTCCCGCTGTCTGTTCTCCAGGCTGCAGTGGCCATACCATGAGAATGGGAAGAGCTTTAAGCATAAGCTCCAAAATTCATTCCTTTCTCTTCTCCTCCCCTCCTCCCAATTATAACCCAGTTCCTTTTGGGGAGCTGAGCACAGCATGAGGTTAGAAGGAGAGAAGGTGTCTAAACATTCAGCTGACGGGCAGGGTAAGTGACGGAAGCCAAATTTTCTTCTAGAGCTGCTTGGTAACCCTAGTGAATTTCAGATGGAGTGCCCTCCAGGAATCATGTGCACTGAAGGGCAGGAAGAGAGATTTTGATCATTTCTTTTATTTCCTAACTTACTGTTTTGTGCCTGGCAGGCGGTTCCCCCCCACTCCTGCCCTTCGGTGTTCTCTAGGCAGGGGTGGGGTTAAGGCAGGGGGTGCCTCATTGGTGAGGTGGGGTTGCAGGCCATGTAAGTACTAAATCGGCTTTTCGAGGACATGGACTTTGTGTCACTGTATTTTGCAAACACGGGCCAGTGCCAAGTAAGCTGGACAAATACTCCCCTACCCTTGGAGTACAAAGGGATACTCTCACCAATCCATAAGAGATGGGAGGTGAAAACGATTTTCAAATGAAGAACCTGATACTAGGCCAAGTTGAGGAAGCAGATAGGACACTCTGTCTCCTGGGGACAAAGGGGAGGGAGGGAGAATCCAAGAGAAGCCTTGTTTTTCTCCGGGGGTGCTTTTTGGAGGCTCCAGCGGCAGGCTTGCTACTCACTTTGATGCGTTTGGTGCGTTGAAGTCCTTACTAACCAGTGTCCTGGGAGCAGCCTGAGAAATTGGTTACCAAGTTCTTAGTGCTGGGCTGAGGCCCCCTAACACGCCAGACCTCCCCAGGCACAAGCTTCTTTAAGCTCAGCCCTAGTATGAGGTTGTTTACCGAGAAGACAGACCTGGCTTGGTCTCAGCCAATCAGGTTGTGTTCACCCAAGACACGGGCACTCTCACTGGCTGGGAAGCGCAATGACTCATCTCCTGGGAGGTGATTAGTGCCGGCTTTGGAGTTGTTCTCCGCTGGCTTCGTTCATCCCCTGGGCCCCCGGGTTCAGAAGTCAGGTCTGGTAAATGGGCATTGCATACAAGCACTTGCCATTGTGGCTCTAAGGACCATTTGCAGTGGCAGAGTGTTCTGGGGAAGGCTACATTGACCTAAGAACTTTTCTTGAGAGCCGCCAGAATCTATTCTCCCCGCTTCTCTGCCGCTCTCCTTCTTCCCACGCTGTAGCAAGGAGTCAGCTAATTCTGAGCTGGGTCGTGTTACTTATACCTAGAGGATGAATGTTTTCTTGTTATGCCAACAAAACCCCGGAGCCTCTCTACTGGGACTGAATAATGGCTTGTTTGATTGCATGCAAATTTCCAGTATTTTTTAGCTTTTGAAACAGAGGGCAGGGCTGCTGGAGTCTGGAGCTCAGGGTGCAGACCTAGTAATAAAAAGCCCCAAGCTTTAAATGCTCACATAATTGATGTTAATTTGCAGGTAACTCTAGTGTATAGTGAACATTTTAGAAAGATTCTTAGGTTGCCTTTTTTTTTTTAATGCACATTCTGTTAGGCTGGGGACTGTCAGCAAGGGCTGAACCTTATGAAGGGATCCTGTCTTTGTCCTCAGTCCTCACTACAACACGAAGCCCAAGGCTGCAGCTAGTCTACCCAATATTCTTACTAATTAGAAAAAGGTGCCCCTTCCTCAAGGCACTTTACCACTGCCTGTTGGGAAATTGCCATAATAAGCATTAGAAGTGTGCATAGAATGTACGTGTACCTGTGTGGTGTCTACAGTGTGAACGATAACCCCTCAGCATGTTGCCACCATGCATTGGATGCCCTGCAGAACTATACTCAATGGCCATGACCTTGACCTCGCTTCCACTGGGAAATGTTGCTGCAGCCATCCTCCTCCAGGATCACCTCCCCCAGACTGGGAAGCCCATTTCCTGCTTTTGCTGCTGCCTTCTGAATGTGAGGACCCTTTCAGGCCCCCGGCCCCAAGAGTTCACTCCGTATACCTCCCCAGAGTTGGTCCTCAGGATGACCAGTCTTTCTTGAGAAGACCGGGTACACCATTTATTACTCGGCCTTCCAGTGGTCAATTGTCGGGTAGGAGCAATAGCAACCTCAGGCAGGTGTCTGGAACAGAAGAAATTTTTTCATCGATGTCAGGAATCTTAGGCTTATCCTAAGTCAGAGTGGCAGTGAGCCCGTGTGCTTGTGGTGGGATGGGGGTGACCTTGACCAGTGTGCTTTTGGGGTCTAGCTTTATAGCAGAGATCAGGGGCTGCCACAGTGTTTCAGAGACTTCCTCCCAGTCAAGCAGTATTTATCTGACAAACCCTTGAGGAGGGTCAGATAAGGTCCTAGCCCTCAAGCTTTCAGTTCAAATGGCTTCCTAACATAACAATCTCAAAATCCTTTAATAAAATGTTCCCTGAGTGGCTTTCTTTTCTTTTTCTTTCCCCTGATGAGGACAAGAATGAACAAGAATCTGATGGTGCCCATGCGTATATATTTACTGAAATATTTTGTGGGGCTTTGGGTGATAGTAAACTATGCAGACTGGACCTGCAATCTTGTTCAAGGGACAAAACGCATACGGGAAACTGAACAACTATGAAAGAGAACAACATAAATGCCATCTTGGGTCAGTAGGTGACAAATTGCCAAAAGAATGGTGAGTGGTATGGCGACTTAGGGAATCAGCTCTTGGCACAGAGCCGATGATCTTTCCTTCCTGGGAGCAGGATAAGTGGAATGGTTCCATCCCAGGGCTTAGACAGGCCCCAGACTGGGAGCCTGGGGGTGGTGCTTGGCCTGTGTCCTCCCAGCCCACCGAGCCCTGCCCTGGTCCCTCATAATTGCTCACATACCTCCCAGGAGACCAGGGCAGAGGGTAAGGAGGGTCCTTTGGGATATGGGGACTTCTGTGACATATCCAGTTACCCTACTTCTCATGAGGGCTGTAACCCAATCATCTCAGAGAGAGGAATGTCCAACTTCACACACACAAAAACCCCAAACAAAACAAAACAAAAAAAACCCATCCATTTGGTGGAAATCTATTGACCAGTTTCATGGGGGCTTTGTAAGCCAGATCTTGGAATGTAGGTGGGAGTCCCAGGCCAGCCAGAAGATATAAATAGAATCAGCAACCCTCCCCCATCCATCCTTGCTGGCTGACCAATGAGAAACTATGCCCAACCATGGGGTGAATTCTTGAACCCACTATTCTGGACCTGTTCAGGCGCCAGGCGCCTCCATACCTCCTCCAGGGGTAGCCGCCGGGCACCCACCCCAGGGCTGGAAAGATCAGGGCCTGGGTGAACAATCTTGCACTTTATATATTAGCTTCTCCTTCCTTTGTTCACTTCAGTCCTAGGAATGTCCCCTCCCTTTTCCTTGGTCAGCTGTTTGGGAACAAACACAATAGCTAAGCTTTAGATCTCCTCCCCGGCTAGGCTATCTGCCGCTGGGGAGATGTGCTGCTTTTCTCTCCTGCTCCCTCAGACTGGGCTCGGCATCTCCGGCATCTCCGGGGAAGAGGTCTGGACTTCTTCAATGAACTGCAAATGAGATTAAGTTGGGCTGCAGTTGGGTCTGCATACCCACCCGGGCAGGGTGAAGTCATGGGCTGACGGAGCTGGGGCTGGATCTCTCCTGCCAGCCCCTGGCACTGCAAACAAGAGATGAAGGAAGATAGAAGTAGCTGATGCCAGGCACTGGAGCCAAGGACACGCTGGGAGCGTGCAGATGAGCTGACCGTCGCTTGTGTCTCAGCCAGAACGGCTCAGCAGAGAGCTGTGGAGAAGCCATTTTTGAGCTGTGTGGCCGCTGTTGACAGTAGGCCAATGGCAATAGTGATAGGCCCTTGATTGCCTTTCTCATGTAAAGTTGTCCAGTCTTATTTTGCAGCCACCGTAGGTATTGCTATCTGTGTCAGTTAGGAGTAGGTCCCACTGTGAGTGACCAGACGCCTAAAGTAACAGAGAAGTTTGTTTCTCTGTCGGTGTAAAGAAGATGGGCAGGGCCAGCACCGGACGCCTTGGTGTTGGGTTCCGGGGTCCTTCGGTCTCCTTTCCCTGTTGTTGTTGGCATGGAGTTTCCACTTCACGGTCCAAGATGGCGGCTCACGCCTCGGGCATCACAGCCACATTCCATCGGTGGGGAGACAAGGGGCTAAGAAAGAAGCACCCTCTCCTTTTGAGGACATTGTCTGGAACGTAGTCCATGACCCTTCTGCTTATGTCCTATTGGGCAAAGCTTAGTTATGCCTACTCCCAGCTGCCGGGGAGGCGAAGAGATGGAATATTTGTTCCCAGTGGGCACGTGCCCAGGGGATGATTGAAAATTGAAGGTGCTATGACTAAGAAAGAAGGGAGGAACAGATCCTAGGCAACTTTGAATCTCCACTCTGCCTTCTTTATAGGGGAGGAAACAGAGGCACAGACCGGCGAGATCATTTTCCCACAGGCACACACTTTGGAAGTGATGGGGTTGGGACTGTAGTGCAGCCGTGCTTCTAAAATCCATGCTCTGTCTTCTGTACTCCCTTTGTCTAACCTGGTGTGAGGAAACAGCTGGGGAGGGCCGGGGGCGTGGAGGAAAACCACGTAAATTGTGGTTTGGTGACAGGTGACGGGCCTGTAGGATGCAGTCAGGCTTTGAACCCTGCTTGCTACCGCAGTTTGTAAACTGTGTGGTCTGATGACCCCCTGACATTCTTAAGAATAATAGAACATTGGGTAGGGTATGTGCTATGGTGAGTGCTGTGAATTGTGCAAGACCGTTGAATCACAGATCTGTACCTCTGAAACAAATAATGCAACATATGTTAAGAAAAAAGAAAAAGAAGAAGACAGCAGGAGGGGAAGAATGAAGGGGAGTAAGTCGGAGGGGGAGACGAACCATGAGAGACGATGGACTCTGAAAAACAAACTGAGGGTTCTAGAGGGGAGGAGGTGGGCAGATGGGTTATCCTGGTGATGGGTATTAAAGAGGGCACATTCTGCATGGAGCACTGGGTGTTATGCACAAACAATGAATCATGGAACACTACATCAAGAACTAATGATGTAATGTATGGTGATTAACATAACAATAAAAAATAAAAAAAGAGTAATAGAAGACACGAAAGAGATTTTCTATGGATTATCTGTTGATTATGGATTTGGATTATCTATTGGTATGTATTATATTAGAAAATAAAACAGAGAAATTTACAACATACTCATTTAAAAAATAATAAACATATTATATTTAACAAGATGACATCTTTTTAATAAAAGCCACTATAAATTCCAAACAGAAAAATATCTAGAGAGGAGAATGGCATTGTTTCGCAGTTTTGCAAATCTCTTTATTATCTGGCTTAAGAGAAATCAGCTGGATTCTTCAGCTGTGACATTCTGCCCTGCTTCCTAGATGGCTTGGAAGATGCACCCCAACTTCAGAGATTTTATTTTATTTTGTCACATAAAGAAAACTTTCATTTGCCGCAAATAAGGAGATCACAGGGAATGGCTTCCAAAGCTGTGACTCCCAGCTTCAGAGATTTTAAGATTTTATTTATTTATGTATTTATTTGAGAGACAAAAAGGGGGTGGGGCAGAGTACAGGGGGAGGGAGAGAGATAAGCAGACCCCGTGGGAGCCCAACGCAGAGCTCCATCTCACAACCCTGAGATCGTGACCTGAGCCGAAACCAAGAGTCAAACACTTAACCCACTGAGCCACCCAGGCGCCCCATCAACTTCAGAGATTTTTTTTTTTTTAAGATTTTATTTATTTATTTGAGAGAGAGAGAGAATGAGAGAGAAAGCACATGAGATGGGGGGAAGGGTCAGAGGGAGAAGCAGACTCCCTGCTGAGCAGGGAGCCCGACACGGGACTCGATCCCAGGACTCCAGGATCATGACCTGAGTTGAAGGCAGTTGCTTAACCAACTGAGCCACCCAGGCGCCCCCAACTTCAGAGATTTTAAACTGAAAGAAAGAAAAGGGGGGGCAGTTAGAATCATTAAAACACAGAATGCAGAGATGTTTACGAAGACAATACCTAGCAGTGTTTGTACTACTGTGTTTCCAGAGTAGTAAGCAACAATTTTGACCCCGCCCTGTGTTGTTAGGTTGAGGGTATCAACAAGGTGGTAAAATCCAAGGACTGCGTTTGCCTAGCAGAGGATCTGGGGGACATTTCCGAGAATCCTCTGGATTGATAAGACTGTTGAATTTGGGAACTGTTGATCAGCACCTACTCCGTGCCCAGTGTGAGGGAGCGTCCCCGGTTTTCCAGACAGGGCAGGCTCTTCGCGGAGCCACGTCCAGGAAGACATAAGCCAGTGCCTTGCAGAGCCTGGGCTGCATGGCTCCTGTCCTCACCGTGTGGCGTCTCGTTCCTGCAGGGCCCATGGGAGCAGTGCCGGCTTCTCAAGAGCGCCTCGGTGTTTGCCCGCTGCCACCCGCTGGTGGACCCTGAGCCTTTTGTGGCCCTGTGCGAAAGGGCTCTGTGCACGTGTGCCTGGGGGCTGAGGTGCCCTTGCGAGGTCCTCCTGGAGTACACCCGGGCCTGTGCCCAGCAGGGGATGGTCTTGTACCACTGGACTGACCACAGCACCTGCCGTAAGTCTGCGGCCCATGCTCCCGGCTGGGGATGAGTGGTGTCTGTCCTGGGGTGTCACAAGGGAAGCCCTCGGGCTGTGTCATGCTCCTGAGCCACCTGATCACAGAGGCCTGGCCCCGCGGGGGGTGTTCTTTCCCTTAAAGGCTGCAGCTGGGAAGGCCGTCCGGCACCTGTCCCCCTGCCTCCGTTCTAGGCCATGCCTCCCCCAGTGCCCCAGGACTCCCTCGGGAGATCTATTCCCTGGACTGGGAGAACATTCCCCGCCTCTGACGGGAATCCCAGCTGTCCTGATTTCGGCTCACGGCTTTGCCGCCTGCCTGTCTGTGTTGACGAGGAGCAGGGAGTTGTCCAGACTGTCCGCGGCGGCGGCGTGATCTTGCAGAGCTTGGCAGGCTCTCCATAAGCCCTTTCCTTTTATGAACCCAGCCTTCTCTCCTCCCGGCCCAGGGCTCCCCTTTCCCTCCTCCTCACCTCGTGGTGCCCGTGGTTTGGATCTCCCAGTCTCACTGGATCCCTGCTCACTGTCATTGTAACCATCCCCAAATTATCATAATTAAGTAGGAGCTTCTGTGGTTCCCTTGCAAGAAGCCTCCTCTCTCCCCAGACTTTCCACCACGGACCAAAAACCATGCTGATGGACAGTGCCATAATTACACAGGCCATCCTGGCTGATGGAGACAGAACAACCGGCCAAATATTTACAGCACACACATGTTTTTCAGTGTGTGTTCCCCCCGCCCCCCCCGCTTATAAATCAGAGCTTTTATCTCTGCTGTGGGGGCGTGAGAAGGTGGCTATTAGCAGCTGGTTTCTCCGCAGTCAGGTGGAGTGGCTGTTATTTTAGGTCTTTGAAGATAGGGTTGGGGGGGATGCCTCTTGGAGGAGAAGGGGTTCGGAACAATTGTTTGGTGTTGCAAAGCCCAGGAAAGAGCATTGGTATGTTCCGCTTCTTCAGCTGCTCTAAGCATCAGTCAGCCACAGGGTTGAGAGACAAAGGAGGGGAGCCAGTCCTTGCCCAGCAGGAGCTGGGTCCAGTGGGGGAGGACAGATGCTTAGGTGATAAGCCTCTGAAGACAGTCCTGCAGCACCGTGGAAAATAAATAGGGAGCAAGTCACCCATGTAGGGAAAGTGGGTGTGAATGGTGTGTACCCTGTGCTGGGTGGGGCCTTTGACTGGGGCCAGTTTCATGAGGAAGAGGAGCCCTCAGAGGAGGGATGTGATGGAGGACGCCACTTACCCCTTGCTTGGCCCCAGAAGGACATTTATTTTTAACCTAGAGCAGTTTGATATTACCTTGAAAGGGTTTTAGGTGAAAGGGACAGAGCATAGGGGAAAAACAACAACAAAAAAATACCAAGCTGGTCATGGAGAGACAGATGATCAAGGGGCAGAAGTGGTGGTCCCAGGTGACCCTGCTGAGTCTTAGCCAGGCTCTACAAGATGGAAGATGTCCCTTCAGGGGAAGAGTGGTTGGCAGGGTGGTCTTGGAGGGCACATGGACCATTGGGGTGCCACTGGGGTGGAGCTGGCCCCTGGGGCCCTGAAGACAGAGGGGAGCAGACAAGAGAGCACAGGGGCTCTGAGGACGGCGTGGCTCTCTGGGGTGCTCCGGGGAGACTGCTGGGTTTTCCGTTTCAGGACCGGCATGCCCGGCAGGCATGGAGTACAAGGAGTGCGTGTCCCCTTGCACCAGAACTTGCCAGAGCCTGCACGTCCAAGAAGTGTGTCAGGAGCAATGCGTGGATGGCTGCAGCTGCCCTGGTAACAAACTTCTCACTTTATTCACAAATCCCAGACCTTGCCAGTGCCCTTGGCTTGGGGAGGCCAGATGAAGGCCACTTGTGTTTGTCGCCTGTTGCTGAAATCAGAAGCCTTTTATTTATTTTTTAAAACATCTTTGTACAGAGGGATCAGGATTGAGCCGGGGGTTATTTTTATTTCTGTTTTCCTGTTGTGCTGGATCCGTGAAAGCGCGTGTGTCTCGGAAACAGAAGGATGGTCTGGGCTCCGACAGTGACTTTGTTTGGGGAGCACGTGGCCTGATCTGAGCGGCACTTTTGTTTTCTCAGTTGCGTGTCTGGGAACGGGTCTCGGGTGAAAGATATTTTAAAACGTCTCCTGGGTTTGCCATGTGAGCTCAGCTGAAAAAGAGCTTTGCACTAGAAAATGTTTCTCAGGAGAGGCCGTGTGAGATTTGGTGAAAAACGCTGTTTAATTACTGAGAGTGAGGCCTGTGTGTTTTGACTAATGACTTCCCCGCTGGACGACCTTGAACAAAAACTCTTGCCTCCTTTCTTCATCTGTTCAATGCAGGTTAATTATGCCCTCTTTCTCAGTGAGTTAATGTGAAAGTAAGGGTCCTACAAGTTCTTCAAGCTTCCTGGGAGACGCTCTCAGCCTCGACTCATGCCTTCCTCACTGGAGGACCTTGAGCAAAGCTCTTTCCCCCATTTCTTTGACAGTAGAGAGAGATTAATAATCTCCCTCCCCCCCGTATGGCCCTAACGGGAAAGAGCAACATCACGGAACAGGTTCTTTGAGCTTCCTGAAGAAGCCCTCCGCTGTGATCACCCATGGGGATTCTGTAGCTGGGAGATGAGTAATGATGATAAGCTGAGTCTTTGCCTTGATGTTCTTGAACACAGAGGGACAGCTCCTGGATGAAGGCCGCTGCGTGGGGAGCGCTGAGTGTTCATGTGTGCATGCTGGGGAGCGGTACCCTCCGGGCTCCTCCCTCTTGCAGGACTGCAACACCTGGTACCTGGGGCTGCGCCATGGGGTCTGGGAGGGCGGCCCAAGGGCAGTGGATGGGGATGCTGGGCAGTGGGGGCATCTCCAGACCTCTTTCCTTTGCTGTCTTTCCCTGCTCAGCTGTCTTTCAGGAGCCCCCATGGGCTGCCGGCGTGGGCCTGGGTGGCACCCCTTTCAGCAGCCCTTCTGTCTTCTCTTCTCCGAGCTGTGGGGGAGGGGCAGCTGGGCGGACTAGGAATTTCATTGCTCAGCGGCTGGGTGGATTTTTCAGGGACACTGGGTCCCCTAGATTTTCTTCTTCTCTCTCTCTCCAGCAGGGTTTCTACCCCTCAGCCTTATCTCCAAGATGCCTCCCTCTTTGGCCACAGTCCTGTGCCATTCACCTTCAGCCTCATAAAGACCCCCCCCCCTGCTGCACCAGCTCCCTTCTTTTCCCAGATCCGTCCCTTTGGGGGCTGTGGTGTCTGTGATGAGCTCTAGGTGTGTTCATGCGCCCTTGTGTTTGCACAACTAGCCACAACCTGTGCTTCTCTCCCCAACAGCATTTGCCGAAATAGCCTGTGGATCTGCAGCAATGAAGAATGCCCAGGTAGGCGCCCTTCTGCTCATTCCCCCCTTTCTCTGGATGGAATGGTATGTCGTCCTTGCTAGATGGAGAGGGCCACATCTCAAGGCAGGGAGAAGGTGGCCTGTGTACCGGCTGGATACCACCCTCTGACCACAGCCCTGGTTTGGGATCCCAGCCGTGCTGCTGACCCACTCGTGGGCTAGCAGAGGGACACCCAGCATAGCTGAAAGGTGAGAATGCACCTGCACTAAGGTTTTATTGTCCTTTTCTTCTCACCTGTTTGCTCAGAGGATTATGGTTCAATGAGCTGTAAGAACTGTAGGGTCACAGTTAACTAAACAAAGATGATGTAAATTCTTTGGAAATGAAGAGGAAGAAGGGCCCGGTAATTCTTTAAATTCAAAGTGAGAAGTTTCTGGAATGCCTGATAGGAAGACCTTGGAATGGCCCAAGAGCTAGGAAGATCAGACCACCAAATGATTTCTTCTACCCCACCCCCTCCCTGGAAAATCCCTTTAGGGAAAGTTGCTTTATAATCTCTCCCATTTACTGGGTCTTCTGTTTGGCCCCAACTCTATTCTATTTGCTGCAAACTTGGGCCATCTGAAGCTCCCTTCTGCCTCACCCCCCAATACCCTGGCCCTTCTCCTGATAATTTTCCCCTTTGTGGTCACTCACATGGTATTTGCTATGTGTTAGGCTCTGTGCTAAGCACTTTACATGGGAGCCTATGAGGCAGGTACAGTTTATTCTAGGTTTACAAAAGAGGAGGCAGAGCAGGAGACATTACATAACTTGCTCAGTGTCATACAGCTGCTAAGAGACAATGACAGGGCTCAGACTCACACCTCTGATTGCTGCTTTTGCCCTTCTGTTTATTCTCTTTCTTGGTCTTCCATCTGTTCCTTTGCAGGAAGGTCTTTGCTATCAACGGCTCAGGAGAGGCCCCATGTTTTAGTCAAAGACCAGCTCAGCCTCAGCTTCTATGCTGGATACCACTCTTTGGGTTCCCATGGTTTGTAGAGCGCAGTCAGAAACTGCAAGGCAAACAGCCAGATAACAGGCTCCCCTCTCTTTGGCCCCAAGAGGCCGCATTAGCTCTGGTGGGCTGACAGGGCTTGAACTTGGATACTGGGATCATATTTGGGGCCTGTTGGCTGTAGGGTCACTTAGGATCTTACCCAATGCCCACCACACTGGGAATATTCTGGAACTGGATAGAAAGTGGGCACTAGGGGTAGGTCAGTTCGTCTGGCTCAGGGATGGCCAACCAGTCATTTTATCTTCTGTGCAATTTTTAAAGGAAGCACGAAGGACAAAAGATTGTTCTTGCAAGGAATGTCAGTGCTCCAATTTAACATCATCATACCCTGGGAAAGACCTAGGGAGCCCTTCGAAAGACATGAGGTTGCTGCAAATGACTTGCAAAAACACTGTTAATATCTAAATAATAAGCATTCATTGTATAAGATCTGTGAGCCACAATGGACAGAATTAGGAATTCATTTATTGTCTTTTGTTAGATTGGCTACCAGATTAGGAATTCTTTTTTTTTTTTTTTAAGATTTATTTATTTAGTTGAGAGAAAGAGAGAGAGAGAGAGAGAGATAACAGGGGAAAGGGCAGATAGAGAGGGAGAGAGAATCTCAAGCAGACTCCCCACAGAGCACAGAGCCCTATGTGGGGCTCAGTCCCACAACCCATGAGATCATGACCTGAGCCAAAATCATGAGTCCAACGTTCAACCAATTAAGGTACCCAGGCACCCCCTAGATTAGGCATTAATAACTACCTTCGATAGGGACCATCTTCCACCCATCCATCTGTCCATCCATCCATCCATCCATCCATCCATCCATGCAAACATCCATCTGTCCATCCATTCAACCATCCATCCATCCATCCAACAATGATTTGAACACTCACTGTGCACATGATGGAATGCTTGGTCTGGGACAGATTACAATTCCCTGGTCTTCAGTTCAAAATTTAGAAGATAGCTTTGCTGAGGATGTAAGAAATTTTCTTGATGCCTTGATGGGAAGATAACCAGTTCCAACTCTGCAGTCTACTGAGTGGTTTGATGTTTTGCCCACATAATCACTAAGCTCTTGCTCTGTATATTTAAAGCCTCAGGTCTGACCCTCTTTTTCAAGTTCTGGAGTTTAGCTGGTTGTTTCCCACTCCATTTCTACCTGTAGCACACAGACGTATTTCCATACCTTGCCATGATTCAGTGGGCAGTGGGGCTGTCTTATGCCCCCAGTGTGACATTTGCGGATATAGCTTCTGAGGGGAAAGTCCTGGAAGGGAATATACTTGACTCTGCTAGCACAGCAAAGAGCAGACTATGACTTCTCCACAGTCCCTGGAAGAGCTGACATTGTGAATCTTAGAAATAGACAGCTGGGTTTTGATTCTCTGGGATAAGATGAGAGTGTACTAGCTGTTTATTGTTGTGTAACAAATTACCCCAAACTTAGCAAACAACAAACATTTATTATCTTAGAGTTTCTGTATGTCAGGAATCTGGGTGTGTTTGAGTCTGGCCCATGATTTCTCCTGAAAGTTGCAGTCAGGTTGCTGACTTGGGCTGTGGTCTTATCTGAAGTCTCCATTGGGACTTTGAAGTTGAATCATGTGATGGTTGGCAGGCCTTGGTCCCTCAGCATGTGGACCTCTCACGAGGATGCCTCATGATATGATAGCTGGCTTCTTCTAAGGCGAGTGACCTCAGAGAGAGTGAGGGAGAGCAGCCTAGACAGAAGCCATCGTCTTTTAAAAAAGCCCATCTCCAAAGTGACATCTTTCATTTCTGCTGTATCATATTTACTAGAAACAAGTCAACATGTCTAGTCTACACTCAAGGTGAAGGGATCACACAAAGACATGAATATAGGAGGTGGGACCATGGGGGGAGCATCTTAGAGGCTGCCCAGCACAGGGAGTGTTGTGTATGGGGTGTGGGTGGGAGATTGCCCAGGAGAGCATCAGTCTATATGGGGAGGGGCTGGAGCCTAAATGCTCCTTTAGGCCTTCATTGCTCACTGTACCCCTCTGTTCTTGTTAGGAGTTAGGGCAGCTCCAGGCAAAACTGTGGCTTCCCCAGACTTCCCTTTCTGTAACCCCAAGCCTCTCTTCCTCATTGACCCTGACCAAACATTTATGGTTCAGTGGGAATCAAATTAGCAGAACTTTTCTGGGCAGCATCTGTTGCAGTGGAAAGGAAGAGGAAGGGAGGGAAGGAGCATGTCTATTAACAGGGACTATTCCTCGAATGAATAATTTCAAACTCCTGATGGAAGAGTGTGGAAGGCTCTCTTTTGCAGCTGGGAAGGTGTGAGTGGAGGGTTTCTCACTTGCCCATCCGATATCCATGGACAGGTAGCACAGCAGGGGGCTGGGGGCATGGGCGGTGGGGTGGACTTGGGCAGCCTGGCCAGAATTCCAGTCCCCCCACTTCCCAGCTGGGTGACTCTGGCAAACTGCCTGATCACTTGCAGCCTCAGTGTCCTAGTCTGTAACACAGGGATGCAAACAGCAGCTTCATCCCGCGGAAGCTGTTATTGGCATACAGCAGGCACTCAATAAACGTTAGCGGTATTCATCCCCACAGCCCCGGCTGCCTCATTAAGCAGGATCTGAGAAGGACTTAGGCACAAGCCCAAGGAGTCTGGCCTGGGGAGGGGGGGGTCAGAGGCAGGGTGTGGCTGGGGCCGGAGGGGCAGGAGGGTCAGACAGAGCCCAGGCCTGTCTTGGGCTTGGCCATGGGGCAGGGGAGGGCCTTGGTGTAACTTGTTACTTGTTTGGTTCCAGATAATTTCTGATGCCTTCTAACCCAGCCCTGTAATTCAACTTGAGGATTCAGGCTGTCTGTTCCGAAGCCTCCAGGAAGGAAGACAGACTTCCTTGTTGGCTAACAGAGACAGTGATCAGGGCCAATGGCTGTTCAATGGGAGCAGGCATTCCTAGGTACCCAGGCTGCCTGGGGGATCTGAATGCCCAAGTTCATGGAAACTCCCTGGGGGCCTGCCCCAGCCAATACTGGAGTCACACCAGTCACAACAGGCCTCCTTCAGGACAGGCCAGTGTATGACGTTTAGAAGCCAGGGCTCTTCAATAAATAAGTAAATCTTTAAAAAAAGGGTAGGGCGCATGCCTGGGTGGCTCCTCAGTCGGTTGAGCATCTGATTCTTGGTTTCAGCTCAGGTTATGATCTCAGGGTTGTAAGATCCAGCCCCACATCAGGCTCCACACTCAGTGGGGAGTCTGCTTGAGATTCTCTGTCCCTCTCCCTCTGCCCCTCTCCCCACTGTCTCTCTCAAATAAATAAATTAATTAAAAAAAAAAAAAAAAAGGAAGAAGCCAGGGCTCTTCTCCACTCAGTCCTTGTATCCAGACTCAGTTGTACCTCAGCCCCTTGGCATGGGCCCATGTGTGCCCAGGCTCAGAATGACTCAGGCTTAGCCCTCACAAAATCAGGCCTATGAGAAACTGCAGGAGCCAACCCATGAGGCAGGGTTGGGTGGTGTCAAGTGCTCTGGGCTCTGAAGCCAGACAGAAGGCCCATGTGCAAATCCCCGTCTGAGGACTTTGGGGCCTTGGGCGAGTTTTTCTCTGTGCTTTACTTTCCTCATCTGTGAACTGGGGCTAATGATGGGGCTAATGATGACCGCCTCATGGAAGCAGTGAATGAGATGCACCCACGGATGGCGTGGAAAGGTGGAGAGATGATGTTATTGTGATTTAGAGGCAGACTTTGGTGAAGAGTTCCATTGGGGGAGTCTGTGTTGCTTTGCGAAAGGCCTAGGGGCTGGCATTTCTGTAGGCTGTGTGGCAAAGGTTAGAAGCCGATGGGCTGAGCAGAGAAGCCCTCTGGAGGTCTCACGTGCTGCAGACAAAAGGGTTTCTTTTAGAAGAGGTCATGCGTTTCCATCAGAGGAGAGATTTCTTTCCAGTTTTTTCATGAGAGAAGATCTTTTTTTAAAGATTTTATTTATTTGTTTGACAGAGAGAGAGAGAGAGGAGAGAGAGCGAGCGCGCACACAAGCAGGGGAAGCGTCAGGCAGAGGGAGGGGGAGAAGCAGATTCCCCACTTAGCAGGGAGCTCGATGTGAGGCTCGATCCGGGATCATGACCTGAGCCGAAGGCAGGCACTTAACCAACTGAGCCACGCAGGGGCCCCAACGAGGGAAGATCTTTATTCATGTAGGGGATCTGCTTTAATTCCCGGCTGTTCTACTTTTTAGGCTATTTTAGTATATGTGCTGCCGAAGCGAGCACTTAAAGGCTATTTTAAGAATCACCTGTTCTTCACTGATTCACCAGACTGTTATTGCCCACCTTCTCCATTGGGCGGGGGGCCAGCTGTTGGTTGGGAGCTGCCTTTTGCTGCTTGACCAGCTAGCTGACTGGGAATGTCCTGGCCATCCTGCTCTGGGCAGAGGATGGGTGAGTGTGCCCTGGGGCCCCCTGTTCTGGCTAATGTTCCAGCTCCCAGGGCCAACCGCTAGCCCAGTGGCTTCCACATCTATGTTGTTCGGTTTCCTGCGCTCACAGCTCTATCCCTCAGTGGTACCAAGGCGATAAGCTAAATGTCATATTTAGACTTTCGATTCCTGAGGAACTTCAGAGCACAAGTCAGTGGGGGTCAGAGCAGGAAATCAGATTAGATTCTAGCTCTGGAAGTTTTGCTTTTGAATGTTTGCATTTTTTTTGTTGACCCTTCTTTTCCTAGGCTTTGTCGGAGATAATGCAGGCCCACCTTCATACTCAGATAAGAGCGCTCCTGAGAAAACAGAAAGGTCAGGGGAAGAATTCCCACCCATTCTATTGCCATGGGGTCAAGATGTTTGACACAAAGGGCCATATCACTCTGTTTGCAGGATGATGGTGGCTTCTGAGAAATAGCAATTGGAGGAAGGCTTCCTGTGACACCAGTGGATTTGGAATTTCAGCACATTTACATTGGCTGGGATGACCTTTGCCCCGACCTTTACTGCCTGCCATGAACAGTGACCCCTCACTCTTGCTATTCTTTGGGGGCACTGCCGTGGGAGGACCTGAGCTGTTCCTGCTTATAACACTTCTGACACCAAATGTGTGTGATTTTTTCCCAAGCCAACCAATTCTTTCACTTTCTGGACTCCAACTGGGTGTCCTACAATTCAATTCTGACACCAATGAGCCGGAATCAGTGCAGACCCTGTAGGTTAAGGGCTCTGTCCCACAAGATGCCCCACTTTAGATGCTGATCGCAAGTACTGGGCTCTCAGGATATCTGCTTCTGTCTGACTTGGCTACAAGTTGGGGGGTTCCCACAATGCCTTCCTCAGGTCCAATAATTTGCTAGAATGGCTCACAAAACTTGGGTGCTTTACTTACTATTACTGGTTTTCTATAAATGATATTATAAAGGGTCCAAATCACTGAAGAGGTGCATGGGGCAAAGACCGGAAGGATCCTGAGCACGGGAGCTTCTGTCCCCATGGAATTGGGGTGTGCCACCCTCCTGCATGTGGATACACTCACTAACCCAGAAGCTTTCTGGATCCTCTTGTGTAGGGGTTTTAATGGAGGTTTTATTATGCAGGCATGATTGATCATTAATCCCCAGCCTGTCTCCTGTCCCTGGAGGTTGGAAAGTGAGGCTGAAAGTTCCAACTCTTTCATCTTGCCTGGGTTTTTCTGGTGACCAGCCCCCATCCTGAAGCTACCCAGGGGCCCACCAAGAGTGGTTTCATTAGAACAAAAGATGCTCCTATCACCCAGGATGTTCCTTAGGAGCTCTGTGTCAGGAACCAGGGATAAAGACCAAATATATATTTCTTATTATCGCAGAGGGTGATGCTGATAATGATCTTGGGCCTCTCTAATTTCTCCTAATTTCTTCTGGGCTGAGTGTGCCCATGCCATTTTGGGAGGGGTCAGCCACTCTGGGGACCAGTCAGAGGACTCTCACAGTGACCTGAGGCTACTCTCCCCTACCCCTGCCTGCCAACACATCCAAAGGCAGGACCACACCTGGATCCAACACACCTGGATCCAAAGTTGTGCCTGCCAGGCCCTTCAGTGCAAATGTGGCCCTGAGGTGGCAGGCGATGGGGGCCTGTGGAGCTTATCTCTGCCAGATGGGCAGCTGGACTCTCCCTATGGCCTCTGAGAACCCCCTGACTGTGTGACAGAGCCCAGCATCAGCCCCTGGGGGTGGGCCGAGGTGGGACTGGCTCTAAAACCCTCTTAGGGGGAACTTTAGGTTTTGACGGGATTAGTGCTCTGGAGAACAGGTGTCTGCAGTTTGGAGGTCAAGGGTGACTGCGTGGGAAGGAGGGCCCCCGACTTTATGGAATGGCCGTGCTGTGTGTCTATATTTATTTTCCTAAGGAGTAGAAGGCACAGATGAAAGGAAATACATACAAGGAGATTGGGAAGGGATCCAGATGCCCACTTCAGCTTCAATGGGCCCATTGTGGGTCCTGGGGACCAGATTGCCCTGAGCTGGGGCAGGGCCTATAGGGGATCACTGGAGACGTAAGCAGAGGTCCCCCCTGCATGGACACTCCCTGGGATGTGTGACCTCTGGTCTGAGGTGCGTTGGGCCAGCCACATGGTTGGGTTGTGGTCTGGAGCAGGATGGAGCAGGACTCAGGTTGGGGGTGAGCCGAGGGCTCTGTGTGGCGGGGTGATGAAGGGGAGTCCTTGTACCCACCCACAGATGTGTCAGCCTGAGCTAAGGAGCTGGCTGGGGTGGTGCTGAGATCATGGGCAGATGGCCTCCTGGCCCCCCATTGGCCCCAACTGAAGCCACCGCATGGACATGCCCATGAAGAGGCCTTAGAGCTGCCCCCTGGCCTCTGCCTTGCTGAGCCTGGAGAATGCCCGCCTTACCCCTTCTGCCCTCTGTCTGGGCTGGCCTCTCTGCCTGCTTGCCTCAGGGGACTCGTCTGGGTGGGGCTGTGCCCCGGAGCCCCTCACAAGGCTGGTGCAGAGAAAGGCCTGTCCCTGGACCAAGTGGCGCCTGACCCCAGCAGAGCCAGAACCTGTGGGGTGGCTGTGGGGAAGGACGGGGAGCCAAAGTGAACGGAGAGCTCAAGCTGCGGGCTCCAGGCCGGGCTCCACCCCTGAGTGCGCGTGGCTCTGTCACTGCCCTAGGTTTTCTCTTCCATAAAGTGAGGCATTGAACTAAAGATCCAGCTCTGACCTCTCACGGTTTGAGGACGGGGACCTGAGTTCGAGTCCTCCCATAGAACTCGTTCTCAGACCGGTGTGGGGAAAGAACGTCTGTGGAGTTCCACGAGAGGGGCCCAGTTTCCCCCCCTCCCCCTCCGCCAGGGGGCTTCTCCTCCTCCTGTTCTCATTGCCTCCCTTTGCATCCCTCCAGGGGAGTGTCTCGTCACAGGACAATCCCACTTCAAGAGCTTTGACAACAGGCACTTCACCTTCAGTGGGATCTGCCGGTACCTGCTGGCCCAGGACTGCCAGGACCACACCTTCTCTGTTGTCATTGACACTGTGCAGGTGAGCTGGCCTGCTGCCTGTCAGGAGGGAGGGGGCAAGGTGGTCCTGCCTGAGCTGCTGTGGTACACGCTATCCCTCTTTTCTCCAGAGACTGGAGCAAGGAGGGGAAATCTAGAGGGCACACGGCTCCCTCTGAGGGCTGGGGTCCCAGATTTGCTTTGGAACCATGGGCCCAAGCAACAGGAAGACAGCCAGAGGCCTAGAGTTCTTTATAAAGACAAGAGGATTGGGAAAGGGTGTGGCGAGCTGAACAGCGGTGAGCGCTGGGCTCAGGGCCTTGTCCCGGCACACCTCCGGGGGGCCTACTCACAGAGACCGTTCTGTGAGAATGGAATTCTTTCCCCTCAGCAGGCCAGAGGCTGCCTGGGGTTGTGCTCTTTCCCTGAGTAAATGGGTCCCAGGCTGGGGTGTTGTGTGGGGGGTTTGTGGTGACGTCACTCTGTGTGGCCCTCTTGGCAGTGTGCCGATGACCCGGATGCTGTCTGCACCCGCTCGGTCACTGTCCGCCTGCCCCAACTGCACAACAGCCTTGTGAAGTTGAAGCACGGGGGAGGCGTGTCCATGGATGGCCAGGATGTCCAGATCCCTCTCCTGCAAGGTGTGTTCTGTCCTCCACCAGGCCTGGGGCTGGTCCGGCTCACCCCTCAGCCACGCTCCCTGCTCACCTCTTCTGTGAGGAGAGCTATCACTGGAGGGGTGGGTATCTTCAGCATGCATCCTTGCAAGAAAGGAAGGCTTCCTGGAGGAGGAGGAGGAGGAGGAGGAGGAGGAGGAGGAGGAGGAGGAGG